>NC_042979.1:26815936-27168417 GCF_901001165.1 Salmo trutta
TGACGTGACATTTTCTAACGCTCCCGTAGGCTCTCAGAAGGCGCCAGAACGATGAATGGTGGCTTTGCAGGCCCTGGCTGAAAAACATTAGCGCATTTTGTAAGTGGTCGATCTGAGGACAATGAGACTGGAGGCGCGTGCACGAGCCGACACCATGTTTACTTTCTCTCTCTTTGAACGAAAACAACGACTCCCGGTCGGAATATTATCACTTTTTTACGAGAAAAATAGCATAAAAAATGATTTTAAACAGCGTTTGACATGCTTCGAAGTACGGTAATGGAATATTTTGAAATTTTTTGTCACGAAACGCGTCGGGCGCATCACCCTTCTTTACCCTTCAGATAGTGTCTTGAACGCATGAACAAAACGCCGCTATTTGGATATAACTATGGATTATTTGGAACCAAACCAACATTTGTTATTGAAGTAGAAGTCCTGGGAGTGCATTCTGACGAAGAACAGCAAAGGTAATCAAACTTTTCTAATAGTAAATCGGAGTTTGGTGAGTACCACACTTGGTGGGTGTCAAAATAGCTAGCCTGTGATGGCCGGGCTATCTACTCAGAATATTGCAAAATGTGCTTTCACCGAAAAGCTATTTTAAAATCGGACATAGCGAGTGCATAAAGGAGTTGTGTATCTATAATTCTTAAAATAATTGTTATGTATTTTGTGAACGTTTATCATGAGTAATTTAGTAATTTCACCGGAAGTGTTCGGTGGGAATGCTAGTCACATGCTAGTCACATGCTAATGTAAAAAGCTGGTTTTTGATATAAATATGAACTTGATTGAACAAAACATGCATGTATTGTATAACATAATGTCCTAGGATTGTCATCTGATGAAGATCATCAAAGGTTAGTGCTGCATTTAGCTGTGGTTTGGGTTTATGTGACATTATATGCTAGCTTGAAAAATGGGTGTCTGATTATTTCTGGCTGGGTACTCTGCTGACATAATCTAATGTTTTGCTTTCGTTGTAAAGCCTTTTTGAAATCGGACAGTGTGGTTAGATTAACGAGAGTCTTGTCTTTAAAATGGTGTAAAATAGTCATATGTTTGAGAAATTGAAGTAATAGCATTTCTAAGGTATTTGAATATCGCGCCACGGGATTACACTGGCTGGCAAGCGTCCCACTGGCCCAGAGAGGTTATCATTGCCTCTGATTGAAGGTCCTATAATTAGGAGTATGTTTGTTTTGGGAACTGTGGGAGGTTGTTCTTTGTACTGCTGTGTGAGCCTACAAGACTGGTTGTCGTCCGGTCATCGTTTTCGTGTTTTATTTTGTAAATTAACATGTGCCTTCACGTACCCGCTGCGCCTTGGTCCATTCACTACGACGATCGTTACAATGTGGACAAAGTCAAGGGAGGTGAATACTTTCTGAAGGCACTGTACATGTGGTAGTTAACCAGGAGCGGAAGGCATGCGCTATGAATTTTTGTGTGAGCAAATGTTTTAGTACATTTTGTGGTCATACGCATATCTTTAAAACTTAGGTGCTGGGCTAATAAAGAATACTTGTAAAGAACAAATGGTTTAGTACCCTGTATGGTCTAATTGGGGGTCGCCTTGGATTGAAAAGATTAGTCTCAATCAGTGGAATATATTCATCCTAAATCAACCACTGATGCTTTAATACCCAGACTGCAATATCGCATAGCCTGGCGTGAATCAATGTGCTGCTGTATTCCCTCTGAGATGGGGGATGGCACTCTGCCATCACTATTATAACCACAAAGGTCAGGGTGATTAGGTCAGAACTGGGATTGTGCATGATGACACTACCATTAAAAATGATTGAAAGTTTACTTATAACATGTTCATAACCATATCTACTAGTGGTTGGAGTGTATCTGTTAAACCACAAATATATTTCAGAATATAAAGACAGAGGGTCGATGGCAAGGAACATCATAAGGGGGTAGCCTAACTCTCATGTTGAATATGACACATTATGAACAGCAGGTCAGCACATGTGAAGACTCAGAACATTGAACATGGAGAGCGAGAATTGCACAATCTCTGTTTGTTGGACAGCGTTACCACTAGACCAAACTTACAATTTGTTTTATGTAATGTTGAGCCACCTGAGTGGGAGTGATAGCAGGACCTCAGAAATCTGAAAAAGGAAAAGGTTCCGGGTGGAATCATCTCTAAAAATCAAAATCACAAATGGCAATCTCTCTTCATGTAGTGTTGTGTTGTCTCTCTTGTCGTGATGTGTGTTTTGTCCTATATTTTTATTTCATTTATTTTTAATCCCAGCCCCCATCCTGCAGGAGGCCTTTTGCCTTTTGGTAGGCCATCATTGTAAATAAGAATTTGTTCTTAACTGACTTGCCTAGTTAAATAAATAAAAAATAAATAAAAAGTACAGGGAGTGAATAATTAATAAATAACCAGCATGAAACAAAACAAGGACAGCGTCTGGACAGGGGGAACACAACAATATTGACGCTGAGACTGGGATGAAACTGAGGAATAGACAGATATAGGGGAGGATATCAATAAGTGAAGGAGTCTAGGTGAATCCAATGAAGCGCTAATGTGCGTAACGATGGTGACAGGTGTGCGTAATGATGAGCCGCCTGGCGCCCTCGAGCGCCAGAGAGGGGGAGCGGGAGCAGGTGTGACACCATGTGAAGAATACAGTATATGAATACACAGTGTGAAAAACAGTATAAAAGAAATGGGAAGTGTCCAGTGTTTAATGTCTCTATATTCATGGGACAGTCATGTTGGCAATGTGCATGTGTTTGTGAGTACAGGAGTCTGCTTGTGTATGGTGTGTGTGTGTGTGTGTGTGTGTGTGTGTGTGTGTGTGTGTGTGTGTGTGTGTGTGTGTGTGTGTGTGTGTGTGTGTGTGTGTGTGTGTGTGTGTGTGTGTGTGTGTGTGTGTGTGTGTGTGTGTGTGTGTGTGTGGATGGCCAAGTTAGCATCACGCAGTGTCCTCACCTTCCCTGAAAGCTGAAGTACTGACGCCACCGTTTATGCCCAATGCATTCTATTGTTGATTGACTTTTGACTACTTCATGTGTGCACCCATGCTGCGCCACCTACCTGCCAACCAGTTGGGGATGAAGTGCTGCAGCAGGGTGGTAGTTTCACTTAGTTTCTTCAAGGAGTGGTTCAGGGATTATGCAGTACAATTGAGGGTCAGAACAGGGTGCTTGGTGAGTCTATCGGAGTCCCAATAGTTGCAAAGTTACAGGGTGTGGTTCTACCTGTGTCCATACAACTCAGCCTCCCACTGCAGGACTTAGTTGAAAAAATTATTCCAATAATCAAAACCTTCCAATGATCACTGTTCAGATGCAACCATTGCAGAAGTGTTGATGAAGTGTCTGTGGGAACATTCAGAACATTCAGGTGTTACGTGACGTTCACAACCACCATATGTCTTGATGCTCTGATGCAATGTGTTGTTGACCAGGCTAGGTCTCGTTAATATTCCTTCCCGTTGATCCACATTACTGTTGATTTCCCAGAAATCTATTTGCATTCTGAAATATCACAAAGGACAATGGTGAGCCATGTTTACAACTACACTGCTCTTCCCTACCTGGCGATCATTTTCATGTTAATTATAGCAATTATTAACAGTCCCTTTTCACAGTATACTAACTGCACTATATTTCAGAGCCATATGCAGAGATTTCTATAAATGACCATAGTATCTGAATTGAAATGTAAATGCAGGTAAATTAATTATGGGCCTATTGTGGCGGTCTTTGGTTCAACAAATTATGATATGCTGGTTTAACAGAAGCGCTCAAGTGGATAGGCTCTAGCTCAGGGATGGGCAACTGGCGAGGTCTCAATTTACTGTTGAGAGTTAGAATATTAGAATACACATTGTGCAATTTCAAAATGTGGTTGTGCATCAGCAGTTTTTCTCTTGTTATGTTTTAAATTGGTAAGTTAGTCTAGCCAGCTATCTAAACTTGTAGTAAACATGTCCTGGTATGGCAATTGCTCGGTCTCTGACCACAAGGCACTACAGAGGGTAGTGCGTAAGGCCCAGTACATCACTGGGGCTAAGCTGCCTGCCATCCAGGACCTCTACACCGGGCCGTGTCAGAGGAAGGCCCTAAAAATTGTCAAAGACCCCAGCCACCCCAGTCATAGACTGTTCTCTCTACTACCGCATGGCAAGCGGTACCGGAGTGCCAAGTCTAGGACAAAAGGGCTTCTCAACAGTTTTTACCCCCAAGCCATAAGACTCCTGAACAGGTAATCAAATGGCTACCCAGACTATTTGCATTGTGTGCCCCCCCCCCTCCCAACCCCTCTTTTTACGCTGCTGCTACTCTCTGTTTATCATATATGCATAGTCACTTTAACTATACATTCATGTACATACTACCTCAATCAGCCTGACTAACCAGTGTCTGTATGTAGCCTCGCTACTTTTATAGCCTCGCTACTGTATATAGCCTATCTTTTTACTGTTGTTTTATTTCTTTACCTACCTATTGTTCACCTAATACCTTTTTTGCATTATTGGTTAGAGCCTTTAAGTAAGCATTTCACTGTAAAGTCTACACCTGTTGTATTCGACGCACGTGACAAATAAACTTTGATTTGATTTGAATACCAATCGGGCACACGGGGCACATGCCCAGGAGCCTTGACCTCCAGGGGGCCCCCATTGATTTTCTTAGTCACTTTCACTCAGATATCATTAACATGGCATAAGTCATGTCCCATGTCAGCTAACATTTTTTAGATTGGTAAATTAGTCCAGCCAGCTATATAAACTTGTAGTAATCGTGGTCAAATTACAGACCGGGGGGCACCCATTGATTTTGTTAGTCACTCTCACTCAGATATCATATAAAAAACTGCAACCTTTTCTCTCCACCATATGGCAAAATGTGTAGAATTACCGGAAATTAGCTGTAAGAAAAGTCACTTAGGGGCCCTAAAAGGTTAGGTCATTTGAGAGTGGCTACATTTACCCAGCCTTCATTTTACCAAGTGGTAAAGGATTCGGCTGTTGAAATTATAGATTGAGCCTTAAGCTATTGTTTTCAAAACAACTTTGTATTTACAACTGGCCACAATGACTCGACCTCTGTGAACCCTCTGAAGTGTCAACTTGATGACAGAACCTGTAGCTCTTGAGGCTAGGCTACTTGTTACAAATTATATGACTCTGAGAAATAACATGAACGGTATACTTTTTACTCTCTCACTACAATAATGAGAATGATATAAATCTCATTCAACACAATAATAGATTAGCATTTTGATCATTAAAATTACATAAAATTGACGTTTATTAAAATGTGATTCTTATGCTAAGAGTGTTACTGATTTATTTGTCTGCTATGATTAATTTAAGACATTTGAGGCATATGAGATTATGTTTGATTAATTAGGCCTAGATTCTTATCATTATTAAATATTAGAGATGGTTTTATTATAGGCATACTGCCACATAGCTTTCAATAGCCTCCTCTAATTATTTTTACATTAGAGTGACTGCTTTCTGTCAGAGCCATCAATGATGAACTGGAGATGGATTCTCTGTAAATGTTTTTTCAGATCAATAAACTGTGTGGATGAACTCGTCTTGCGAGAGAAAGGGACAAAGTGACAATAATATGTAGTGCACCTATATTATAGTCTACCTGCCCAGATAGTCAGCTATCAAAAAGCCGCTTTTGTAACAACTGTGTTTTCATCCTGACACTTTATCCTCCATCATAGTGAATGGTTATTGGCCACACTTTGATGGACAGCGCAAATATCATTTGTGGCATTTTTGGCAAGGACCCAGTAAATAGGATTATTTCTGAAAGCTGATGATTTAACGTTTTATGTTCGAATTTAAGATAAAGTACTAATCGTTTGCTCAAAACTGCCGTTGGCATATTAGGCAACATTGCTAAACGTGAAAGTTGATATTCTGTGTGCGCTCGTCTCAAATCGGGATTTGGCAACAGTGGTTTATTTAATTGGTTTGTTTATGTAGAGATTTTAACATCTTGACCATGTTCTGTTATAATATCCACCCGGCACAGCCAGAAGAGGACTGGCCACCCCTCATAGCCTGGTTCCTCTCTAGGTTTCTTCCTAGGTTTTTGGCCTTTCTCAGGAGTTTTTCCTAGGGAGTTTTTCCCAGCCACCGTGCTTCTTTCATTCACATGCATTGCTTGCTGTTTGGGGTTTTAGGCTGGGTTTCTGTACAGCACTTTGAGATTTCAGCTGATGTACAAAGGGCTATATAAATAAATTTGATTTGATTTGATTTGATTTGATGTATTTTTAAAAGAAAATGTACAAGGGTAAGACAAAACCAGAGTAGCAAAGAGAATGAAATACTTACTAAAGTACAGTATACCATTTTTCCATTGGGTAGAACATGTTCTATTCCACTGTGACCATAGTCTTATCCAAATCACAATATGCACAACATACATCGCCAAGCCCTATGCAATGTTAACTTTTAAAGTGATACGTTTGTCTATAAATTAGAGAACTCACCCGGACCAACACTGTTTTCTCGTGTAGCGCTGTGCATCATCCATCGGTAACTGAGTTTCACCGACGAGCTATTGTGGTGCGTTATTGTCCACAGTCCACCTGGTGTCAGCTGCGATAACAAAATTACACGAGTCTATCCATCCTTTACTGTGGCCACCGCCAGCGAAATTATGCTTGAAATACAATGGCAAGAGGTAGGCTAGACTCAGGGGTGGAAAAAGTACTAAATTCTCACACTTGAGTAAAAGTAAAAATACCTTAATAGGAAATGACTCAAGTAAAAGTGAGTCACCCAGTAAATACTACTTGAGTAAAAGTCTAAAAGTACTTGGTTTTAAATATACTTAAGTATCAAAAGTAAATGTAGTTGCTAAAATATACTTGGGTATCAAAAGTAAAAGTAAATGTATGAAAAATTAAACATTCCTTAAATTAAGCAAACCAGACGGCACAATTTTTATTTTAGTTTTTATTTATGGATAGCCAGGGTCACACTCCAACACTCAGACATAATTTAAAAACAAAGCATTTGTGTTTAGTGAGTCCGCCAGATCAGAGGCAATAGGCATGACCAGAGACGTTCTCTTGATAAGTGTGTGAATTGGACCATTTTCTGTCCTACTAAGCATTCAAAAAGTAACGGGTGATTTTGGGTATCACGGAAAATGTATGAATGTAGTGAAGTAAAAGTAAATGTTGTCCAAAAATATAAATAGTAAAGTACAGATATCCAAAAACTACTTAAGTAGTACTTTAAAGTATTTTTACTTAAGTACTTTACACCACTGGCTGGACGTCATCACAGCTTCACCATTCAACTTATCTTTTAGGCTACACCCCTGTCTGAATGTAAGCAAAATTGTGCTGTGCACTTGAGTTTATTTTGTTCTCCAACATACCATATAATACTGTGATACCATCACAATAATAGTCAAAAGTAAAAAATACATTTAAAAAAGTTTGCATTTCAGTACATATTGTTCAATCACAAACTTTTTGGGGAAAATAAAATGTATTTTTCTATTATTTAGCCTTAAATCTAGTCAATAAATCTTTATTTTGTTGTTTTGGTAACATGCATATTATCAATGCATTGATGACTTTTAATGTTTCATTATGAATGTGTAGTTATGGATTTTATTGAACAGTGCAATGTTTATCTTCTTTTGGTGAAGACAGAATAACCTGCAAAAAGTATTTTTATATCTATTCCATGAGTTACTCTGTGATGAGTCAAATCAATTACTCAACTATTCATTTGCACAGATAGAACAACATAGTTTACATAAAGATGTTAAACATTGCAATAATACTGTAAATGTATTGTATCCATCCTCATGAACTTCCTCTAACCTTTGCAAACAATTGCTGACTCATGGTCTCTGAGCCAGAATGATTTAAGGGATAGTTAAGTTGTGCACAGCATGTGCACATACACTATACAGTATATACAAAAGTATGTGGACACCCGTTCAAATTAGTGGATTCGGCTATTTCAGCCACACCCGTTGCTGACAGGTGTACGAAATTGAGCACACAGCCATGCAATCTCCATAGACAAACATTGGCAGTAGAATGGACTTACTGAAGAGCTCAGTGACTTTCAACATGGCACCATCATAGGATGCCACCTTTCCAACAAGTTAGTTCTTCAAATGTCTGCCCTACTAGAACTACCCCGGTCAACTGTAAGTACTGTTATTGTGAAGTAAAAACGTCTAGAAGCAGCAAAAGCTCAGCCGCAAAGTGATAGGCCACACAAGCTCACAGAATGGGACTGGCGTGTGCTGAAGCGCGTAGCGTGTAAAAGTAATCTTTCCTTGGTTGCAACACTCACTTCCAAACTGCCTCTGGAAGCAGCGTCAGCACAAGAACTGTTCGTCGGGAGCTTCATGAAGTGGGTTTTCATGGCCGAGCAGCCATACACAAGCCTAACATCACCATGTGCAATGCCAAGCGTCAGCTGGGCTCTGGAGTAGTGGAAACACGTTCTCTGAAGTGATGACACGCTTCACCATCTGACAGTCCAATGGAAAAATCTGGATTTGGCGGATGCCAGGACAACGCTATCTGCCCCAGTGCATACTGCCAACTATAAAGTTTGGTGGAGGAGAAATAATGGTCTGGGGGCTGTTTTTCATGATTCAGGCTCCTACAGCATACAATGACATTCTAGCCGATTCTATGCTTCCAACATTGTGGAAACAGTTTGGGGAAGGCCCTTTCCTGTTTCAGCATGACAATGCCCCCGTGGACAAAGCCAGGTCCATACGGAAATGGTTTGTCGAGATCGGTGTAGAAGAACTTGACTGGCCTGCACAGAGCCCTGACCTCAACCCCATCGAACACCTTTGGGATGAATTGGAACATTGAATGCGAGCCAGGCCTAATTGCCCCAACATCAGTGCCGACCTCGCGAATGCTCTTGGGGCTGAATGGAAGTCCCTGCAGCAATGTTCCAAAATCTAGTGGAAAGCCTTCCCAGAAGAGTAAAGGCTGTTATAGCAGCAAAGGAGGGACCAACTCCATACTAATGCCCATGATTTTGGAATGAGATGTTCGACGAGCAGGTGTCCACATACTTTTGGTTATGAAGTATAATTTACAAAAAAATCTTGACATCCTTATCTTGCTACACACGCTTTTCTTCAGTTTGACCAGATGAGCTCACAGAATGGGACTGGCGTGTGCTGAAGCGCGTAGCGTGTAAAAGTCATCTTTCCTTGGTTGCAACACTCACTTCCAAACTGCCTCTGGAAGCAACGTCAGCACAAGAACTGTTTGTCGGGAGCTTCATGAAGTGGGTTTTCATGGCCGAGCAGCCACACACAAGCCTAACATCACCATGTGCAATGCCAAGCGTCAGCTGGCCTCTGGAGTAGTGGAAACACGGTCTCTGAAGTGATGAATCACGCTTCAACAAGCAGGTGTCCACATACTTTTGGTTATGAAGTACAATTTACAAAAAAATCTTTACATCCTTATCTTGCTACACACGCTTTTCTTCAGTTTGACCAGATGAGTGGACTTCTCCAGGGCTTCCATTCAACTTTTCACATTGTTGTAATAGCTTGAAGGAGCTAATTGTTGACATTTTTCTTCTGTTTCATTCTAACAACACATCTCTTCAGGGATAGGGTTTCTCGACTCACAAGACCCCTGCAAATAAGAAAGCCATCCATGAGTAAAGAATGGCTACGGAGGATTGTCAGGACTTTCCCTCCGCCCCTGAGTTCGTCTGCTGTTTTAACTATCAATGCCCCTGAGGTGTCACCTGCCAAACCTGGCTCTTCAGAGGTGCTAATAGCTGTGACATCTGTCTGGTCTGGTTGAGAGGGAATTGGGGTCACGGTGACACGGTTATTACTGTCCTTAGGCTTCCAGGTGTGAGGTTTATTGTCTCCTGAGTCCTGTTGGCCCTGGGTGGCCGGAGTCTCATTGTAGATATGCTTTCTCTGGGCCTTGTAACGGTAGTTCCTCCATAAACAGTATGTCACAGATCCCAAACGGTGAATTAGGCCATGGCAGAGGGTTGTCTTTAGCGTCTGTCCATTGGGCTCTGAGCCATCGTGTGACTTCAACAAAGTCTGCTGTCCAGTTGGTTGGGTTATAGGCAACTTTTTGTCCAATAGAGAGGCATTGTGGCCCTGAGGCATGGTCAGAGCCAGATTCACTGACTGTTTGTCATGGGTTGTGTTTACTTGTATCTCAGAGGATAGCTCTCTTCTCTCTGAATGTGTGTTGATCTCTCTGTCTGATTCGGATGCTGTGGTTGGCTCTAGCATCTCCAACTTGGTTTGACTCTCTGTTCTCTCTGTGTGGACATTCTGAGACATCACATCAGCATTCATCAGCCTCATTTTGACACTACCTGATGGGTCAGAATGGTAATGATGACCATTTGAAGTATTGCGTTTATGTCTTCTGAGACTTTCCCCAGATGTTAAGTCTCTTTTCTCCTGTGAGATCAAAGAATCAGATATACTTTTGACATTAATTTCCCCTTCAGCGATTTTGGAGCTATGGCTGTGGTGTGTATTTAACATATCGTCCACCTTAGGATAGAAGTTATTTCTGACTTTCTTCTGCTTTCCATTAAAGTAGTAAAAATGTTCATCATTGTCATCGCTGGACGGGTTGTTAATGTCTATAATTGACTCATGCTCCTTGTGATGCTCTTCTCCATCTGTTTGGCTGATTTCACTAGGACCTCCATCCTCTGTCTCATCCACAGGTATGGTTATTGATTCTGGGCCTGTTGTTTCTGGGGCCTCAGTGACTTCTCCTGGTGCAGTGTCTGTAGCGTACTCTTTAGGATTTATGTTATTTCGGATTCTCTTCAGCTTTCCATTAGAGTAGTAGAAATGTTCATCTTTGCTGGATGGATAGGACAGGTTGCTATCGTCTGAACTAGGATCTCTGTCCTCTGTCTCATTCTCACATATGGTCAGTGATTCTGAGCTTGGATCTGTTGTCTCTGGGGTGATTGTGATGTAGAGTAGTTCTCTTGATACATCGTATGAGGCACTTGTCTCATTTGATCTCTTCCCTGGAGTCAAACTCATTCTTTCCCTACAGTGACTTATTGCGGCATCAGTTCGATGGACCAATCCTTTGCAAACCGGCAAAACTGGAAAGTCCGTTTCATGTTCTGTCTTCAAGATTTTTGGTATGTGTAAAGATACGTGAACACTTTCTGTTAGTTGATTACCTGTTTCTTGGGTAGTTTTTGTGGGTGGATTTTCAGTCTCTGGGCTAAATGTAGTGGGTATGTGCTTGTCATGTGCTGTACTTTCTTCTATGG
Organism: Salmo trutta; assembly: GCF_901001165.1. Lineage (NCBI taxonomy): Eukaryota > Metazoa > Chordata > Actinopteri > Salmoniformes > Salmonidae > Salmo > Salmo trutta. Next base: position 26,827,243 of record NC_042979.1, read on the forward strand.
TAGGTGATGGTTCTTCTACATTTTCTGTTGTTGGATTGTCTGTTTCTTCAACGGGAGTTGTTGGCTCTTCTACATTTTCTGTTCGATTTTCTGTAATCTCAGTTTCTGGACTACCATCTGTAGGACGCAGTTCATCTATACGTTCTGTTGGTGGATTTTCAGTTTCATCTGTGCACTCTGTCTGCAAGCTGTCTGTGGTAGCTGAAGGTTCATCTGTACTTTCTGTTGGTTCTGTCATGAGTGTAGGTTCTTGATCGTTTATGGTTTCACCTACTGTTTGTGAGATTGTTGTAGATATTAAAGATTCTGAAGTGGACTCCGGTTCCTCAGGGTCGTTCCCCCCATTTGTGTTGACTGTCTCTGTTTCATCTGTAAACCTGGTTTGTAGGCTTTCAGTTGTAGGTGTGGGGAGTGTAGTAGGGAATTCTTGTTCATCTACCATTTCTATCATTGCACTCTCAGTTTCCCCTGTGCGCTCTGTCTGCAAGCTGTCTGTGGTAGCTGAAGGTTCATCTGTACTTTCTGTTGGTTCTGTCATGAGTGTAGGTTCTTGATCGTTTATGGTTTCACCTACTGTTTGTGAGATTGTTGTAGATATTAAAGATTCTGAAGTGGACTCCGGTTCCTCAGGGTCGTTCCCCCCATTTGTGTTGACTGTCTCTGTTTCATCTATAAACTTGATTTGTAGGCTTTCAGTTGTAGGTGTGGGGAGTGTACTAGGGAATTCATGTTCATCTACCATTTCTGTCATTGCACTCTCAGTTTCCTCTGTGCGCTCTGTCTGCAAGCTGTCTGTGGTGGCTGAAGGTTCATCTATACTTTCTGTTGGTTCTGTCATGAGTGTAGGTTCTTGATCGTTTATGGTTTCACCTACTGTTTGTGAGATTGTTGTAGATATTAAAGATTCTGAAGTGGACTCTGGTTCCTCAGGGTTGTTCCCCCCATTTGTGTTGACTGTCTCTGTTTCATCTGTAAACCTGGTTTGTAGGCTTTCTGTTGTAGGTGTGGGGAGTGTACTAGGGAATTCTTGTTCATCTACCATTTCTATCATTGCACTCTCAGTTTCCCCTGTGCGCTCTGTCTGCAAGCTGTCTGTGGTAGCTGAAGGTTCATCTGTACTTTCTGTTGGTTCTGTCATGAGTGTAGGTTCTTGATTGTTTATGGTTTCACCTACTGTTTGTGAGATTGTTGTAGACATTAAAGATTCTGAAGTGGACTCTGGTTCCTCAGGGTCGTTCCCCCCATTTGTGTTGACTGTCTCTGTTTCATCTATAAACTTGGTTTGTAGGCTTTCAGTTGTAGGTGTGGGGAGTGTACTAGGGAATTCTTGTTCATCTACCATTTCTGTCATTGCACTCTCAGTTTCCTCTGTGCACTCTGTCTGCAAGCTGTCTGTGGTAGGTGAAGGTTCATCTGTACTTTCTGTTGGTTCTGTCATGAGTGTCGGTTCTTGATCGTTTATGGTTTCACCTACTGTTTGTGAGATTGTTGTAGATATTAAAGATTCTGAAGTGGACTCCGGTTCCTCAGGGTCGTTCCCCCCATTTGTGTTGACTGTCTCTGTTTCATCTATAAACTTGGTTTGTAGGCTTTCAGTTGTAGGTGTGGGGAGTGTACTAGGGAATTCTTGTTCATCTACCATTTCTGTCATTGCACTCTCAGTTTCCTCTGTGCGCTCTGTCTGCAAGCTGTCTGTGGTGGCTGAAGGTTCATCTGTACTTTCTGTTGGTTCTGTCATGAGTGTAGGTTCTTGATCGTTTATGGTTTCACCTACTGTTTGTGAGATTGTTGTAGATATTAAAGATTCTGAAGCGCCATCCTCTTCCTCAGCTCCTGAAGGTTCTTTTGGGTGGTCTGTTTGTCCTTTATTGTCCACTCGTTCCCCATTTTTATCTTGACTCCGTCTCACCAGAGCGGGTTGTACCTCACGTTGCGGCTTACTCAGGAAATCTCTATTTTTCCTGAGTAACCCTATGAATCCATTGGTCAGTTTATATTTGGTGTCATCTCCATCAGACACAGCATTAAACCACAATATTCTTTCTACGCTGTTAAGTGAGGAAGTTGTCAGTGTTGTGAGGGGGGCTGTTGCCCTAGGCCTCTCTGGTGTTGGAACTTCCGGTGACACGTCAGGTATCTCTGCAATGACCACTAGCTCAACATCTGGCCTTCCCTTTGATGAGCCCTCAGTGTGAAGTATGTCTACTTGGAAAACATCTTGCTGTTTGATTAGCCTCTCATCTAATGAGTAAGGTCCATCAAAATCCATCTGGACAGAGGCATCAATCTTTACACCTGACTTCTTTTTAGGACTGGACTGTGACTCCAGACTCAGTTGTTTTGCTTCTTTGTGAGTCTGCCTGTGTATCCCAGTTTTTCCTTGCTCTCCGAGAATGATCACACTTGGTTTGAGTCTTTGTGGTTCAGGACGGCTGGGGAATATCCTCACAGGCTCAGCTGTTGAGTATCTCTCAGCCAGGATCTCCTGCAGTTGGACCAAGGTGTGCTGGACCCAGCCCCTGGCCCCTTGGGCTTTCTGAACCATCGCTCCATGGAAGGTCTGTCCTGTGGTGGTAGTATGGTGATAAGCGATCCAAGCAACGCTAGGTCTGACACCCATGGTATTCCAGGTTAGCTCATGCTCAACTGGGGCCACTCCACTAACGATATGTGTAACAGGATGCGAAAAGCCTAAGTTGACCCCTCTATGCATGATGGCAGTGCTTTTCCTCAGAAGCAGGGAATCCACAACCTGTGGTGAAAGGAGATGAAGAGGGATTAGATGTACAGTATAAAGACACATGAAGAAAATAGAACTGGACAGTATAGTGCCCATTGACCTATTCCAAGTTTTTTGTGTTCCAGACTGAATTCAAAATGGATTAAATATTCAAAATATGAATTCAAAATATGGATTAAATATATATGTTTTTTCTCACCCATTTATAGACAATACCTCATAATGACAATATGAAAGCATGAAAAATGTATTGAAAATGAAATAACTCATTTACATAAGTATTCACAGCCCTGAGTCAACATGTTAGAATGAACTTTGGCAGTGATTACAGCTGTGAGTCTTTCTGGGTAAGTCTCTAAGGGCTATGCACACCTGAACTGTACAATATTTGCACATTATTCTTTTTAAAATTCTTCAAGCTCTGTGAAGTTGGTTGTTGATCATCACCAGACAGCCATTTTCAAGTCTTGCCATAGATTTTCAAGACGATTTAACCTTTTACTGCAGTGGGCTAAATCAGGGTCATACTGTACAGAGTGTTTCTTGATAGTCTAAAGCAAATCTACTTTGAGACAACAGTATACACCTCACACACATGGTTATGGGCTTTAAAAAAATAAGACACCTGTACCTTGTCAGATATAGAGTTGAAATGTATTCAATTTTGAGTTTGCATCCAAATATTACACTTTATGTACATCACAGAAGACTGAAATATAACTAAACTGTTTGACATAGAAACACCAGATTTCCGGCAGAAAAAATATGTAAATAATGTTTATAAATATGAAAATTATGAAAGATATTAATAACAATCCACCCATGAGGTCACTATGTCATTTGACTGCATGAAAGGGCTATGTAAAAACTGTAACTAGGCCACTCAAGAAAATTCTGTCGTCTTGGTAAGCAACTCCAATGTATATTTTGCCTTGTGTTTAAGGTTATTGTCCTGCTGAAAGGTGAATTTCTCTCTCAGTGTCTTTTGGAAAGCTGTACTTAAGTCTATTCTGTTTCTTTTTATGGTAATAAATTCCCTAGTCCTTGCCGATAACAAGCATACCCATAACATGATGCAGTTGGACTTCGTGCAATCTGGAAACCACATATCCTGAGCCCGCATTTATTGTAGCTGGGGACTTTAATAAAGAAAATCTGGGGAAAACGCTACTGAAGTTTTATCAACAAATTGCCTGCGCCACTCGCACTTTCAAAAACTGTCGACCATTGCTACTCCCCCTTCTGGGACAGCTACAAGGCCCTCCTCCACCCTCCCTTCAGGTCACACCTCCATCCATCTCCTCCCTTCCTGTAGAAACTCAAACAGGTAGTACTCGTGGTAAGGACTTTTCAACGCTGGTCTGACCAATCGGAATCCATGCTTCAAGGTTGTTTTGATCATGCGGACTGGGATATGTTCTGGGATGCCTCTGAGAATAACATTGACGTATACACTGACACAGTGACTGAGCTCATCAGGAAGTGTATAGGGGATTTTGTTCCCACTGTGACGATTAAAACCTATCCAAATAAAAAAAATGTGGATAGATGGCAGCATTCGCTCAAAACTGAAAGCGCGAACCACCACAGTTAACCACGGCAAGGTTACTGGGAATATGGTTCAGTACAAACAGTCCAGTTATGCCCTCCGTAAGGCAATCAAACAGGCAAAATGTAATTACAGAGACAAAGTGGAGACACGAGACCTATGTGTCAGGGACTTTAGATAATCACGGATTATAAAGGGGAAACCAGCCACGGTGCGGACACCAACGTCTTGCTCCCGGACAAGCTAAACACCTTCTTTGACCGCTTCGAGGGAAACACAGTGCCGCTGGTGCAGGCCTCCACCGCTCTCCTAGACTGTGAACTCTCCTTCTCTGTGGCTGACATGAATTAGACATTTAAGTTTGTTAACCCTCTCAAGGCTGCCAGGCAAGATGGCATCTCTAGCAGCGTCCTCAGAGCATGAGCAGACAAGCTGGCTGGAGTGTATAAGGGCACAAGGTGAGACCCAAATGCAGACACAGAAAGCAGATGGTAGAGCGCCAATATTTATTATAACAAAGGGAGTAGGCAAAGGCAGGTCGGGGACAGGCGAGAGTTCATAAACCAGGTCAGAGTCCAAACATTACCAGATGATAGGCAGTCTCGAGGTCAGGCCAGGCAGGGGTCAAAAACCAGGAGGACTAGAAACAAACAGAGACTAGGAAAAATAGGAGCAAGGAAAAACGCTGGTTGACTTGGCAAACAAGACGAACTGGCACAGAGAGACAGGAAACACAGGCATATATACACCAGGGATAATAAGCGACACCTGGAGGGGGTGGAGACAGAGTGTTTACGGACATATTCAATCTCTCCCTATCCCATTCTGTTGTCCTCACTTTCTTCAATATGTCTACCGTTGTTCCTATACCCAAGAAAGCGAAGGTAACTGAGCTATATGACTATCGCCACATAGCACTAACTTCTGTCATCATGAAGTGCTTTCAGAGGGTAGAATCATATCACCTCTACTTTACCCGACACCCTAGACCCACTGCAATGTGCCTAACGCCCAAATAGATCCACGGATGACGCCATCGCCATTGCACTGCACACTGCCCTATGCCATCTGGACAAGAGGAATACTTATGTAAGAATGCTGTTCATTGACTACAGCTCAGCCTTCAACACTATTAGTACCCTCCAAGCTCATCATTAAGCTCTGGGCCCTGGGTCTGAACCCCGCCCTTCATGACAGGCTGCCCCCAGTTGGTGAAGGTAGTCAACAACACCTCCATTACGCTTATCCTCAACACAGGGGCCCCACAAGGGTGCGTACTCAACCCCCTCTGGTACTCCCTGTTCACTCATGACTGTGTGGCCACACAAATCATCAAGTTTGCAGAAGACACAACAGTGGTAGGCCTGATTACCAACAATGATGAGACAGCCTACAGGGAGGAGGTGAGAGCCCTGGCGGAGTGGTGCCAGGAAAATAACCTCTCCCTCAACATCAACAAAATGAAGTAGCTGATCATGGACACACCATAGGGTGCACGCCCCTATCCACATCCAGTCGCAGTAGAGAAGGTGAAAAGCTTCAAGTTCCTCGGTGTACACATCACTGACAATCTGAAATGGTCCATCCACACAGACTGTGCGGTGAAGAAAGTGCAACAGCGCCTCTTCAACCTCAGGAGGCTGAAGAAATCCGGCTTTGCCCATAAAACCCTCACAAACGTTGACAGATTTACCAATGATACAGCCTGTCGGGCTGTATCACTGCCTGGTACAGCAACTGCACCGTCTGCAACCGCAGGGATCTCCAGAGGGTAATGTGGTCTGCCCAACGCATCACCTTGGGGCACACTGCCTGCCTTCCAGGACATTCACAGTACCCGGTGTCACAGAAGATCATCAAGGACCTCAGCCACCTGATCCATGGCCTGTAAACCCGTTACCATCCAGAAGGCTAGGTCAGTACAGGTGCATCAAAGTTGGGGCCGAGAGACTGAAAAACAGCTTATATCTCGCTTCCTAATACTGTATTTCTATATTTCTTAATTCCATTCTTTTACTTTTTAGATGTGTGTATTGTTGTGTATTGTTAGATATTACTGTGCTGTTGGAGCTAGGAACACAAGCATTTCGCTACACCCGTAATAACATCTGCTAAATATACAGTGCATTTGGAAAGTATTCAGACCCCTTCCCTTTTTCCACATTTTGTTACAGCCTTATTCTAAAATGGATTTAATATTTTTTTTCTTTCATCAATCGACACACAATACCTCACAATGACAAAGTGAAAACAGGTTTTTAGATTGTTTTGCAAATGTATAAAAAATCTAAAACAGAAATACCTTATTTACATAAGTATTGAGAGCCTTTACTATGACACACGAAATTGAGCTCAGATTAATCCTGTTTCCATTGATCATCCTTGAGATATTTCTACAACTTGATTGGAGTCCACCTGTGGTAAATTCACTTGATTTGACATGATTTGGAAAGACATACACCTGTTTTTCCTGAACCACCAAGACTCTTTAGCTGGCCAACCGGCCAAACTGAGCAATGGGGGAGGTGACCAAGAACCCAATGGTCACTCTGACAGAGCTCCAGAGTTCCTCTGTAGAGATGGGAGAACCTTCCAGAAGGACAACCATCTCAGAAGCACTCCACCAATCTGGCCTTTATGGTAGAGTGGCCAGACAGAAGACACTCCTCAGTAAAAGGCACATGCCAGCCAGCTTGGAGTTTGCCAAAAGGCACCTAAAGGACTCTCAGACATTGAGAAAAAAGATTGGTCTGATGAAACCAAGACTGAACTCTTTGGCCTGAATGCCGGGTGTCATGTCTGGAGGAAACCTGGCACCATCCCTACAGTGAAGCATGGTGTGGTAGCATCATGCTGTGGGGATGTTTTTCAGCACCAGGAACTGGGAGACTAGTCAGGATCGAGGGAAAGATGAACAGAGCAAAGTATAGCAAGATCCTTGATGAAAACCTGCTCCAGAGCACTAAGGACCTTAGACTGAGGTGAAGGTTCACCTTTCAACAGAACAACGAACCTAAGCACACAGCCAAGACAATGCAGGAGTGGCTTCTGTCTCTGAATGTCCTTGAGTAGCCCAGCCAGAGCCTGGACTTGAACCCGATCTAACATCTCTGGAGAGACCTGAAAATAGCTGTGCAGCGATAAGCCCCATCCAACCTGACAGAGCTTGAGAGGATCTGCAGAGAAGAATGAGAGAAACTCCCCAAATACAGGTGTGCAAAGCTTGTAGCGTCATACCCAATAAGACTTGAGGCTGTAATCGCTGCCAAAGGTGCTTCAACAAAGTACTGAGTAAAGAGTTGGAATACTTATGTAAATGTGATATTTCGGGTTGTTTTTTTTGCTAAAATGTTGAAAAACCAGTTTTTGTGTTGTCATTATGGGGTATTGATGAGGAAATGTTTTTTTAAATTCATTTTAGAATAAGGCTGTAACGTAATAAAATGTGGAAAAAGTCAAGGGTTCTGAATACTTTCCGAATGCACTGCATGCATGTGTCACAGTTGTCGTAGGAGCGAGAGGACCAAGGCGGGTTGCGTGCTCATCATATTAATTTATTAAATAAAGTGAACACGGAAAAACAACAAAATAGAGAACGACAGACCGACAGTTTCACAGGCTAAATAATAACAGCAGTGTGAAATACAACAACCCACAAATCCCCAGGTGAAAACAAGCATCTAATATATGACTCCCAATCAGGAACAACGATGTACAGCTGTTCCTGATCGGGAGCCACACAAACTACACAGAAATAGACAGACTAGAAAACCATAGAAAACCAACACTAGAACAATAACTCAAACCCCAGACTACATAAACCAAACACCCCTTAAATAACACACACAACCCGAACCATATGAAACAAATACCCCTCTGCCACGTCCTGACCAAATATAATACAATTACTCCCTCTTCTGGTCAGGACGTAACAGTATGCGACCAATAACATTTTATTTCATTTTATTTGAGCCACCACAATGCTTGAAAATATGAAGAGTGTTCTTCAGTGATGTGTTTTGTTAGATTTGCCCCAAACATAACACTTTGATTTCAGGAGATACATTTATTTGCCAAATTTTGTGCAGTTTTACTTTAGAGCCTTATTGCAAACTGGATGCATGTTTTATTCTGTGCAGGCTTCCTTCTTTTTACTTTGTCATTGTGGTATTGTGGAGTAACTACAATGTTGTTGATCCATCCTCAGTTTTCTCTTATCACAGCCATTAAACTCTGTAATTGTTTTAAAGTCACCATTGGTCTCATGATAAAATACCTGAGCAGTTTCCTTCCTCTCCAGCAGCTGAGTTAGGAAGGACACCTGTATCTTTGTAGTGACTGGGTGTACTGATACAACATCCAAAGTGTAATTAATAACTTCACCATGCTCAAAGGGGTATTCAATGTCTGCTTTTTATTATTACCCATCTACCAATAGGTACCCTTCTTTGCGAGGTATTGGAAAACCTTTCTGGGCTTTGTGGTTGAATCTATATTTGAAATTCACTGCTTGACTGAGGGACAGATAATTGTCTGAGTGGGTTACAGAGATGAGGTAGTCATTCAAAAATCATGTTAAACACTATTTTTGCAAACAGAATGAGTCCATGCAATTTATTATGTGACTTTTAAGCACATTTTTACTCCTGAACCTATTTAGGCTTGCAATAACTAACATTTCTGAAAACATAATTCCACTTTGCCAGTGTGTAGGCCAGTGACACAAAATCTCAATTTAATCCATAATTATTTCAGGCTGTAACACAATAACATTTGGAAAAAATCAAGGTGTGTGATTACTTTCTGAAGGGACTGTATGGTATATTAGAACATTATAATGAAAATCAAGCTGTAAACTCCACTCTTCTCACAACCTTGCTCAACTTTCAAAGTGTCTTTAAAAATTATTTGGATTGTATAATTCACATTGGGTCCTGCCCTTGCAGAAATGTCCCTGTGCAGAAAAGTTTCCTCCTTTCTAAAAATGGATAGGATTATTTTATTTATAATGTGTCCATTCCATGCTCTCTCACACACTCTCTGTGCAGAATTCAACAAACATAGGACTGAATAAGTACCTAGAGCGGAGCGGACGCAGGCTATGAAGTCTGTTTTATGTTGCATGTTAACATGCTAATACAAATCAAACATTGGCTCATCATAAAGCCAGGCCATTGCATTTCTAGTGCTCATTGCCTGACTGTGTTTCACTTGATCTGTATGGCATTTCAATGTCCTTATTATGAAGCACATGATGACTAAAGCCACTGAGGGCAGCCAATGACAAGCCTATACGAAACCTCTCACAGCAACTTAAAACTAAATAATTTGAAAATAATAAAATCTATGTGTTATTCCACCCAAAGGACAAAGGATAATTGACAATTTGAGGGAAACGTGAGCATACCAATGATGGGATGTACAAGCTACCGATCCTATCCAGTAGATCCAGTTGTGAGAAATTGTGCCCGTGGTCGTCCAGGATTCGGTAAGCCCAGTAGATAGGAGTGTGTCTTTGCCTGTGCAGAACAGCCACATACACACATCTCCTACTGTAGCACTTGCAGACGTGGTCCGTTCTGCTTTTCATCAGCTTCAAACCATCCGGGGCCTGTCCGTTAAGTAGAAGGCTCCTACAAGAACCTAAACTGGTATTGCCTGTTGGCCAGCCCCCCTGGCCAGATGGGTATAGGGCAAAGACAACCAAAGACACTGGTATCCACCACAGCCTCATTGTGCCAAATAGAAGTGCTCCAAGGCATCCAAAAGCTCCAGAGAAGGGTATCAAGAGCTTATCTTTGTTGAATGTTATACCTTTCACTTTGAATATGCACACAATGGGTGTGTCTCAAAATGCATACTACCGTGCTCCGAGCATGCAAATTGAAGCATGGCAGGGTCGGAGTACGAGGCCAAATAAAAGTATGCGAAATGGAGCATGGAAGGCGTTTCTCGAATACATACTCCGTTTGTACATATTTTGAAGCATGCATCGATGCAAGCTTCAACGGTAAGTATGAAAATAAATATGACGCAACCACATTTTCTTGAAATCAACGGCGGCCATTACTTGAGCTGAAGCGAGAGAAAATACACTCCTTCGGGAATGAAATGTTGCCTATTCACATCTCATATGATGCCTGACTACAATATTTTATCTTGATACATTAATAAATACATTCTGTGTTCATTTTGGCATGGTTACCTGCCTACAATACCCACTGTAGTGTGCGTAGGTACAGTAACAAGCCCACAGTAAGTCAATAGAGCTAACTGGCTAGCTACTACTGTTATCTAGCCAGATAGCCTTGAAGAATTATTAGCTAGCTTCTAGCCATCATCGATCCACTTTTCATTTTCCATGTGTTTTGTCTTGTTTTTCCTCACACCTGGTTTCAATTCCCTCAATCATTTGTTGTGTATTTAACCCTCTGTTCCCCCCATGTCTTTGTGTGGGATTGTTTATTGTCAGTGCTTGTGCACATGTTGATTGGTGCGCGACGGGTTTTTGTACCCAAATGTCTTTTATTTTTATGCTGTGGGTTTTGCTATTAAACTGCTCCGGCTATTACCAAGTTCTGCTCTCCTGCATCTGACTTCCCTACCACCAATTGCGCACCCCTTACACCCACAAATTGTTTAACACTTTTTTGCTTACTATATGATTCCATATGTGTTATTTCATAGTTTTGATGTCTTCACTATTATTCTACAATGTAGAAAATAGTAAAAATAAAGAAAACCCTTGAATGAGTAGGTGTGCCCAAACTTTTGACTGGTACTGTATATATATAAATGTTGTCCCCTATCTCTAACCACATCATTATTATTATTTATTCATTTATTATTATTACTGTTATTGTTGATGTCATTATCTCACTTCACTTTAGCAACAGTAGCTTTTTCATTAATGCTTACAAAGCTTATCTGAATCTGAATTTGTAAAGGCCTGGATGTTTCGAGTTCAATTATTGGTTAGCTGGTAGTAGAGGATTTCTAATGAATCCTTAGAAAAAGTAACCTTCACTTTTAGCTGCCATAAGACAATGGAAAGCCTTTTATGCCTTATTGTGAAGCTCCTGTTCCGAAAGCCTTTTGGTTGGGAAGTTATCAAAATGTATCATTCTACAGTAAGCAGGACAAACTTTTGTGCATCATAAGTTACATGCCTCTCTACCCTTTAAGTGAGACATAATTCCTTCAACCACCCAAAATGAAAGACTTCTAGATAGATTGAATATGTTTGAGACAATGACAGTCTCAATGAGTGCCTGTGATGGGCCTGAGCTCTCAATGAAGCCACTGCACTTCAATGGGATAAGATAAGCTGCGACGAGGCGCTGCACAGGGTAGAATAAAATGCAAATATTATTTTGCATTGATGGTGAGAGAAGGTCATGCATTATCACATCTACCAGTATATCACTCTGGCCAAGCTTCATTACACCTTAACAAAGTCCAACTTTAAAAAGACACAGTTAGAAAGAGTATTTCCAAGACTCATTAGGATCTTTAGGAATACATTGAAAATGTCATTCTCATTAAAGGATAATTTCACCAAAAAGTTTCATCAGTCCATTGTTGATATAGTCCAAAAATGTTGTGTATGTCATCAAGTGTTCAAGATATATAACTTTCAAAATACAGAAATACAGCTGGTATGATGCATTTTGCATAATAACCTTACAAAACGCAGCATCATACCGGCTGTATTTCTTATTTTTTTTAAGTTATATACAGTATCTTGACAACTTGATTTTCTCTAAGTGAATATCTTGGCTGAACTATGGTAGGATAGGAGGTATGATGGAGTGGAAGGAGAGGAGAGGAAAAGGTAAGTGGAGTGAGTGTGTCAGCAGCAGAAAGAGATGGCTGTGAAACCATGCATGAGTAGTCCACACTCCACATGTCCCACTGCAATTGACACAACCCTTTCAGAGAAACACTAAGGAGACAATCAACTGGTCTGAAGGGTTTCTGTCTGTCCTGGAACAGTGTTCAAGCTCCACGTCATTTCGCCGCTTCGGAGTGGATCTGCCCTCAAGGGACAATAAGAGGACAGTCTGGGCAGATGATGACAGTCTGGGCAGATGATGACAGTCTGGGCAGATGATGACAGTCTGGACAGATGATGACAGTCTGGGCACATGATGACAGTCTGGGCAGATGATGACAGTCTGGGCAGATGATGACAGAGCTTTTACGTTTATTTATTTTATTTTTTATTTAACCTTTATTTAATTAGGCTGAAATGTATTTACATTGACTGACAAGGAATAGAGAGTGGTCCAGAATGCATGTGTTTTTGTCTATTGACTATTATTCTTGTTCAGTGACAGACTATGCATTTCTGTAAAAAAGAGTTTAATTTTCGAAGTAAAAGTTGTTAGGTTTTGACTTTTGAATTTTTACTGGGCCCTGTACGTGTGAAGGAAATTGTTAACAACCAGCACTTGACCATATCAGGTGTGCATTTTTCTTACTTGAGTTAATAAGTGTTGTGTCATTGGTGTGATGATATTTGCATACCATCAGAGGACTTTGGACCAAGTCAGAATGATAGCCTCGCTGTCTGACCAGCACCATCCTACATAAGTGTTCTTCAGCGTTTCAACAACTCAGCAACTCTCACACTTCAAACTACTACAGATCAAGGTAAGTGTGATATCCCTGAAATAACACAGAAAAGATGTTAGCATGGTAAGAAGTTACAACAGCTTAAATCATTGATAAATATGGTAAATATGGTGAAGGTATCTTAGCATAAATTGAGGGAAGATGTATTTATATATTTTTCAAAAGTACAAAGAAGGTGACAGGAGGTTTCCAAAGATTGATGAAAACAACCAAAATGAACAGATGGCACAGATTAGCTGAGAGATATCAGATATTGTCCTGTCCCAGATGATACAAGGACATTCTGACGTCAACAGAACATTCTCCAATAAGACCTCAAAAAAAGAGCATCTTACATTCTCTATTTTGACTTTCCCTGTCAACATCAAATGTCATCATGCTCCCATTTTGCCCTTTCAAAGGTGAGACGAGGACAGAGCAAAGAATTGTAGAAATCTAAGGATAATGACAAGTAAGGAAAGGAGAGGTGAGGAGTGACTCAGTGGGAGACCGTTTAACTCTCAGATGGGGGGCAGGTCTCCCTTTGTCTCGACCGGGAGGGAGGGAGTCCTTCCCCTGGAGAAGAGGAGAGGAAGAAATTACTTTCATTTCATCTCACTGTTCCTCTCATCAGACACAGAGAAAGTGTGACCCATGGTTGAATCTTTCCTGTGCTAGTCAGTGAATTATTGTCAAACGGTCCACATCAAGTCAGTTTAGGGAGAGTCACTTTTGAGGATTCCACCACCGTTAAGTAAAGAGGCCATTTGAGTGGGTGTCACGACAGTATTTGTTGACATTTAACATGTCATGAGGATATAAAGTTGTCATATTATACGAGAGCTCTTCGCCAGAGAGAGAAAAATGAAAAATATATAATTGTATTACAGGCTGTGGCCGACAACAGGGGCCTGTTAAATTGAGTGCAACGTTACAACACGTTCAGATAGGAATGTATGGTGCAGAACAATTATAATTGTCCATCATGTAGAATAGGGATTTGTGTCAGTTCTGTTCATTACATTTCTATCTGGAACGCTCCAAACGTATCACATTAATGAACACACCCCTGGCCTACTCTAACTGCTCCTATCACTCCTCTCTACAGCTGACCAACAGTCGCAGAATGGGGAACACCAACACTGCCAGCCACCTCAACAACCAAAGCAAGATGAACATCCGCGCTTTCCTGTCTAATGCCAAGCTAGAGATCGACGCCTTCATCGTCTCCAACGCTGCCGCTGGCAGCAGTGACACCTTGACCAAGCTGCAGCAGCAGCCTGGTGGCAAGAAGTTCAACTTCAGGAAAGATGTGCAGTGTGTCCGTGTGCTGGCCTTGCAGAGTCAAGAGCTGCCCTGGGTTGATAACAAATTTATCTCCGTCTTTGTGGAGGACGAGAACGATGAAAACATATGTTCCAGACAGATTGTTCAGTGCATGGCTTTGTCCTCTCCTGTGTCTTTCATCTTATATGATGTATAGCTATAGCAATGATTGATCCCATTGAAACTGTACCAAAACTGTACTCTTTGGTTAATATCATTAGAAGGTGCTCTGACCAGTTCCGACATTGGCCATTGTCTGGCAGTATTGAGAATTTTGAAAAAAATATGTGCCCATTTTTAACTGCCTCCTACACCAACTCAGAAGCTAGGATATGCATATTATTACCAGATTTGGATAGAAAACACTCTGAATTTTCTAAAACAGTTTGAATGGTGTCTGTAAGTATAACAAAACTCATATTGCAGGCAAAAACCTGTGAAAAATAGATTAAAAAAAATGAGAATTTTGTGACTGTACTATTTAGTGTCATTGTTTTAAAGATACCACAGTGAGAAAGGATTCAGTTCGCAACTCCTACTGCTTCCACTAGATGTCAACGATCTTTAGAAAGTTGTTTGAAGCATCTGTGATGAATACAGACCGAATTAGAAAGCTTACAAGTTGACACGTCATCACTTCATTTTTTGCGCCTGCGCATGAATCTGAGAAGAGTGTCTTTGTCATTATCGTTTATTCTAGACACTTGATAGGTTGTGTGAAAATATTACCGATGTTTACTGATGTTTCACGTTAAAAATGGACCAAAAGATTCATGCTAAACAACGTTTGACATGTTTAAACAAACGTAAATAGATTATTTACTAGGTTTTCTTTAGCTTTTCGACATGACTTTACACTGCCCACCTCATTTTGTGGGAGCCTACTGAACGCTAACTATTTGGACATAAATTATGAACTTTGTCAAAAGAAACCACATTTGTTCTGGACCTGGGATCTCTGGCAGCGCCTTCTGATGGAGATAATCAAAGGTAAGGGGATATTTAGAATGTTATTATCGATATTAGATGATGCTAATGCTAACGGTTTAGCTTAGCTTAGCTTAGCATATAGCTTATTGTTGTTAGCATAGTACCCAGTTTATGCAAAATGTGATTTCCCAGTAAAGTTATTTTGAGATCTGGCCATTCGGTAGCAATTACGAGATGATAATATATTATTCTTTGAATGACAATATTATAATTTACCAATGTTTTCGAATAGTAATTCCGTGATTTGTAATGCTGGATTCACTGGGTGCATTCCAGCCGAAAAAAATTCTGAATTTCACCGCGACTGTAAATGCTGTTTTTGGATATAAATATGAACTTGATGGAACTAAAAATGCATGTATTGTATAACATAATGTCCTATGAGTGTCATCTGATGCAGATTGTCAAAGGTAAGTGCATAATTCTAGCTAGTTTTCTGTCTGTTGATGCCCTTCTTTGAATTGGCTAAACATTACACGCAGCTATTGTCAATGTACTCTCCTCACATAACCTAACTTTATGCATTCTCCGTAATGCCTCTGAAAATCGGACAGCGTGGTTAGATTTAGGAGATATATCTTTCAAATGGAGGAAAATAGTTGATTATTTGATTATTTGAAATGATTACTCTTGCAGTTTTGAATTCCCCGCCATGGTCACATGACAATGAATCCCAATACCGGGATAAGATCGGGATAAGATCCTCAACAGGTTGCTTCCCTGATGTTGAATCTGTTTATTTGAACAAACATGCCATTGAAAAAGAAGGCTTTTCAAATATGTCTTACCAACACAGAACACACCACAAAACACCTCACAAATGTGAAAATGCACATTTGTACCTGAACATCTGAATGTTGACTCATCTGTCAGAGAAATGTAACCAAAACTATGTCACTTCTTTAGGGACTTTGTTATCATTGACAGCTTCTGAAAAACCTGTTTTCTTCTGTATCCTTCAAGTGAAACTGTTATATGACTTCATGCTCTTGGGGAATTCTTCAGTGGATGAGCAATGAGCACTGTGCTCTTCATTATTGGGTAGTGAAAGAATGTTTTGCATGTCTCTATTTTGTCTCCCAGTTAAAGCATGTCATGTTACCCCTGTGTGATAGGCCTTATGTTCCTTCTATGGTCATCTATTCCAGCTCAAATCAGAGAGTTACGCTCTCCTCTGTCTAACCTTCTCCATGGTCCAGCTCTGTGGCAATTCAGATTACATGGTTTAACTCATTCACACTGACGCCTTTGTGATGCTGAGCCTTTGATCAACAATGACTTGGCAGAAAACAGATATTATGAAAACTGTTTTTCAATGACATCCAACATTTGTTTTCCTTGACTTACAAATAGCTTGTTTAGGAAAGAGGAAGCACTTACCTAGTGGTGATCTCCAAGAGTTAGGGGAGGGAAAAGACAGGCAAATTCAATCTTAATTAGTAAGGATCTCAGACACAGATTTAAGGGGAATGTTCCTGCACTGGATGACAAACAAGCAAGGAGCTTTCATTTGTGTTTCTCTGTAACACTGGGGTCTCGCTGATAAAACATTTGTGAGAACAGAGAAGGAGGGAAAAGAACAAAAACAAGGGCAAAGAACAATTTCATCAAAGTAGGTAAGTGAAGATAGGGGAAATAAAACTTTCCCTCAATAGTACTACTAAATAAAATGTTTATAATTTCATTAAGCTTTAACCATGTTTTATGCTGTTTAAGCTGTTATGTCATGCTTATTATGTGCTTATACATAATCTTTGCTTTTTCAAGATAAAGTTAATGGTAATCGTTATCCATCTCTCTCTCTCTATCTCTCGCTCTCACTCTCGCTCTCATTCGCGCTCTCTCTCTCTCTCTCACTGACTCTCTCCCACTGACTCTCTCTCTCGCTTACTCTCTCTCTCTCTCTCTCTCTCTCTCTCACTCTCTCTTTTCTCTCTCTCTCACTCTCTCTGACTCTCTCTCTCTCTCTGACACACACACAACCCCCCCACAAACACAAACACACACACAGACAGACATGATCTCCTCCTCAGTGTTGTTCTATGGGATCTACGTGCTGTGCCTGTGTCTGGGACTGCTGTGTGTGGTGTTTGTCAGTTACTGGAACATCGAGTGGCGTGGTGGCTTTGCCTGGGATGCGTCCTTTCTGCAGTTCAACTGGCATCCCGTACTCATGGTGACTGGCCTGGTAGTCCTCTATGGGAACGGTGGGTCACAATAATGATTATGATAATGACCATAATACATCTCATTCAATCACCAGTATTTCATATTTTCATTTAATGGAAAATCTCAGAGTGCTTCATACTGTGTGGACAAAAGCAAGAAATGATGGAAATTATAGCAGGGCAGATTGTAAATTAGAAAACTGTGAGGACAGACGCTGGGAGACGAGAAGTAAGTACAGGGAGTGAATATTTAATAAATAACAGACATGAAACAAAACACGGACCGCGTCTGGACAAGGGGAACATAATGACATTAATGCTGACACTGGGATCAAACTGAGTAATAGACAGATATGAAGGGGGCAATCAATAAAGTGATTGAGTCCAGGTGAGTCCAATGAAGCGCTGATGCGCATAACGATGGTGACAGGTGTGTGATGATGGACCGCCTGGCGCCCTCGAGCGCCAGAGAGGAGGAGCAGGAGCAGGCGTGACAGAAACAAACCTCAGTTTGGAAAAGTTGTATATTGTTTTCTCCTTTGAGGGTTTTCTCTCTAAAAACTTGTTTGAATTTGGTTTCTTTCAATTACTTAGGTGTGTACTTGATTCCACTGTTTCTATTGTGTCAGGCAAGCTAAATCAAACGCGTCTAAAGTAATTGAAATAAAATAAAGAGACCTGGCCTTCTATTTGGATCCAGGTCAGGTATCATCTCCACAAAGTCACAAAGCCAAGATAATAAAGGCTTTTTAAACTACACCAAAAAACAAAATACGTCCAACAGGAGCTCTTTGACCAACCTGTCAATTTGGTCTTAGAGCATTTCGTATTATTCTGTACGTAATTCCAGGACACTCCATTTAGTATGCTAACTGGCTAACGTTAGCTAGGCTAGGGGTTAGGGTTAAGGTTAGGGTTAAGTTTAGGAATTAGGTTAAAGGGTTAAGGTTAGGGTTAGGGGAAGGGTTAAGGTTAAGGTTAGGGGAAGGGTTAGCTAAAAGGGTTAAAGTTAGGGTTAGGGAAAGGGTTAGCTAACATGCTAAGTAGTTTGAAAGTAGCTAAAAAGTAATAAGTAGTTGAAAAGTTGCTAAATAGCTAAATTGCTACAGTTGTCCGTGATGAGATTGAAACTCACAATCTTTGGATTGATAGATGTTCGCGTCATACGCCCACTCATCCATCCTACTTTAGTTTTGCCTTAAGTAATCATCTGTCTTACCTAACCATACCAAACGTAACATATTATACTCATTTTAGTTAGGTTTGCCATTGTAACGGGCGTCGTATAGAGGGGACCAAGGTTCAGCGTGTTGAGTGCTCATAATTGTATTTTAATGAAAACGAACACTTTGACAAAAGAAACAAAACGACAGCCAACAGTTCTGTCAGGTTACATTAACGAAACAGAAAACAACTACCCACACAAACCAGGTGGAAAAAGGCTGCCTAAGTATGGCTTCCAATCAGAGACAACGATAGACAGCTGCCTCTGATTGGAAACCATATCCGGCCAAAACATAGAACCAAAACACATAGAATGCCCACCCCCATCACACCCTGACCTAACTAAACAGAGAAAAAACAGCTCTCTTAGGTCAGAGCGTGACAATACCCCCCCCAAAGGTGCGGACTCCCGGTTGCAAACCTGAACCTATAGGGGAGGGTCCGGGTGGGCATCTGTACTTGGCGGCGGCTCTGGTTCAGGGCGTAGCACCCCCACCGCCCGCTGATCCCCCCGCTTCTGTGTGTCCGGAGGAACCAGACCGTGGATCATCGCCGGAGGTTTTGGAACACCAACCGTCGCTGAAGACTCTGGGCTGAAGGCCGTCGCTGAAGACTCTGGGCTGAAGGCCGCCGCTGAAGACTCTGGGCTGCGGACCGCAGCTGAAGACTCTGGGCTGCGGACCGCAGCTGAAGACTCCGGGCTGCGGACCGCCGCCGAAGACTCCGGGCTGCGGACCGCCGCCGAAGACTCCGGGCTGCAGACCGTCGCCGGAGGCTCCGGACTGGGGAGTGTCGCCGGAGGTTCCGGACTGAGGAGCGTCGCCAGAGGCTCCGGACTGGGGAGCGTCGTTGTATGTTCCGGACTGGGGACCTTTGCTGCAGGCTCCATTTCATGGATCATCACTACAGGTTCCGCGCCATGGATCATCCCTACATCCCTACTACCCACACAAACCAGGTGGAAAAAGGCTGCCTAAGTATGGCTTCCAATCAGAGACAACGATAGACAGCTGCCTCTGATTGGAAACCATACCCGGCCAAAACATAGAACCAAAACACATAGAATGCCCACCCCCTATCAAACCCTGACCTAACTAAACAGAGAAAAACAGCTCTCTTAGGTCAGAGCGTGACAGCCATATCAAAAGGGATTGAATACTTATTGACTCAAGACATTTCAGCTTTTTGTTTTGTATTAATTTCCAAACATTTCTAGAAACGTAATTTCACTTTGACAGTACGGGTTATTGTGTGTAGGTCAGTTACACAAAATCAAAATGTAATACATTTTGAATTCAGGTTGTAACACAATTTTCTGTGGAAAAAGTCAAGGGGTGTGAATTCTTTCTGAAGGCACCATTTGTGCCATGGCACCAATGATTACCAACCTCCATTTCTTCCAATCTTCAGTCTCCCTACATCCCCATGTCACTTAGTATACATTAAACAATTAATACACTATACTCTTCCCAAGTCCCCCCACTCCCAATCAGTCTTGCTGTATTTACTTTATTAGTGACCTTCAACTGACCTTGCACTGTAGTGTTCCTCAATGATGTGACTGTGTACCAGTACATTACTTTAAGTATCCATATAGGTCTTGGAGTGGTTATAAATACTAAGTGGTTATAAACTGTATGGAATAACATGTGGGAGGGGTCATGTTACATGTGGTAGGACAGGCTAGTGCACCCAGAAGAGACAAACACAGAGCGGAGATAATACATCCCACCATCTGGGAAAGGCTGATCTAAAAGTCTTCCCTCTTTCTGTGTCTGTGTGTTGTCTGAAGCGGCTATCCTATACCGCATCCCCTTTACCTGGAGTCAGAGGAAGCAATGCTGGAAGCTGGTGCACGCTGCTCTGCTGCTGTCCTCCCTGTTCCTGTCCATCCTTGGGCTGTGTGCTGTGTTTGACTTCCACACAGGCTACCACATCCCCAACCTGTATTCCCTCCACAGCTGGGTGGGCATCTGCACCGTAGTCCTGTTCACTGTCCAGGTAGGAGGAGGAGACGTTGAGCAGGGACCAGGGTTTTTTCCCTGACCCATGTGAACTGACCAGGGAAAACTCTGGGCTCTTAGTAACTCAGAGTTTTTCATGTTCAGGTCATATGACCCTAATAAAAAAAACATTCATGTACCTGTGCTCAAGGTTGAAATTGCACATTGGGCAACATTTCTACCTCAAGCTCATTTAATGCAACCCATCTTGCTCAACCCTTTTCCTTCCCTTCTCATTGGTCAGTGGGTCCTTGGCCTGGTTGGTTTCCTGTCTCCCTGTTCTCCCCTCGGGTTCCGTAAGCTCCTGAAACCAGTTCACGCCTGGATGGGCATGGCCATCTTTATCCTCAGCCTGGCCTCCTGTCTCTCTGGCATCAACGAAAAACTGCTCCTTGCTCTGTGAGTGACCAGAAACGCTGATCCTCCACCAATATCAACTAACTACATTGGTCCAACAATCGCCACAATGATTTTCTGTATAAAGGCCTATGTGACATTGAAAAGCTTTAGGCTACATGAAATATTCACAATTATGGATAAATTAAAGAACTTTACATTTTACAGAACAAAATTAGGTTTGACAACTTATAAGAGCTTAAAAGCAATTTCATTGTAGTATTTCCTTAGCCTTGGTGCCCCAAAACTCTTGACATTGACAAAAGAGTTGGCCACAGAAACAGATTGGTTCCAAGGTTAGCCTTTCCCTTTAACTACAGTGACTCCATGAGAGGAGATGTCATTAATTTGAGGGTTTATCTCTCTATTCAGCGATGGCAACAGCAACAGCACCGCAGCCTATTCCTCACATCCTGCAGAGGCCTTGTTTGCTAACTTCCTGGGTGTCCTGATCGTGGCCTTTGGATTGGTGGTCCTTGGAATCCTGTCCAACCAGAGGTGGAATAGGCTGGAGCCAGGGCAGGAGAGCTCTAGAGTGAGTATGGTGCTGTCAGCAGTAAAGTCCTAGACTAAATAACAGCCTGTTTCTGGATTAGCCAGGTTATCGGGTGTGTTCCAGATTATCGGACCTTTACAATACCTGGACACGTATTTATTATCTATAGGAACCACATCAACATGATATAATGATTGATTCTATAATCTGTACAGACCTGCACAGAAAATGTGAATCTGGAATGCACCTATTGTGACAATGACAAAGGATTTGTGCAGTTCATGGCAATATTCAGTCTGCATTTTTCAAAGGACACAAACAGACCTTGCTGGCTTTTGTAATTGAGACTGAGCTTAGTAGACCCTTGGCTTTGCCTTTGAGACTGAGCTAAATGCTTGCCAATGTTGGCCCCCCATCCATGTAGTCTTATTCATAATGTTCACCGATCCTAGATCATCACTCCAACTCTGAGATGCTTTATGAATACCGGCCCTGATGCTTTTTTATTGGCTGTAGCCTACTGTGCTTGGAATTATAGTTGTCATTTTTATGCTTTTACTCCAGTCATTGCTTCCGGAGGACAACTGAAGAAGTAGAAGACCTTGGTGTCCTATTCATCTCCCTGCCCTTTTCTATTTTTGGATAATGGATCAATTGGAGACAAAGAACACTGATGTTTCCTCCTGTGTCTCAAAATACCAGCTGTGGTAGGAGTTACACGTGACATGATGACTGACATGCAATGTTTTTACTCTATATTGTCTATAGTATATGGGAGACAATGTGCATTATAGCCTTATTGTGTGGTATAAGCCCTATAGAAAATGTTGTGGTCATACACACATCCTTAACAACATAGTTGTTGGGCTAATAAAGAATACTAGTGTAGAACAATAATTCACCACTTTATTGACAACGTTTTGATCCAAAACTAATTTTCGTCAGGTAAAACAAACAGAGTGCTCACATCCCAAAATATACACATTTCACCTCATATGACCATTGCCGACATGACGCATGGTGGGTGCAAAAACAATTTGTGTGTCTCTAATAATGTAATAACTATCACATGTCAGGTAAGACCCAGATGCAGACAACGTCGAAGTAACAACAGTTTATTAATAGAACAGGGCAGGCAAAAGGCAGGCAGAGGTTGGTAATCCAGATAGGTGAGGCAAAGGCACAGGACGGTAGGCAGGCTCAGGGCAGGCAGAATAGTCAACACCGGTATAAATACACAGGGGATAATGGGGAAGATGGGTGACACCTGGAGGGGGTGGAGACAGTCACAAGACAGGTGAAACAGATCAGGGTGTGACAAATAACAATGAGATGGGTACAGGTAGTCGTTCCAGAAAATAATATATATTTACAAAATGGCTAAGTAGGTGACCTGGAAGGCAAGACTAATCAAAGTGACATATTCATGTAGGAAATCGTCTATAGGCCCTATACCATACAATTATTAGACTGTACTACTGCATAGTCCATTCTTAAAAGCTCTCTTAGGGCTCGGATGCCGCTAGCGGGATCAAAATCGACAACATCCGGTGAAGCTGGAGCGCGCCAAATTCAAATTACAAAATTGTAATATTAAACATTCATGAACATACAAGTGTCTTACATCATTTAAAAGCTTAACTTGTTGTTAATCCAACCGCGTTGTCAGATTTAAAAAAGGCTTTAAGGTGAAAGCATACTATGCGATTATCTGAGGACAGCGCCCCACATCAAAATACTTTTTCAACCAGCACCGGCTTGACAAAAATCTCAAATAGCGATAAAATAAATAACTTACCTTTGAAGATCTTCCTCTGTTTGCAATCCCAAGGGTCCCAGCTACACAATGAATGTTAATTTTGTTCGATAAAGTCCTTCTTTATATCCAAAAAGTCAGTTTAGTTGGTGCCATTGATTTCAGTAATCCACTCCTTCAACGTGCATACAAAGAAATCCAAAAAGCTACTGGTAAACTTCATCCAAACAAGTCAAACAACATTTCTAATCAATTTTCAGGTACCCTAATATGTAAATAAATTATAATATTTCAGACGGAAAGAGCGGTGTTCAATAGAAAAGGAAAATAACGAAGAGCGCGCCCTCATTCACACGCGCCAAAAGTCTACCTGTCCTGATGAGAACACCTTGGATAAACTACAACTACTTGTTCGTTTTTCAAGAAACAGGCCTGAAACCCTGTCTGAAGACTGTTGACATCTAGTGGAAGCCATAGGAACTGCAATCTGGGAGCTATTTCTTTGTATATCCCATAGGCCTGCATTGAAAACGCCTGTGACCTCAAAATAATAATTTTCTAGATGGATTTTCTTCGGGTTTTTGCCTGCCATATCAGTTATGTTATACTACTTATATTTTAACAGTTTTAGAAACGTCAGAGTGTTTTCTATCCAATGTTACCAATTATATGCATATCCCAGCTTCTGGACCTGAGTAACAGGCAGTTTACTTTGGGCACATCAGTCATCTGGAAATTCAGGACACTGCCCCTAGCCCTAAGAGGCTGATTTGATCATGCCTGATCCTGCTCTGTCTGTTAAAACTGTATCATAATAATGTAGTAAAAACACTATACTCTCTTTGCAATAAAAATTGGTTGTGTTTTGTGAAAAGTTTAATAAAGTTGCAACATCCTCCCGAAACAAATCATTTTTGTCCACTTTAATGGACATAGTTTTTTTATCCATATCTTTGAGGCCATTATACATGCCACTGTGTTAAGTCCTGTTGTACCTTTGAGAGAACAATCAAGAAGGGTGCAATTGCGGCCTGCAATTTGAGGCGTTCCTGCATATGGGCAATCCGTCATCTGCAGGAGCCCCTCTTTATACTTCTATTGGTACATTTTTCAGCTAGGACTCCAGTACACAGGTGGGAGGCGGGAGCTCCAGTACTGTAAGTGGCGGTAATGCACCATAACGTTGGATGACAATTGCCAATAAACCCCACATAGGAAGAATAAGAGGCAGTGGCGACAACAGTAGCTAACTAGTTAGGACAACGGTAGACAGTGTCCTTCGCCCCCCGCCTGTCGGGGACTGCTTTTCCGCAGTTCTGTTAATGACGGCGAGGGCAGGTGTTAGGCAGGTGTTAGCCCAATAATGGACTAAAGGAGCCTACCATTATTCCTTATAGTCCAAGGACCTTAAATGTTCTGTTTAAAGGCGAATTGGCTCTGGAAGCCAAAACAGCCAAATACTCCATCTAAACCTGAATCGAGAACAGTCTACGACTAGGGTGGCTGGAGTCTTTGGCAATTTCTAGTGCCTTTCTCTGACACAGCCTGGTATAGAGGTCCTGGACTGCAAGAAGCTTGGCCCCAGTGATGTACTGGGCCATATGCACTACCGTCTGTAGTGCCTTGCGATCGGAGGCCGAGCAGTTGCCATTCCAGGCAGTAATGCAACCAGTCAGGATGCTCTCAATGGTGCAGCTGTAGAACCTTTTGAGGATCTGAGGACCCATGCCAAATTTTTTCAGTCTCCTGAGGGGGAATAGGCTTTGTCGTGCCCTCTTCACAACTGTCTTAGTGTGTTTGGACCATGATAGTTTGTTGGTGATGTGGACACCAAGGAACTTGAAGCTCTCAACCTGCTCCACTACAGCTCCTTCGATGAGAATGGGGGTGTGCTCAGTCCTCCTTTTCCTGTAGTCCACAATCATCTCCTTTGTCTTGATCATGTTGAGGGAGAGGTTGTGTCCTCTCTGGCGCAGGCGTGCTGCTAGCAACCCACCTCGACAACATCCGGTGAAATTGCAGAGCGCCAAATTCAAAATACAGAAATAGTCATAATAAACATTCATAAAAATACAAGTGTTATACATCAGCTTAAAGACTAACTTCTTGTTAATCTAGCCGCTTTGTCAGATTTCAAAAAGGCTTTACAGTGAAAGCACACCATGTGATTATCTGAGGACAGCGCAACGCACACAAAAGCATTAAAAACATTTTTCAACCAGGCAGGTGCGCCACAAAAGTCAGAAATAGCGATAAAATAAAGGCCTTACCTTTGTAGATCTTCTTCTGTTGGCACTCCAAAAGGTCCCAGCTACATCACAAATGGTCCTTTTGTTCGATAAAGTCCTTCTTTATATCCCCAAAAACTCCGTTTAGCTAGCGCGCATCATTCAATAATCCACCGGTTTCCCTCCTTCAAAATGCATTCAAAATTAATCCCAAACGTTAACTTCTCCAAACAAGTCAAACAACATTTATAATCAAACCTCAGGTACCCTATTACGTAAATAAATGAAACAATTTAAGAGGGAGAATCGTTGTTGTCTTTACCAGAGATAAACAACAAAGTACGCCCTCTCATCCACACACGTGAAAACACTACAGCCAAAATGGGAGCGACTTAGAAAAACTACAAATTCTAGCTCATTTCCAAAAACAAGCCTGAAACTCTTTCTAAAGACTATTGACATCTAGTGGAAACCCTAGGAACTGCAATCTGGGAGGTTTCCCCTTCATATTAACATGATAGCTATTGGAATCAGTGGTGGGCTGAAAAAAAAATTCTGGATGGTTTGTCCTCCGATTTTCGCCTGCCATATCAGTTCTGTTATACTCACAGACCTTATTTTAACAGTTTTAGAAACTTTAGAGTGTTTTATATCCAAATCTACCAATTATATGCATATCCCAGCTTCTGGGCCAGACGTCAAAATACTGCCCCCTAGCCCAAAGAGGTTAAATGTCTTACTCACATCGGCTTTGGAGAGCTTGATCATAAAGTCGTCCTGAACAGCTGATACTCTCATGAAGGCTTCAGGGTTTGCTTGTCCCGAAGTGAGCATAGAAGTAATTTAGCTCTTCTGGTAGGCTCATGTCACTGGGCAGCTTGCGGCTGTGCATCCATTTGTAGTCCGTAATAGTTTGCAAGCCCTGCCACATCCGACAAACGTTGGAGCTGGTATAGTATGATTCAGTCTTAGTCCTGTATTGACACTTTGCTTGTTTGATGATTTGTGGGAGGGCATAGCGGGACCTCTACCCTTTACATCAGTGCGGATGTTGCCTGTAATCCATTGCTTCTGGCTAGGGTATGTACGTATGGTCACTGTGGGTACGACATCATCAATGCACTTATCGATGAAGCCAGTGACTGATGTGGTGTACTCCTCAATGCCATCAGAAGAATCGCAGAACACATTCCAGTCTGTGCTAGCAAAACAATCCTGTAGCTTAGCATCTGCGTCACCTGCCCACTTCCGTACTGAGAGAGTCACTGGTACTTCATGCTTTAGTATTTGCTAGTAAGCAGGAATCAGGAGGCTAGAGTTGTGGTCAGATTTGCCAAATGGAGGGCGAGGGAGAACTTTGTACACGTCTCTGTGTGTGGAGTAAAGGTGGTCTAGAGTTTTATTTCCTCTGGTTGCACATGTAACATGGTGGTAGAAATGAGGTGAAACAGATTTAAGTTTCCCTGCATTAAAGTCCCCGGCCACTAGGAGCACCGCCTCTGGATGAGCATTTTATTGTTTGCTTATGGCCTTATACAGCTAATTGAATGCGATCTTAGTGCCAGCATCGGTTTGTGGTGGTAAATAGACAGCTACATAAAATATATATGAAAACTCTCTTGGTAAATAGTGTGGTCTACAGCTTATCATGAGATACTCTACCTCAGGCGAGCAAAACCTTGAGACTTCCTTAGTATTAGATTTCATGCACCAGCTGTTATTTACAAATAGACACAGACCACCACCCCTTGTCTTACCAGAGGCAGCTGTTCTATCTTGCCGATGCATCGAAAACTAAGCCAGCTGTATATTATCCATGTTGTCGTTTAGCCACGACTCTCATGACATAAGATATTACAGTTTTTAATGTCCCATTGGAAAGATAGTCTTGATTAGAGCTCATCCAATTTATTATCCAATGATTGCACATTGGCTAATAGGACTGATGGTAGAGGCAGATTACACACTCGCTGTCGGATCCTTACAAAGCACCCCGACCTACGTCCCCGATATCTCTGTCTCTTTTTCATGCAAATTATGGAGATTTGGGCCTTGTCGGGTGTCTGGAGTAAATCCTTCACGTCCGATTCGTTATAGAATTTTTTTTTAATCCAGTACGAGGTGAGTAATTGCTGTCCTGATATCCAGAAGCTCTTTTCGGTCATAAGAGACGGTTATGTACATTATGTACAAAATAAGTTACAATAACAAGAAAAAACACACACAGTAAACAGCAGCCATCTCCTCCGGCGCCATCTCTTTTCATGTGTGCGTGCGCATTCGTGCAAGAAGAAAAACATGTTGACTCACCCTACTTGTAGAGAAACGTCAATGCCATCCTCTCTTTCATGTTGACGAAACGGTCTATCACTCTGTCATCACTCTGTCAATTTTTGCTAGCTAGCTAGCCACCGGAGGACAACAACACAACGAGATGCAACAATTCAAGTTTATCTGTCAAAGAGGTATGCTCTCAATGGGATTTGATAGGAGACAACAGACAGCATCAGATAGATGGCCTACACATAGAGAGACAGAGGGGACCTGATTCGCTCGCATGCAGGCTTTTTCCTGTGAGATATATTCAGCCTCTTGTGAATTTAAGGAACATTATGGAACACAGAGAGACGAAAGATAAATCATTATATATATATATATATATTTTTTTTTTTTGGTCCATTTTTTGGGGAAGCCTGGCTTCCCTTGGATCCATGAATACACGCCACTGATTAAATTAGATCTAAATAAGAGCTTGTTCATAAATGTCTTCTGTAGTGGACATCATGATGCGCCATCTGTTTTTTACTTACTGTACCCATTTACTGTAATGTTACATTTGTCATATTTACTTTCAATCGTTACTTTACGTCCACTACAGTGCACATACAATCCAAAAATCTCAGTGTTTTCATCAATCTCAGTGGTCTGTATTCATGCAGAGGGAGCCCTGAGTGGTCACAATCTGACACAAGTCTGAGTTTAAATAAACATATTTTGTTTGACAATAACACTTGGCTATGCTAAACTACGGGTGAAATCCATAGAGATTTGGACAAACAATGGGTTATTCAAAATTGTGAAAATAATGTGGAGATGCCGGGGATTGAACCCGGGGCCTCATACATGCAAAGCATGCGCTCTACCACTGAGCTACATCCCCTTCTGTAACGAGTCAGAAACAATAAGCTTTTCTAAATAAAGTATTAGGAATGCAATTTAATACATTATTGAAATGACGTTTTTGCAGTTGCCATTTCCTCAAAAAGTATACTTCGTTATCGCAGAGAATATCGTTAAATTGCCTACGGAGGATACCGGGAAGATTGTCCTTCACCTTTACCACAAGATGGCAGTATCGCCACACTACATACTGTATAAACCGTGACATCGACCTCAACGTTTGATTTCACCAGAGATTTGATATCACCAAAGAAAGGCTATATTTGAATGTGATCTTTGGCCATCAAAGATGGTGGTAAATAAACATTAATCAACACATTGAGTCTCCTTAATGTACATGTTGTTATCATGAATTTTACTTGTGCTTTCAACTTGAATGTCTTATTGTGTATGCATTGTAATATCAATGTATTTCAGTATCTTGGACTGCCATACATCCAGTGGCGACCCGTCGTTCAGGGCAGGCTGCCAGTTTTGCATGTTATTTTGGCATTAATACATGTCACATATCAGTTTGCAAACAATGTTAAAAATAATTTTAAAAATAATATTGAGTTAATAAAGACATGGTGCCTTTTTTGCTTTCTTGAGTAAGGCAGCTCCAAAATGCAGATGTTTCCGCCTAGCTCAGTGCTTTCAGTGCAGCCAGCGGAAAATACAGAGCGTAGGGTGGGTGTAACGCCCTGATATGTTTCACCTGTTCCTGTGATTGTCTCCACCCCCTCCAGGTGTCGCATACTTTCCCCAGTGTATTTATCCCTGTGTTTCCTGTCTCTCTGTGCTAGTTCGTCTTGTATGTTTACTCAAGTTAACCAGCGTGTTTTTCCCGTACTCCTTTTGCTATTCTACTTTTTCTAGTCCTCCCGGTTTTGACCCTTGCCTGTTTCTGGACTCTGTACCCGCCTGCCTGACTATTCTACCTGCCTTGACCACGACCATTCTCTTACCTACCCCTTTAGATTATTAAACATTATAAGACTCCAACCATCTGCCTCCTGTGTCTGCATCTGGGTCTCGCCTTGTGACTTGATAGTAGGGGTTGGTAATGTTCTCTAGTTGTGCCATGATTGGCTCAGTGTTCTGTCACTCATGGGGACACTAGTCACTGCAAATTCTAAGGGTAGAGCAAAACAATTCAAGCCCCTTGGGTGCTGCCATAGACTTACATTAGAAGTGCCCATCCAAGAAGGCTCAAGGTCATTGGCCACAGATCAAATGACATAAAATTGCGTTATATCTACAGTAGCTTTGATTGGACTCATCTTAGCTAGCAAGCTAGCAGTCATCACCATGAATCAAGTCAACAATCTTATGGCAAATCCTTTTCAATCCTTGTCATATGAAGATAAATTATTGATAAAACGTATCGGTGCTCATCGGCCATTGGACATAAACATTACACAACAAGTTAGAAATCGCAATTTTAGCAATGAGTGGTTTGGAAGGAATCAGTGGCTAATTGCACTGGATGTGTGGTCCCAAGTTTGAGTTTAAGGTTATTTTTTCAAAGCTTCAAAGGGTAAACATTCAACATTGGCCATGCTGTCAATCCAGCATAACTTCTGCCATGCTCAAACAACTGGAAACTCGGAACTGGGAAATCTCAGACTTCAGTGAGTTCAAGACAACTGGAAACTGAAAAATACCAGCTCCGACTGGGAAAATAAGTTTTGAACGGTCATCCAACTCGGAATTGAAAGTCAGGAACTCGGGCCTCTTTCTAGAGCTCCGACCTGAAGAGCACTGACGTCATCATGATTCTACCTTGTTTTTTTCAGAGTTCCCAGTTGTCTTGAAAGCACCATAAATCCAGAGAATGCCAGACTTTGATGACTAAGTTTAATGACAAATGTTGACCACGAAGGACTGCCGAGCCACCTCCCTGTTCAAGTGAGCACAGCATAGCAAGGTGAGTCCAAAAATGTATTGTATGCTGCTGCATAAATGATGTAATATGCCAGGGGAGATATATATATACCGTAGCTAAGAAAGTAATACTAAGTGTATGTTGTGTAGTAAGCTGTTAGTAAGCCATATGCCTCACCATAATAATTTGGTCCCATTTCACCTCATAATTTCGCCAACTGTTCTGACTTGGTGGTGCACATATAGCCTATAGCCTGTTTTAGAGAAATGTAATCATTGAATATTGTAAGAGCTTTCATTGTCTGCTTATATGCCCCCATTATTTATCCTACGGTTCTGACTTGGTGTACAGGGAGAATACTGTAAGAATGGCCAATGTTCTGAATTCTGTCACTGTACATTTCAAAAGTGCTGAACAAATAATTATATTGACTACGTCCATCCTAGCACGCTCATTAATGTCTTAATCGGAATTACGGATTGCCTTTTATCTGCTCGTCATCCCCTTACAGTATGCCATAGTTTGTATATCTCAATTGTCAGTAGAAACCACATTTCTTTAAGCCATATCAGCTATGTTTTTTTACAAGGCAGTAAATGAGGCTGAATGAACTGTTTCGCTGCCAGACAAGGCTCCGCTGATAGCCCGGTGTAGCAGTGGTAAGATGTTGGGACTGCTGTTGGGACTCTGCTGTTGGGACAGCTTTATTTAGGCCCTAACAGTTTGTGGACACCGTTTGTCACCGTTATGGTGCAATTCATGTATTGTGTTGTGTTGTGTAGTGGCTTTGCTGACATGCATCTCAAAAAATAAATGTACACCAAGATTTACAATCTAAAATCGCCACTGTATACATCAGTCAAATCTTCAAACAGTTGAAAAATATATTGCTTCGCCTAATTCTCTCTGATGATATCAAAGAAGGTGGGAAAGTTTCTTAATGATAGCTATCACTTTTAAGGAATGTAGAAGCTTCATGCTGTTACCTAGGACACAAATGTTACATAACATCAGTCAGGCATCAAAATATTTGCTGAGATCTAGAAAGAGCACTGGTGTCATTGACGGTCAGGAGGAGCAGACGTATTCAAATCAAATATGAACATGGTTTTGCTGCTCTAAACAGGTGAAATACTCCAAATAGAAACTATTATACATGAGATATCATTTTATGTGGAATTGTCATGGTTTCACTGCTTGGTTTATACTTTTTGCTAAACACCAGACCAGGCCGTGTTTAGGTCAAACCAAACTGTAGGCAGAGCGTTAAAACATGGACCTCGCAGAAGAGCTGGGGCAGTTGGACCTGCTGACCACCGATGGACCATTCACCATGAAGGAGATAACACAGGTGCAGACACAGCAGTCACATGCTTCGTAAACAACAGGTGTAGACTGACAGTGAAATGCTTATTTACTGGCCCTTCTCAACAATGCAGAGAGAAAGAAAATAGAGAAATAATAGAAAAGTAAATCACGTGACAATAAAAGTAATAATAGATACACAATGAGTAACGATAACGAGGACAGGAGTGGACTAAGCACGACCCCTGTGTTGAGGGTCAGTGTGGCAGATGTGTTGGTGCCTAACCTCACCACCTAGGGGCGGACCGTCGGCCTACACTAGCCTACATGACGACTAGCCTGTTTGTATAATCGTCTTCATAAGCACGACTAGATAAGTGCTTCACAAATTATTGTAATAGACCAGCTGAGATACAGTGGTGCTGGCCAGGGTAGCGGAGACCAGCCATCAGCTGACCCTGACCACCAGCTGTTATCTCTCATTGCTCAGAGAGAGATGGACCTGCAGGTCAGTGTGTGTGTGTGTGTGTGTGTGTGTGTGTGTGTGTGTGTGTGTGTGTGTGTGTGTGTGTGTGTGTGTGTGTGTGTGTGTGTGTGTGTGTGTGTGTGTGTGCGTGCGTTTGTGTGTTTGTGTGTGTCAGTCACTAACCTTTAAAACCTTTATTTCTCAGGCTCTGGAACAGGATCATGGCAGAGAGAAGAGGAAATATGACAGACACCTGAAGGTGGAATGAGACACAAAACCCAATATTCATGATCAAATCAAGCATCAAATTCCATATTGGCCAAATCAAAAACAGAAGTCATCATATTCATACACTGAATGACCAAAAGTCCACTCTTCTGGGAAGGCTTACCACTAGATGTTGGAACATTTCTGCGGGGTCTTGCTTCCATTCAGCTACCATAGCATTAGTGAGGTCAGGCACAGATGTTGGGTGATTAGCCTGGTTTGCAGACGGCATTCCAATTAATCCCAAAGTTGTTCAATGGGGTTGAGGTCAGGGCTCTGTGCAGGCCAGTCAAGTTCTTCCACACCGATCTCAATAAACCATTTCCGTATGGACCTGGCTTTGTCCACGGGGGCATTGTCATGCTGAAACAGGAAATACCTTTCCCTTTGCTGTTGCCACAAAGTTGGAAGCACAGAATAATTTAGAATGTCATTGTATGTTGTAGCATTAAGATTTTCCTCCACTGGAATTAAGGGGTCTAGCCCAAACCATAAAAAACAGCCCCAGATCATTATTCCTCCTCCACAAACCTAGGTAGCATTCTCCTGGCATCCACCAACCCAGATTCGTCCGTCGTACTGCCAGATTGTGAAGCGTGATTACTGACTCCAGAGAACGTGTTTCCGCTGTTCCAGAGCCCAATGGTGGTGAGATTTACATCACTCCAGCCAACTCTTAGGCTTGTGTGCGGTTGTTTGGCCATGGAAACCCATTTCATGTAGCTCCCAATGAATAGTAATTGTGCTGACGTTGCTTCCAGAGGCTGTTTTGAACTCAGTGGTGAGTGTTGCAACCAAGGACATCACTCGGGGGTCCCGTTCTGTGAGCTTGTGTGGCCTGGAGGCCAAGTTTGTGTGGCCTACCATTTCGCCGCTGAGCCGTTGTTGCTCCTAGACGTTTCCACTTCACAATAACTTCACCTACAGTTGAATGGGGCAGCTCTAGCAGGGCAGAAATTTGACGAACTGACTTGCTGGAAAGGTGGCATCCTATGACGGTTCCACGTTGAAAGTCACTAAGCTCTTCAGTAAGGCCATTCTACTGCCAATGTTTGTGTATGGAGAATCTTTCATTTTGTCTGTGTGCTCGATTTTATACACTTTTCAGCAATGGGTGTGGCTGAAATAGCCAAATGCACTAATTTGAAGGGGTGTCCACATACTTTTGCATATATAGTGTGTTTATACATTGTGTTTGTTGCAGGAACAGAGAATGACTAGATATGTCCCAAATCTATAATAATTATGTCATAATGATGATAATAATGGTGCTGATAACTCACTGTTCAGGAGATGCATGATGTGATGGCAAAGAAGGATTTCCAGCTGGCTGAGTGTGAGTTTAAAGTCAGGGTGCAGGAAGCCACCATCCTGAAACTCAACTGCAAAATACATGAGAAAGATAGTGAGAAGAAAAAAGCTGTTCAGGTAAGAATATCATCCATTCATAGAAGGGGATGTTGCTCAGTATGGAGTGCATGCTTTGCATGTATGAGGCTCCGGGTTCAATCCCTGGCATCAACATAACTGTTTTGTGGTTGATTTACTTACCTTGGTTCAATGTGCTGACTGCAAGTCTTTCTGGATAAGAGTGTCTGCGAAATTAACAAAATGTAGATGAAATGCTGAAGTAATAGAGTAAATTAGGTTATATAATGTAAAGTTGACCCAACTTTAACCTCTGTCCCTTTTCACATTTAGTCAAGCAATGGAGTGACAGACACGATTGGTCAGCTTCAGGCATGTCTGCTGGAGAAGGAGAAAGAACTGCTGACCCTCAACAATCTGCTGTTTAGCCATGAGGATACAATCCATGTAAGACTCTTGAGAATGAACTGGCCAATGAGAAGATCAAATATGACTCAAAGACCAAGGTAACACACAGGCCTTTTCTCTCCAGGTCCTCTGTTCTCCAATTCTGGAGTTAAATGATCCACTTCTCCTGTGACATGTTTATGTAATTTTTCACATATCTTTTTAAATACATGAAATTCAGGAACTGATAAGCTAATCAGCTTTATCTGCATAGATAAGCAGATCATTATTCTATCTGTTCAAGTACTGTTCCTTTGTCAATCAGGAGCTCCAGGATGCTTTGGAGCAGTCCAATGAGGAGATGGCAGAGAAAGACTTCCTCCTAACAGAGAAGGAGATTAATCTGAAGGAGCTGGAAGCTGCCGTAAAGACATTCAACTGCACACTGCAGGAAAAAGATCAATTGCTACAGGTATTAGGTCTACAACAAGCCAGAATCAACTAAGCAAGCACTGTATGAAAAAGCACACCGTATTGGTATCATATCATTTCCAATGACTGTCAACGTGTTCACTGGATAATATACACAGGAGTGTGAAAGGGAACCAATTTTGACATTCTCTTTCTCAGGAGGGCCATGTGTGCACATGCCCTGACATGACCACTGGTCACCATCAGGAATCAGTGTTACAGCAGCAGGTTGAAGAGGTGAAGGAGAATTCTGAGGTGAGATTCACAGTCACACATTTCATATTCTTTGGAGCTTTTGCTCATTGTACATTTCCATACCTTTGTTTTTTGTTAGAAATAGAAAAGATTGAAAGACTCAACTAGCTATGTGTTTTCTGGTGCAGAGAGCCAGGGAAGAGCTCATGTCTGTAGTAGAGCAGAACAACAGGGAGATTGAGCGTCTTCAGAAGGCTCTGCTGCACATCCAAACACACCCGCCTGCCCAAGAAGATCTCCTGTCTCACATCCAAGATGCTATAAATGTACTTTACCTCAATGCATACTATTTCATTGTGGTGATTCCAGTACTTAACCACATATTGATTGCGGTTTGTTAATTTATGAGAGAGAATGCCAAGAGTGTGCAAAGCTGTCATCAAGGCAAAGGGTGGCTACTTTGAAGAATCTCAAATATAAAATATATTTTGATTTGTTTAACACTTTTTTGGTTACTACATGATTTCATAGTTTTGATGTCTTCACTATTATTCTACAATGTAGAAAATAGAACAAATTAAGAAAAACCCTTGAATGAGTAAGTGTGTCCAAACTTTTGACTAGTACTGTATATATATAAATATTGTCCCCTATCTCTAACCACATCACTATTATTCTCATTATTATTATTTATTCATTTATTATTATTACTGTTATTGTTGATGTCATTATCTCACTTCACTTTAGCAACAGTAGCTTTTTCATTAATGCTTACAAAGCTTATCTGAATCTGAATTTGTAAAGGCCTGGATGTTTCGAGTTCAATTATTGGTTAGCTGGTAGTAGAGGATTTCTAATGAATCCTTAAAAAAAGTAACCTTCACTTTTAGCTGCCATAAGACAATGGAAAGCCTTTTATGCCTTATTGTGAAGCTCCTGTTCCGAAAGCCTTTTGGTTGAGGAATGATGCTGAAGTTCTCTTGGGAGTTATCAAAATGTATCATTCTACAGTAAGCAGGATAAACTTTTGTGCATCATAAGTTACATGCCTCTCTACCCTTTAAGTGAGGCATAATTCCTTCAACCACCCAAAATGAAAGACTTCTAGATAGATTGAGTATGTTTGAGACAATGACAGTCTCAATGAGTGCCTGTGTCACGCCCTGACCATAGAGATCCTTAGTATTCTCTATGTTTGGTTAGGTCAGGGTGTGACTCGGGTGGGAAACTCTATGTTTTCTGTTTATATGTTTTTGGGCCGAGTGTGGTTCCCAATCAGAGGCAGCTGGTTATCGTTGTCTCTGATTGGGACTCATACTTAGGCAGCCTGTTTTCTTCCTGTGTTTGTGGGAGGTTGTTTTCTGTTTAGTGTCTGTAACTGACGGAACTGTGCGTTTTTGCTTTTGTTATTTTGCTTGAGTGTGTTTATGAATAAAGAAATCATGAACACTTCCCACGCTGCGCCTTGGTCCACTCTTCCTACCACCAACGAGAGCCGTTACAGAACCTCCCACCAAAAACGGACCAAGCTGCGTGGCCAGGATAGTTGGACATGGGAGGAGATCCTGGATGGCAAAGGGCCCTGGGGGGGGGGGCGCACGGGGAGATTGGCGGAGTCAGGGTTGAGACCTGAGCCAACTCCCTGTGCTTACCGTGGGGAGCATGTGACCAGTCAGGCACCGTGTTATGCTGTGATGCTCACTATATCTCCAGTGCGCATTCATGGCCCGGTGCGCTCTGTGCCTGCGCCCCGCATTTGCCGTGCTAGAGTGGGCATTCAGCCAGGACGGATTGTGCCGGCTCAGCGCTCCTGGTCTCCAGTACGTCTCCTCGGTCCAGGATATCCTACGCCAGCTCTACGCGCTGTGTCGCCAGTGCGCCTTCACAGCCCAGTTCATCCTGTGCCAGCGCCCTGCACTTGCCGGGCTAAAGTAAGCATCCAGCCAGGATGGGTTGTGCCAGCCCTACGCTCCAGACCTCCAGTGCACCTCCACGGCCCAGTATATCCTGTGCCTGCTCCTCGCACCCGGCCTCCAGTGCGTCTCCCCAGTCCGGTGAGACCTGTTCCGGCTCCACGTACGAAGCCTCCAGTGATGATCCATGGTCCGAAGCCTCCAGTGATGATCCATGGTCCGAAGCCTCCAGTGATGATCCATGGTCTGAAGCCTCCAGTGATGATCCATGGCACGAAGCCTCCAGTGATGATCCATGGCCCGGAGCCTGTAGGGATGTTCCATGGCACGAAGCCTCCAGTGATAATCTATGGCCCGTAGCCTCCAGTGATAATCCATGGCACGAAGCCTCCAGTGATGATTCATGGCCCGGAGCCTCCAGTGATGATCCATGGCGCGGAGCCTGTAGTGAAGATCCATGGCACGGAGCCTGCAGCGACAGTCCCCGGTCCAGAGCCTGCAGCGACAGTCCCCAGTCCGGAGCCTGCAGTGACGGTCCCCAGTCCGGAGCCTCCATCGACGGTCCCCAGTCCGGAGCCTAAAGCAACAGTCCCCAGTCCGGAGCCTCCAGCGACGGTCCGGAGCCTCAGTGACGGTCGGCAGTCCAGATCCTCCAGCGACGGTCGGCAGTCCGGAGCCTCCAGTGGGGGTTCCCAGTCCAGAGTCTCCGGCGATGATCTACGGTACGGTTTCTCCGGCAACAATCCAGGGTCCGGAGCCTCCGGCGACGATCCACGGTCCGGTTCCACGAAAGTGGGGGGAGCCCAAAGCGGAGGGGGATCTGCGTCCCGCACCGGAGCCTCCACCAAGAGGAGATACCCACCCGGACCCTCCCCTATAGGTTCAGGTTTGCGGCCGGAGTCCGCACCTTTGGGGGGGGTACTGCCACGCCCTGATCGTAGAGATTCTTATTATTCTCTATGTTTGGTTAGGTCAGGGTGTGACTCGGGTGGGAAACTCTGTTGTCTGTTTCTATGTTTTTGGGCCGAGTGTGGTTCCCAATCAGAGGCAGCAGGTTATCGTTGTCTCTGATTGGGAATCATACTTAGGCAGCCTGTTTTCTTCCTGTGTTTGTGGGAGGTTGATTTCTGTTTAGTGTCTGTACCTGACGGAACTGTGCGTTTTCATTTTCGCTTTTGTTATTTTGTTTGAGTGTGTTTATGAATAAAGAAATCATGAACACTTCCCACGCGCGCCTTGGTCCACTTCAACTACCACATACGACGAGCGTTACAGCCTGAGCTCTCAATGAAGCTACTGCACTTCAATGGGATAAGATAAGCTGTGACGAGGCGCTGCACAGGGTAGAATAAAATGCAAATATTATTTTGCCTTGATGGTGAGAGAAGGCCATGCATTATCACATCTACCAGTATACCAGCTCTGCCCAAGCTTCATTACACCTTAACAAAGTCCAACTTTAAAAAGACACAGTTAGAAAGAGTATTTCCAAGACTCATTAGGATCTTCAGGAATACGTTGAAAATGTCATTCTCATTGAAGTATAATTTCACCCCAAAATTATATTTTGGTATTTGTTTCATCAGTCCATTGTTGATATAGTCCAAAAATGTTTTGCATGTCATCAAGTGTTCAAGATATATAACTTTCAAAATACAGAAATACAGCTGGTATGATGCATTTTGCATAATAACCTTACAAAACGCAGCATCATACCGGCTGTATTTCTTATTTTTTTTAAGTTATATACAGTATCTTGACAACTTGATTTTCTCTAAGTGAATATCTTGGCTGAACTATGGTAGGATAGGAGGTATGATGGAGTGGAAGGAGAGGAGAGGAAAAGGTAAGTGGAGTGAGTGTGTCAGCAGCAGAAAGAGATGGCTGTGAAACCATGCATGAGTAGTCCACACTCCACATGTCCCACTGCAATTGACACAACCCTTTCAGAGAAACACTAAGGAGACAATCAACTGGTCTGAAGGGTTTCTGTCTGTCCTGGAACAGTGTTCAAGCTCCACGTCATTTCGCCGCTTCGGAGTGGATCTGCCCTCAAGGGACAATAAGAGGACAGTCTGGGCAGATGATGACAGTCTGGGCAGATGATGACAGTCTGGGCAGATGATGACAGTCTGGGCAGATGATGACAGTCTGGACAGATGATGACAGTCTGGGCACATGATGACAGTCTGGGCAGATGATGACAGTCTGGGCAGATGATGACAGAGCTTTTACGTTTATTTATTTTATTTTTTATTTAACCTTTATTTAATTAGGCTGAAATGTATTTACATTGACTGACAAGGAATAGAGAGTGGTCCAGAATGCATGTGTTTTTGTCTATTGACTATTATTCTTGTTCAGTGACAGACTATGCATTTCTGTAAAAAAGAGTTTAATTTTCGAAGTAAAAGTTGTTAGGT
Source organism: Salmo trutta (assembly GCF_901001165.1). NCBI lineage: Eukaryota > Metazoa > Chordata > Actinopteri > Salmoniformes > Salmonidae > Salmo > Salmo trutta. Next base: position 26,866,577 of record NC_042979.1, read on the forward strand.
TTTGACTTTTGCATTTTTACTGGGCCCTGTACGTGTGAAGGAAATTGTTAACAACCAGCACTTGACCATATCAGGTGTGCATTTTTCTTACTTGAGTTAATAAGTGTTGTGTCATTGGTGTGATGATATTTGCATACCATCAGAGGACTTTGGACCAAGTCAGAATGATAGCCTCGCTGTCTGACCAGCACCATCCTACATAAGTGTTCTTCAGCGTTTCAACAACTCAGCAACTCTCACACTTCAAACTACTACAGATCAAGGTAAGTGTGATATCCCTGAAATAACACAGAAAAGATGTTAGCATGGTAAGAAGTTACAACAGCTTAAATCATTGATAAATAGGGTAAATATGGTGAAGGTATCTTAGCATAAATTGAGGGAAGATGTATTTATATATTTTTCAAAAGTACAAAGAAGGTGACAGGAGGTTTCCAAAGATTGATGAAAACAACCAAAATGAACAGATGGCACAGATTAGCTGAGAGATATCAGATATTGTCCTGTCCCAGATGATACAAGGACATTCTGACGTCAACAGAACATTCTCCAATAAGACCTCAAAAAAAGAGCATCTTACATTCTCTATTTTGACTTTCCCTGTCAACATCAAATGTCATCATGCTCCCATTTTGCCCTTTCAAAGGTGAGACGAGGACAGAGCAAAGAATTGTAGAAATCTAAGGATAATGACAAGTAAGGAAAGGAGAGGTGAGGAGTGACTCAGTGGGAGACCGTTTAACTCTCAGATGGGGGGCAGGTCTCCCTTTGTCTCGACCGGGAGGGAGGGAGTCCTTCCCCTGGAGAAGAGGAGAGGAAGAAATTACTTTCATTTCATCTCACTGTTCCTCTCATCAGACACAGAGAAAGTGTGACCCATGGTTGAATCTTTCCTGTGCTAGTCAGTGAATTATTGTCAAACGGTCCACATCAAGTCAGTTTAGGGAGAGTCACTTTTGAGGATTCCACCACCGTTAAGTAAAGAGGCCATTTGAGTGGGTGTCACGACAGTATTTGTTGACATTTAACATGTCATGAGGATATAAAGTTGTCATATTATACGAGAGCTCTTCGCCAGAGAGAGAAAAATGAAAAATATATAATTGTATTACAGGCTGTGGCCGACAACAGGGGCCTGTTAAATTGAGTGCAACGTTACAACACGTTCAGATAGGAATGTATGGTGCAGAACAATTATAATTGTCCATCATGTAGAATAGGGATTTGTGTCAGTTCTGTTCATTACATTTCTATCTGGAACGCTCCAAACGTATCACATTAATGAACACACCCCTGGCCTACTCTAACTGCTCCTATCACTCCTCTCTACAGCTGACCAACAGTCGCAGAATGGGGAACACCAACACTGCCAGCCACCTCAACAACCAAAGCAAGATGAACATCCGCGCTTTCCTGTCTAATGCCAAGCTAGAGATCGACGCCTTCATCGTCTCCAACGCTGCCGCTGGCAGCAGTGACACCTTGACCAAGCTGCAGCAGCAGCCTGGTGGCAAGAAGTTCAACTTCAGGAAAGATGTGCAGTGTGTCCGTGTGCTGGCCTTGCAGAGTCAAGAGCTGCCCTGGGTTGATAACAAATTTATCTCCGTCTTTGTGGAGGACGAGAACGATGAAAACATATGTTCCAGACAGATTGTTCAGTGCATGGCTTTGTCCTCTCCTGTGTCTTTCATCTTATATGATGTATAGCTATAGCAATGATTGATCCCATTGAAACTGTACTCTTTGGTTAATATCATTAGAAGGTGCTCTGACCAGTTCCGACATTGGCCATTGTCTGGCATTCATTAAGGTTGCTTCCCTGATGTTGAATCTGTTCATTTGAACAAACATGCCATTGAAAAAGAAGGCTTTTCAAATATGTCATACCAACACAGAACACACCACAAAACACCTCACAAATGTGAAAATGCACATTTGTACCTGAACATCTGAATGTTGACTCATCTGTCAGAGAAATGTAATCAAAACTATGTCACTTCTTTAGGGACTTTGTTATCATTGACAGCTTCTGAAAAACCTGTTTTCTTCTGTATCCTTCAAGTGAAACTGTTATATGACTTCATGCTCTTGGGGAATTCTTCAGTGGATGAGCAATGAGCACTGTGCTCTTCATTATTGGGTAGTGAAAGAATGTTTTGCATGTCTCTATTTTGTCTCCCAGTTAAAGCATGTCATGTTACCCCTGTGTGATAGGCCTTATGTTCCTTCTATGGTCATCTATTCCAGCTCAAATCAGAGAGTTACGCTCTCCTCTGTCTAACCTTCTCCATGGTCCAGCTCTGTGGAAATTCAGATTACATGGTTTAACTCATTCACACTGACGCCTTTGTGATGCTGAGCCTTTGATCAACAATGACTTGGCAGAAAACAGATATTATGAAAACTGTTTTTCAATGACATCCAACATTTGTTTTCCTTGACTTACAAATAGCTTGTTTAGGAAAGAGGAAGCACTTACCTAGTGGTGATCTCCAAGAGTTAGGGGAGGGAAAAGACAGGCAAATTCAATCTTAATTAGTAAGGATCTCAGACACAGATTTAAGGGGAATGTTCCTGCACTGGATGACAAACAAGCAAGGAGCTTTCATTTGTGTTTCTCTGTAACACTGGGGTCTCGCTGATAAAACATTTGTGAGAACAGAGAAGGAGGGAAAAGAACAAAAACAAGGGCAAAGAACAACTTTTTTTTAAAATGTATTTTAAATGTATTGAATATTCGAAACATACAACATACTTGCAGTGAAGGCGCTCAATAACTACATCATACCAGTCATCCAACAGATTCCCATTCAGAGCAACACACAGAAGCATCCAGGGTCAATGCCCTGCTCAAGGGCATGTTGACCGATCTACCACCAGGCCAAAGAACGTGAACCCGAACCCTCCAAGATCCCCCCCACAGTTCCCCAATAGCTGTCCCTCAACTATTTGAGACCCCTCCCACAGTGCCCCCCAGGAAGATAAAATTAAATTAAAAATACAATTAATTCCAATCCCTACCCACAAGAACCCCCCAATGCACAACCAACCAAGAGAATGAACTAAAGAGAAAAAAGGAAAAGACAGAAGAAAACAGCAAAAAACAATGCAATTCTTTTTTTTAATAATACATTTAAAACAAAGGACATCAAAGACAACTAAAATCATAACAGCAATGCCAACTGTATATGTTTGTGTGCATGTCTGGCACTATTGCATGTATGTGCGTGTTCTTGTATGTGTTCATTTGAATTAGAGTGTGTGTATATGCATGTGTACAAACACCTGCACAACATCAGCCTCATGCAAACCGCGAGAAGCTCCCAATTCCCCACATCATATTTCCTCTCCGTGGCAGTGAGGCGGTGGGAGAAGAAGGCACAGGGATGCAGCTTAAGGTCCAGGGCAGAACGTTGGGACAGAACAGCCCCCACTCCGACATCCAAAGCATCGGCCTCCAACAGGAATTGACAGGAAGGGTTCGGATGAACCAGGATCGGAGCCGTGGTGAAGCGGTGTTTAAGGTCCCGGAACGCTCGATCCGTAGCCGTGGACCATGTGAACGGAATCTTGGTAGAGGTGAGGGCAGATAGGGGGAGGCCAGGGTAATGTAACCCCCGAAAAAGCGGTGATAAAAGTTGGCGAACCCCAGGAAGCGCTGGAGAACCTGCCGGACATGGAGCAGGTGTTCTTGGGGGGAGCAGGAGAAAACAAGGATGTCATCAATGTAGACGAAGATGAACCGGTTCAGCATGTCACGGAGAACGTCATTCACCAGAGTCTGGAACACGGCAGGGGCGTTGGTGAGGCCCAAGCGCATGACCAGATATTCGTAGTGGCTGCTGGCCGTGTTGAAGGCGGTCCCCATCTCGTATCCCCACCAGGTGGTAGGCGTTACGTAGATCCAGTTTGGAGAACACAGTGGCTCCCTGGAGTGGCTCGAAGGCCGAGGAAATGGTAGCGGATAATGGTTCTTTACAGTGATGTCATTGAGTCCCTGGTAGTCAATACACAGGCGTAGGGTCTTGTCCTTCTTCTCCATGAAGAAGAACCCTTTGCCAGCGGGAGAGGAAGAGGGATAGATAAATCCAGTAGCTGGGGAGTCCCTAATGTAGTCCTCCATAGCTTTGGATTCAGGTCCCAACAGCGAGTACAGATGCCCCTGGGGCGGCGTGGTGCTAGGGAGATGGTCAATCCCGGTGTCATAGGGGCGGTGCAACTTCCGAGCCCCCAGGAAGAAGTCCCGTGGCAGCTTGTGCTGACATCAGGCAATGAGCGTGGCAGAACGATCTCCAGCCCATGATGGCACCAGTAGATCAGTTAATGAGGAGATTGTGTCGCTGGAGCCAGGAGAATCCCAGTACCACGGGAATCTGAGGAGACTTAATGAGCAGGAACTGGATAGCCTCGCTTTATGCAATCACAGTGTCACATTTTAAAATAGCTTTTCGGCGAAAGCACATTTTGCAATATTCTGAGTACATAGCTCGGCCATCACGGCTAGGTATTTCTCCGGCCGTGAAAATACTGCCACCTATCCCGAAGAAGTTAACCTCTCTGGGCCAGTAGGACGCTTGCGTCCCACCTACTCAACAGCCAGTGTAATCCCGTGGCGCGATATTGAAATACCTTAGAAATGCTATTACTTCAATTTCTCAAACATATGACTATTTTACACCATTTTAAAGACAAGACTCTCGTTAATCTAACCACACTGTCCGATTTCAAAAAGGCTTTACAACGAAAGCAAAACATTAGATTATGTCAGCAGAGTACCCAGCCAGAAATAATCAGACACCCATTTTTCAAGCTAGCAGATAATGTCGCATAAACCCAAACCACAGCAAAATGCAGCACTAACCTTTGATGATCTTCATCAGATGACAATCCTAGGACATTATGTTATACAATACATGCATGTTTTGTTCAATCAAGTTCATATTTATATCAAAAACCAGCTTTTTACATTAGCATGTGACTAGCATGTGACTAGCATTCCCACCGAACACTTCCGGTGAATTTACTAAATTACTCACGATAAACGTTCACAAAAAACATAACAATTATTTTAAGAATTATAGATACAGAACTCCTTTATGCACTCGCTATGTCCGATTTTAAAATAGCTTTTTGGTGAAAGCACATTTTGCAATATTCTGAGTAGATAGCCCGGCCATCACAGGCTAGATATTTTGACACCCACCAAGTGTGGTACTCACCAAACTCCGATTTACTATTAGAAAAGTTTGATTACCTTTGCTGTTCTTCATCAGAATGCACTCCCAGGACTTCTACTTCAATAACAAATGTTGGTTTGGTTCCGAATAATCCATAGTTATATCCAAATAGCGGCGTTTTGTTCGTGCGTTCAAGACACTATCTGAAGGGTAAAGAAGGGTGATGCACCCGACGTGTTTCGTGACAAAAAAAATCTAAATATTCCATTACCGTACTTCGAAGCATGTCAAACGCTGTTTAAAATCAATTTTTATGCTATTTTTCTCGTAAAAAAGCGATAATATTCCGACCGGGAGTCGTTGTTTTCGTTCAAAGAGAGAGAAAGTAAACATGGTGTCGGCTCGTGCACGCGCCTCCAGTCTCATTGTCCTCAGATCGACCACTTACAAAATGCGCTAATGTTTTTCAGCCAGGGCCTGCAAAGCCACCATTCATCGTTCTGGTGCCTTCTGAGAGCCTACGGGAGCGTTAGAAAATGTCACGTCATGCCAGAGATCCCCTGTTTTGGTTAGAGATGATCAAGAAGGCCAAGAAAAAGTCAGAGAGAGCGCTTCCTGTTTGGAATCTTCTCAGGTTTTGGCCTGCCAAATGAGTTCTGTTATACTCACAGACACCATTCAAACAGTTTTAGAAACTTTATGGTGTTTTCTATCCAAATCAAACTTATATGCATATTCAAAATTATATGCATATTCTAGTTACTGGGCAGGAGTAGTAACCAGATTAAATCGGGTACGTTTTTTATCCGGCCGTGCAAATACTGCCCCCTATCCCCAACAGGTTAACGGACAAGAGGACACAAAATGACCACGAGTCCCGCAATACAGGCAACTCTTAGTGTTGAGCCTGTATAGTCGTTCCGGTGGAGACAATCCAGCTCTGCCTAGTTGCATAGGCTCGGGAAACTGTGACTCGGTCGTCTTCAGCGACTCTCGGGGAACTTGGGGTAGCCTCGGGTTCTCTCAGCAATGGGGCCGTTGGGGACTTCCGGGATGCCTCGGAGGCAAGGTGGAATCCTGTATAGGCCCTATAGAAAAGTTTCTGGTTATACACACATCCTTAAAAACCTCTTTGGGCTAGCATCCCACCTCGACAACATCCGGTGAAATTGCAGAGCGCAAAATTCCAAATACAAAAATCGTAATGTTAAACATTCATGAAAATACAAGTGTCTTACATCATTTAAAAGCTTAACTTCTTGTTAATGCAACTGCGTTGTCAGTTTTCAAAAAGGCTTTATGGCAAAAGCATACCATGCGATTACCTGAGGACAGCACGCCGCATACACCAGCATTAAAAACATTTTTCAAACCAGCAGAGGCGTCACAAAAATCAGAAATAGCGATAAAATATATCACTTGCCTTTAAAGATCTTCCTCTGTTTGCAATCCCAAGGGTCCTAGCTCCACAACAAATAGTCGTTTCGTTTTATAAAGTCTTCCTTTATATCCCAAAAAAGTCAGTTTAGTTGGCGCGTTTGATTCAGTAATCCACCGTTCCACTCGTTCAACATGCAGACAAAGGAATCCCAAAAGTTACCAGTAAACTTCATCCAAACAACAACAACGTTTCTAATCTATCCTCAGGTACCCTAATATGTAAATAAACGATAAAATGTAAGACGGAATGTAGTATGTTCAATACCAGAGATAAATAACGAAGTGTGCTCCCTCATTCAAGCGTGCCACAAGACTAGAGTCCTAACGAGAGACACCTTGAAAAACTACAACAATTGGTCATTTTCAAAAAACAAGCCTGAAACCCTTTCTAAAGACTGTTGACATCTGGTGGAAGCCATGGGAACTGCAATCTGGGAGGAATTCCTTTGAATATCCCATAGACAAACATTGAAATGGCCTGTGACCTAAAAAAAAAAATTACGGATGGATTCTCTTTGGGTTTTCGCCTGCCATATCAGTTCTGCTATACTAACCTCTCTGGGCTAGGTGGGACGTTTGCGCCCCACCCTAGTCAACAGCCAGTGGAATCGCGTGGCGCGAAATACAAATACCTCAAAAATGTTATAACTTCAATTTCTCAAACATATGACTATTTTACACCATTTTAAAGACAAGACTCTCGTTAATCTAACCACATTGTCCGATTTCAAAAAGGCTTTACAGCGAAAGCAAAACATTTGATTATGTCAGGAGAGTACCCTGCCAAAAATAATCACACAGCCATTTTCAAAGCAAGCATATATGTCACAAAAACCAAAACCACAGCTAAATGCAGCACTAACCTTTGATGATCTTCATCAGATGACACTCCTAGGACATTATGTTATACAATACATGCATGTTTTGTTCAATCAAGTTCATATTTATATCAAAAAACAGCTTTTTACATTAGCATGTGATGTTCAGAACTAGCATACCCACCGAAAACTTCCGGTGAATTTACTAAATTACTCATGATAAACGTTGACAAAATATATAACAATTATTTTAAGAATTATAGATACAGAACTCCTTTATGCAAACGCTATGTGAGATTTTAAAATAGCTTTTCGGCGAAAGCACATTTTGCAATATTCTGAGTACATTGCTCGGCCATCACAGGCTAGCTAATTTGACACCCACCAAGTTTGGGGCTCACTAACCTCAGAATTACTATTAGAAAAATTGCATTACCTTTGCTGGTCTTCGTCAGAATGCACTCCCAGGACTTCTACTTCAACAACAAATGTTGTTTTGGTTCCAAATAATCCATAGTTATATCCAAATACCTCCGTTTTGTTCGTGCGTTCAGGTCACTATACGAAGGGTAACGCGTGAGCGCATTTCGTGACAAAAAATTCAAAAATATTCCATTACCGTACTTAGAAGCATGTCAAACTCTGTTTAAAATCAATTTTTAAACAGAGTTTTTAGCATATGATGTCACAAAAACCCAAACCACAGCTAAATGCAGCACTAACCTTTTATGATCTTCATCAGATGACACACCTAGGACATTATGTTATACAATACATGCATGTCTGTTCAATCAAGTTCATATTTATATCAAAAAACAGCTTTTTACATTAGCATGTGACGTTCAGAAAAAGCATACCCCCCGCAAACTTCCGGGGAATTTACTAACAGTTTGCTAAATTACTCACGATAAACGTTCACAAAAAGCACAACAATTATTTTTGTAACGTTCGTCGTTATAGAGGGACCAAGGCGCAGCGGAGGTTTGGTTCATCATCATTTTTATTAGAACGGTGAACCAGCAAAACAATAAACGATACCACGAACGAACAGCTTCACAGGCTACGAATAGCAATGCAAATACAATTCCCCACGAACAGCGTGGGGGAAAATGAACTTAAATGAGATCCCAATCAGAGACAACTAGCGACAGCTGTCTCTGATTGGGAAGACAGAAACCAACATAGAAATACTCCCCAATAGAGCCAACACAAGGCTCCAACGCAAAACAGAAAACAAACACAGGAAAACCACCCAACATAAACCACCCTGACCCAAAACACCTGAGTTCACCCGGTCAGGGCGTGACAGTACCCCCCCCTCAACGGTGCGTACTCCCGGCGCACCAAACTTAAGTCTATTAGGGGGGGGAATCCGGGTGGGCGCCTCACCCTCGGTGGAGGCTCTGGCCCCGGGCGTGTTCTCCCCCCCGCCTCCACCTTAGCCCTACCTCTCTGGCCCGGACTGGACCACTGTGGAGCGGCATGCCCAGGCTCTGGAGCGGAGCCGTCGCCCGGAACAGGATTGGGCACCGGTGGACCGGACCCGGGCCGTGCCGGACTGGGAACACGCACCACTGGTTTGGTGCGGGCAGCAGGGACGGGCCGGACAGGACTGGGGACACGCACCACTGACTTGGTGCGGGGAGCAGGGACGGGCCGGACAGGACTGGGGACACGCACCACTAACCTGGTGCGGGGAGCAGGAACGGGCCGGACAGGACTGGGAACACGCACCTCTGACTTGGTGCGGGGAGCAGGAACGGGCCGGACAGGACTGGGGACACGCACCACTAACCTGGTGCGGGGAGCAGGAACGGGCCGGACAGGACTGGGGACACGCACCACTAACCTGGTGCGGGGAGCAGGGACGGGCCGGACAGGACTGGGGACACGCACCACTAACCTGGTGCGGGGAGCAGGGACGGGCCGGACAGGACTGGGGACACGCACCACTGACTTGGTGCGGGGAGCAGGGACGGGCCGGACAGGACTGGGGACACGCACCACTAACCTGGTGCGGGGAGCAGGAACGGGCCGGACAGGACTGGGGACACGCACCACTAACCTGGTGCGGGGAGCAGGAACGGGCCGGACAGGACTGGGGACACGCACCACTAACCTGGTGCGGGGAGCAGGGACGGGCCAGACAGGACTGTGAACACGTACTGGTGCCCTGAAGCGTGGAGCCGGTTTAGCCACTCGTCCTGGCTGGATGCCCATCCTAGCACGGCATGTGCTGGGCATGTCCACCGGACGTACCGGGCTGTGCGGGCGCACTGGCGACACACCGCGCAACTCCGCTTCCCGTGGCCTGGAGCGGGGAGCAGGGACGGGCCGGACAGGACTGTGGACACGCACCGTGGGCTTGGTGCGGGGAGCAGGGACGGGCCAGACAGGACTGTGAACACGTATAGGTGACCTGTAGCGTGGAGCTGGTTTAGCCACTTGTCCCGGCTGGATTCCCATCTTAGCACGGCATGTGCTGGGTCTGTCCACCGGACGCACTGGGCTGTGCGGGCGCACTGGCGACACAGCGCGCAACTCCGCATACCAGGGCTCCTCCTCCAGATCTTCCCTCTGCAGGTCCTCAATCAACTGCCTCATCCTCGTCTCTTCCTCCGCCGTCATCCCCCACGAGAGCAGTGGTCTGGGCTCTTCCTCTGCCCTACCGGACCACCCCATTAGCCCCCCCCCAAAATTTTCTTGGGGCTGTTTTCCGGGCCTCCTCGACCGCCGCCTGCGACTCCGTCTACCGGCTGGCTTTTCCTCCTCGACCTGGGAGTCCGTCCGCCAGGGTCCTTTCCCCGACATGATCTCCTCCCAGGTCCAGAACTCCTTTCCCTCGCGAGCCCATCTCTCGCGCTCCTTTTCCTCCCGCTGCTTGGTCCTGGTTCGGTGGGGAATTCTGTAACGTTCGTCGTTATAGAGGGACCAAGGCGCAGCGGAGGTTTGGTTCATCATCATTTTTATTAGAACGGTGAACCAGCAAAACAATAAACGATACCACGAACGAACAGCTTCACAGGCTACGAATAGCAATGCAAATACAATTCCCCACGAACAGCGTGGGGGAAAATGAACTTAAATGAGATCCCAATCAGAGACAACTAGCGACAGCTGTCTCTGATTGGGAAGACAGAAACCAACATAGAAATACTCCCCAATAGAGCCAACACAAGGCTCCAACGCAAAACAGAAAACAAACACAGGAAAACCACCCAACATAAACCACCCTGACCCAAAACACCTGAGTTCACCCGGTCAGGGCGTGACAATTTTAAGAATTATAGATACATTACTCCTCTATGCACTCGATATGTCCGATTTTAAAATAGCTTTTCGGATGAAGCACATTTTGCAATATTCTAAGTACATAGCCCAGCCATCACGGGCTAGCTATTTAGACACCCACCCAGTTCAGCCTTCACCAAAATCACATTTCCTATAAGAAAAATGTTCTTACCTTTCCTGTTCTTCGTCAGAATGCACTCCCAGGATTTCTTCTTCAATAACAAATGTAGGTTTGGTCCCAAATAATCCATCGTTATATCCAAACAGCAACGTTTTGTTCGTGAGTTCTAGACACTATCAGAATGCTACATCACGGTCACGAGCATGGCGCATGGCGTGACAAAAAATGTCTAAATATTCCATTACCGTACTTCGAAGCATGTCAACCGCTGTTTAAAACCAATTTTTATGCCATTTATCTCGTAGAAAAGCGATAATATTCCGACCGGGAATCTGCAATGAGCCTAAACAGCCGAATGAAATTTCTCCATGGGGGCGAATCGTGCATGCGCCTCATTCAATGGTCCTCTGATCGGCCACTTACCAAAGGCGATCATCTGTTTCAGCCAGAGGCCGCCTCGTCATCGTTCAGGTTTTTCCCGGGTTCTGGAGCCCTAGGAATTGTCACGTTACAGCTAAGATCCTTACTCTTCAATAAACAGATGCAAGACGCACGACTCCTTGTCAGACAGGCCACTTCCTGCATGAAACCTTGTCAGGTTTTTGCCTGCCATAGGAGTTCTGTTATACTCACAGACACCATTCAAACAGTTTTAGAAACTTTAGGGTGTTTTCTATCCAAACCTGAACAATAATATGCATATTCTAGCTTCTGAGTTGGTGTAGGAGGCAGTTAAAAATGGGCACATATTTTTTCCAAAATTCTCAATACTGCCCCCTATCCCAAACAGGTTTTAAGTCCTGTTGTATCTTTGAGAGGAAATTCAAGAAGGGTGCAATTGCGGCCTGCAATTTGAGGCGTTCCTGCATGTGGGCAATCCGTCATCTCCAGGAACCCCTCTATATACTTCTATTGGTACATTTTTCAGCTAGGACTCCAGTACACAGGTGGGAGGCGGGAGCTCCAGTACTGTAAGTGGCGGTAATGCACCATAACGTTGGATGACAATTGCCAATAAACCCCACATAGGAAGAATAAGAGGCAGTGGCGACAACAGTAGCTAACTAGTTAGGACAACGGTAGACAGTGTCCTTCGCCCCCCGCCTGTCGGGGACTGCTTTTCCGCAGTTCTGTTAATGACGGCGAGGGCAGGTGTTAGGCAGGTGTTAGCCCAATAATGGACTAAAGGAGCCTACCATTATTCCTTATAGTCCAAGGACCTTAAATGTTCTGTTTAAAGGCGAATTGGCTCTGGAAGCCAAAACAGCCAAATACTCCATTTAAACCAGAATCAATTCTCAATTGCGGTATGGTTCTAGAAACATAAATCCCTCTACTTTCATATCACATCAAAATAATTTTACACTTATTTCACAAAATGCACACTAACTCGATGTGTTAACTGGTTTTAACACAGTTGCAGCCGACAGTATTTTTCAGTGACAACACGTTTGTGGTGTCCATCTTCCGTTTACACACAGGTGTTCGGAGACGACAATAGCTAATTAGAACAGGCTCCGTCTGTTTTCCGTAAACAAGCACTGTAATATGGAAATATTGGCGTTCACTTTTTTTATGATTTCTCCTGATATATGTTCCTTATGTTTCCAAATCTGCTCTGCAGGTGATGCGTGTGTCACGCTCTGACCTAGGAGAGCTGTGTTTTCTCTGTTTAGTTAGGTCAGGGTGGGATAGGTGGGTGGGCATTCTATGTTTTGTTTTCTATGTTTTGGCCGGGTATGGTTTCCAATCAGAGGCAGCTGTCTATCGTTGTCTCTGATTGGAAGCCATACTTCGGCAGCCTGTTTTTCCCTGTGTTTTTGTGGGATCTTGTTTTTGTGCAGCTGTGTGCGAGCAGCCCCAGAACGTCACGTTTGTTTCACTTTCACCTGTTTATTGTTTTGTTCAAGTTCACAATTATAATATGTGGAACTACCGGCACGCTGCGCCTTGGCTAATTTATGACAGGGAATTCGAAGACAGCACTCGTGACAGCGTGTTAATGTTCAGACAGAGCATCGGGGCTCTTAATACTGCAGTGGGCTAATTCAGGGTCACATAGCGTGTTTCTTGGAAGGCTTAAACAAATCTACTTTGAAACAAAAGTATACACCTCACATACATGGTTATGGGCTTACAAAAAAGACATCTGTACCATGTCAGTTAAAGTGTTGAAATGTATTACATTTTGAGTTTGCATCCCAATATTACACTTTATATACATCACAGAAGACTGAAATATAACAAAACCGTTTGACATAGAAACACTGGGTCTTCAGCATTTAAAAAAAATATGTTTATTAATTATAAAATTATGAAAAATATTAATATTGCACCCATGAAGCCACTAGGTCATTTGACTGCAGGAAAGGGCTAACAAAACTCCCCCATACAGAATACGCATTTGTCCAATGACTCAAATACATAATGTGCTTGTCTCAAATCAAATGTTATTTTTCACATGCACCCAAGAAGGTGGTGATTGACTCCGCTGTCCTGGCGTCGTGAGGGAGCTTGTTCCACCATTGGGGTGCCAGAGCAGCGAACAGTTTTGACTGGGCTGAGCGGGAACTGTGCCTCCGCAGAGGTAGGGAGGCGAGCAGGCCAGAGGTGGATGAATGCAGTGCCCTTCTTTGGGTGTAGGGACTGATAAGAGCCTTAAGGTACGGAGGTGCCGTTCCCCTCACAGCTCCGTAGGCAAGCACCATGGTCTTGTAGCAGAAGCGAGCTTCAACTGGAAGCCAGTGGAGTGTGCGGAGGAGCGGGGTGACGTGAGAGAACTTGGGAAGGTTGAACACCAGACGGGCTGCGGCATTCTGGATGAGTTGTAGGGGTTTAATGGCACAGGCAGGGAGCCCCGCCAACAGCGAGTTGCAGTAATCCAGACGGGAGATGACAAGTGCCTGGATTAGGACCTGCACCACTTCCTGTGTGAGGCAGGGTCGTACTCTGCGAATGTTGTAGAGCATGTACCTACAGGATCGGGTCACCGCCTTGATGTTAGTGGAGAACGACAGGGTGTTGTCCAAGGTCACGCCAAGGCTCTTAGCACTCTGGGAGGAGGACACAATGGAGTTGTCAACCGTGATGACGAGATCATGGAACGGGCAGTCCTTCCCCGGGAGGAAGAGCAGCTCCGTCTTGCCGAGGTTCAGCTTGAGGTGGTGATCCGTCATCCACACTGATATGTCTGCCAGACATGCAGAGATGCGATTCGCCACCTGGTTATCAGAAGGGGGAAAGGAGAAGAGTAATTGTGTGTCGTCTGCGTAGCAATGATAGGAGAGACAATGTGAGGATATGACAGAGCCAAGTGACTTGGTGTATAGCGAGAATAGGAAAGGGCCTAGAACTGAGCCCTGGGGGACACCAGTGGTGAGAGCACATGGTGCGGAGACGGATTCTCGCCACGCCATCTGGTAGGAGCGTGGCGAGAATGAGCCGCGCCGGAGATGCCCAACTCGGAGAGGGTGGAGAGGAGGATCTGATGGTTCACAGTATCAAAGGCAGCAGATAGGTCTAGAAGGATGAGAGCAGAGGAGAGAGAGTTAGCTTTAGCAGTGCGGAGAGCCTCCCTGACACTGTTGTGTCGTCAGCAACCTTAATGATGGTGCTGGAGTCGTGCTTGGCCATGCAGTCATGGGTGAACAGGGAGTACAGGAGGGGACTGAGCACGCACCCCTGAGGAGCCCCCGTGTTGAGGATCAGCGTGGCGGATGTGTTGTTACCTACCCTTACCACCTGGGGGCGGCTTGTCAGGAAGTCCAGGATCCAGTTGCAGATCCTGTCCCAGGGTCCTTAGCTTAGTGATGAGCTTTGAGGGCACTATGGTGTTGAACCCTGAGCTGTAGTCAATGAATAGCATTCTCACGTAGGGGTTCCTTTTGTCCAGGTGGGAAAGGGCAGCGTGGATGCAATAGAGATTTCATTATCTGTGGGTCTGTTGGGGTGGTACGCAAATTGGAGTGGGTCTAGGGTTTCTAGGATAATGGTGTTGATGTGAGCCATGATCAGGCTTTCGAAGCACTTCATGGCTACAGATGTGAGTGCTACATGTCGGTAGTCATTTAGGCAGGTTACCATTTTGGTAGGTGTTGAAACATGTTGGTATTACAGAATCGGTCAGGGACAGGTTGAAAATGTCAGTGAAGACACTTGCAAGTTGGTCAGCGCATGCTCGGAGTACACGTCCTGGTAATTCGTCTGGCCCTGCAGCTTTGTGAATGTTGACCCGTTTAAACGTCTTACTCACATCGGCTTCGGAAAGCTTGATCACACGGTCGTCCAGAACAGCTGATATAGTCATGAATACTTCAGTGTTACGTGCGTATAGCCGGTATAGTACAATTCAGTCTTAGTCCTGTATTGACGCTTTGCCTGTTTGATGATTTGTCGGAGGGCATAGCGGGAGCTCTACTGTTTAGCTCAGTGTGGATGTTGCCCGTAATCCATTGCTTCTGGTTTGGGTATGTACGTACATTCACTGTGAGGACGACATCATCGATGCACTTATTGATGAAGCCAGTGACTGATATGGTGTAGTCCTCAATGCCATCAGAAGAATCTTTGAACTCATTCCAGTCTGTTCTAGCAGAACAATCCTGTAGCTTAGCATCTTAGTCATTTGATCACTTCCGTATTGAGCGAGTCACTGGTACTTCATGCTTTAGTATTTGCTAGTAATCAGGAATCAGGAGGATATAGTTATGGTCAGATTTGCCATATGGAGGGCGAGGGAGAGCTTTGTACGCGTCTCTGTGTGTGAAGTAAAGGTGGTCCAGAGTTTTATTTCCTCTGGTTGCACATGTAACATGCTGGTAGAAATTAGGTGAAACAGGTTTAAGTTTCCCTGCATTAAAGTCCCCGGCCACTAGGAGCGCCGCCTCTGGATGAGCATTTTCTTGTTTACTTATGGCCTTATACAGCTCATTGAGTAGGGTCTTAGTGCCAGCATCGGTTTGGGGTGGTAAATAGACAGCTACGTAAAATTTATATGAAAACTCTCTTGGTAAATAGTGTGGTCTACAGCTTATCATGAGATACTCTACCTCAGGCGAACAAAACCTTGAGACTTCCTTAATATTAGATTTTGTGCACCAGCTGTTATTTACAAATAGACACAGACCGCCACCCCTTGTCTTACCAGAGGCAGCTGTTCTATCTTGCCGATGCACCTAAAACTAAGCCAGCTGTATTTTGTCGTTCAGCCACGACTCGCTTAAACATAAGATATTACAGTTTTTAATGTCCCGTTGGTAAGATAGTCTTGATCAGAGCTCATCCATTTTATTATCCAATGATTGCACATTGGCTAATAGGACTGATGGTAGAGGCGGATTACACACTCGCTGTCAAATCCTTACAAGGCACCCCAACCTAGGTCCCCAATATCTCTTTTTCATGCAAATGACAGAGATTTGGGCCTTGTCGGGTGTCTGGAGTAAATCCTTCATGTCCGATTCGTTATAGAAAAAATCTTCATCCAGTATGAGGTGAGTAATCGCTTTCCTGATATCCAGAAGCTCTTTTCGGTCATAAGAGACGGTTATGTACATTATGAACAAAATAAGTTACAATAACAAGAAAAAACACACACAGTAAACGGCAGCCATCTCCTCCGGCGCCATATCTTTTCATGTGTGCGTGCGCATTCGTGCAAGAAGAAAAACATGTTGACTCACCCTACTTGTAGAGAAACGTCAATGCCATCCTCTCTTTCATGTTGACGAAACGGTCTATCACTCTGTCATACAGTATATGCTTTCATTTGGGTCTATAATTATTTGTTGCCCTACTCTACCTGGCTAAAATGCTTGCTCAGTAGCCTAACTTCCACTCATGGGCAACGTTAGCTAGTTAACATTCGCCTTCTACATCTAGCTACATATTGAACTTCCATCCACTCAGGCCAGCGGCACAACAATGTATGAATTTATGGTTGGATCAGAATCGCCCATTAGCTAGCAGGGAAAATTAAGTAAAACCACAAGTCCGAATCCCCATCTCCATCCATGTCTAATTTAGGAAAGGGACAATTTTAGCTAGCTAGCCACTGGAGGACAACAACACAACGAGATGCAACAATTTAAGTTTTCTGTCAATGAGGTATGCTCTCAATGGGATTCGATAGGAGACAGCAGACTGCATCAGATAGATGGCCGACACATTTTTATAATGTTTTTTATTTCACCTTTATTTAACCAGGTAGGCAAGTTTACAATTGCGACCTGGCCAAGATAAAGCAAAGCAGTTCGACACATACAACAACACAGAGTTACACATGGAGTAAAACAAACATACAGTCAATAATACAGTAGAAAAATAAGTCTATATACAATATGAGCAAATGAGGTGAGATAAGGGAGGTAAAGGCAAAAAAGGCCATGGTGGCAAAGTAAATACAATATAGCAAGTAAAACACTGGAATGGTAGATTTGTAGTGGAAGAAAGTGCAAAGTAGAAATAGAAATAATGGGGTGCAAAGGAGCAAAATAAATAAATAAATACAGTAGGGGAAGAGGTAGTTGTTTGGCTAAATTATAGATGGCTATGTACAGGTGCAGTGATCTGTGAGCTGCTCTGACAGCTGGTGCTTAAAGCTAGTGAGGGAGATAAGTGTTTCCAGTTTCAGAGATTTTTGTAGTTCGTTCCAGTCCTTGGCAGCAGAGAACTGGAAGGAGAGACGGCCAAAGGAGGAATTGGCTTTGGGGGTGACCAGAGAGGTATACCTGCTGGAGCGCGTGCTAAAGGTGGGTGCTGCTATGGTGACCAGTG
This sequence comes from Salmo trutta, assembly GCF_901001165.1. Classification (NCBI taxonomy): domain Eukaryota; kingdom Metazoa; phylum Chordata; class Actinopteri; order Salmoniformes; family Salmonidae; genus Salmo; species Salmo trutta. Next base: position 26,884,198 of record NC_042979.1, read on the forward strand.
AGCTGAGATAAGGGGGGACTTTACCTAGCAGGGTCTTGCAGATGACCTGGAGCCAGTGGGTTTGGCGACGAGTATGAAGCGAGTATGAAACATAGAGAGACAGAGGGGACCTGATTCGCTCGCGCGGATGCTTTCTCCTGTGAGATATATTCAGCCTCTTGCGAATTTAAGGAACATTATGGAACACAGAGAGACGAAAGATAAATTATTATATATATTTTATTTTTTTCTTGGTCCATTTTTTGGGGAAGCCTGGCTTCCCTTGGATCCATGACTACACGCCACTGATTAAATAAGATCTAAATAAGAGCTTGTTCATAAATGTCTTCTGTAGTGGACATCATGATGTTACATTTGTCATATTTACTTTCAACCGATTCCTTATGTCAACTACAGTGCACATACAACCCAAAAATCTCAGCGTTTTCATCAGTCTCAGTGGTCTGTATTCATGCAGAGGGAGCCCCTGAGTGGTCACAATCGGACACAAGTCTGAGTTTAAATAAGTAGTGCATGCTGCTTACGTATTTTGTTTGAGCTAAACTAAACTACGGGTGAAATCCATAGAGATTTGGACAAACAATGGGTTATTCAAAATTGTGAAAATAATGTGGAGATGCCGGGGATTGAACCCGGGGCCTCATACATGCAAAGCATGCGCTCTACCACTGAGCTACATCCCCTTCCGTAAAAAGTAAGAAACAATAAGGTTTTCTAAATAAAGTATTAGGAATGCAATTGAATACATTATTGAAATGAAGTTTTTGCAGTTGCCATTTTCCAAAAAAGTATACTTCGTTATCGCAGAGAATATCGTTAAATTGCCTACGGAGGATACCGGGAAGATTGTCCTTCACCTTTACCACAAGATGGCAGTATCGCCACACTACATACTGTATAAACCGTGACATCACCTCAAAGTTTCATTTCACAAGATATTTGATTTCACCAAAGAAAGGCTATATTTGGCTATGATCTTTGGCCATCAAAGATGGTGGTAAATAAACATTAATCAACACATTGAGTCTCCTTAATGTACATGTTGTTATTATGAATTTTACTTGTGCTTTTCAACTTGAATTTCTTATTGTGTATGCATTGTAATATCAATGTATTTCAGTATCTTGGACTGCCATACATCCAGTGGCGACCCATTATTCAGGGCAGGCTGCCTGTTTTTTTTTTGTTTTTTTTTTCTTCTTCTTGTTCAGGTTGCCTGTTTTGTATGTTATTTTGGCATTAATACATGTCACATATCAGTTTGCAAACAATGTTTAATTTAAAAAAAATTATAATATGAAGTTAATAAAGACGCATACAAACATGGGCTCCTTTTTGCTTTCTTGAGTAAGGCAGCTCCAAAATGCAGATGTTTCTGCCTAGCTTAGTGCTTTCAGTGCAGCCAGCGGAAAATACAGAGCGTAGAGGTTGGAAATGTTCTCTAATTGTGCTATGATTGACTCAGTGTTCTGTCACTCATGGGGACACTAGTCGCTGCAAATTCTAAGGGTAGAGCGAAAAAAATTAAAGCCCCTTGGGTGCTGCCATAGACTTACATTAGAAGTGCCCATCCAAAAAGGCTCAAGGTCATTGGCCACAGATAAAATTACGTCATGACATTGGCCACAGATAAACTGGTGGCAGGTAGCCTAGTGTTTAGAGTGTTGGACTAGTAACCAAAAGGTTGCAAGATAAAATTCCGGAGCTGACAAGGTAAAAATCAGTTGTTCATCCCCTGAACAAGGCAGATAACCCACTGTTCCTAGGCAGTCATTGAAAATAAGTATATGCAACTGACTTGCCTAGTTAAATAAAATAAACATCAAATCATGTAATATCTACAGTAGCTTTGATTGGACTGACATCATACTTTCAAAATGTTAGATTTTCCAAGCTTTAAAGGATAAACATTCAGCATTGGCCATGCTGTCAATCCAGCATAACTTCTGCCATGCTCAAACAACTGGAAACTCGGAACTGGGAAATCTCAGACTTCAGTGAGTTCAAGACAACTGGAAACTCTGAAAAATACCAGCTCCGACTGGGAAAATAAGTTTTGAACGGTCATCCAACTCGGAATTGAAAGTCAGGAACTCGGGCCTCTTTCTAGAGCTCCGACCTGAAGATCACTGACGTCATCATGATTCTACCTTGTTTTTTTCAGAGTTCCCAGTTGTCTTGAAAGCACCATAAATCCAGAGAATGCCAGACTTTGATGACTAAGTTTAATGACAAATGTTGACCACGAAGGACTGCTGAGCCACCTCCCTGTTCAAGTGAGCAAAGCACAACAAGGTGAGTCCAAAAATGTATTGTATGCTGCTGCATAAATTATGTAATAAGCCAGGGGAGATATATATATACCGTAGCTAAGAAAGTAATACTAAGTGTATGTTGTGTAGTAAGCTGTTAGTAGGCCATATGCCTCACCATAATAATTTGGTCCCTTTTGACCTCGTAATTTCGCCAACCGTTCTGACTTGGTGGTGCACATATAGCCTATAGCCTGTTTTAGAGAAATGTAATCATTGAATATTGTAAGAGCTTTCATTGTCTGCTTATATGCCCCCTTTATTTATCCTACGGTTCTGACTTGGTGTACAGGGAGAATACTGTAAGAATGGCCAATGTTCTGAATTCTGTCGCTGTACATTTCAAAAGTGCTGAACAAATAGTTATATTGGCTATGTCCATCCTAGCTTGCTCATTAATGTCTTAATCGAAATTACGGATTGCCTTTAATCTGCTCGTCGTCCCTTTATGCCATAGTTTGTACATCTCAATTGTCAGTAGAGACACTATAACGTTTGTCACCGTTATAGTGCAATTTATGTATTGTGTTGTGTAGTGGCTTTGCTGACATGCATCTAAAAAAATAAATGTACACCAAGATTTACAATCTAAAATCGCCACTGTATACATCAGTCAAATCTTCAAACAGTTGAAAAATATATTGCTTCGCCTCATCCTCGCTGATGATATCAAAGAAGGTGGGAAAGTTTCTTAATGATAGCTATCACTTTTAAGGAACGTAGAAGCTTCATGTTGTTACCTAGGAGACAATTGTTACATCGAATTATTTACATCAATTGTTACATCAAATTATTTATTGAGTTCTAGAACGTGCACTGGTGTCAATGAAGGTAAGGAGAAGCAGTCGGCGGCAAGACGTATTCAAATCAAATATGAACATGGGTTTGCTGCTCTAAACAGGTGAAATACTCCAAATAGAAACTATTATACATGAGATATCATTTTATGTGAAATGCTCATGGTACGTGTTTCACTGCTTGGTTTATACTTTTTGCTAAACACCAGACCAGGCCGTGTTTAGGTCAAACCAAACTGTAGGCAGAGCGTTAAAACATGGACCTCGCAGAAGAGTTGGGGCAGTTGGACCTGCTGACCACCGATGGACCATTCACCATGAAGGAGATAACACAGGTGCAGACACAGCAGTCACATGCTTCGTAAACAACAGGTGTAGACTGACAGTGAAATGCTTATTTACTGGCCCTTCTCAACAATGCAGAGAGAAAGAAAATAGAGAAATAATAGAAAAGTTAAACACATGTTAATAAACGTAATAATAGATACACAATGAGTAACGATAACTTGGCTATATACACAGGGTACTAGTACAGAGTCGATGATAACCTGGCTATATACACAGGGTACCAGTAAAGAGTCGATGATAACCTGGCTATGTACACAGGGTACCAGCAAAGAGTCAATGATAACTTGGCTATATACACAGGGTACCAATACAGAGTCGATGATAACGTGGCTATATTCACAGGGTACCAGTACAGAGTCAATGATAACTTGGCTATATACACAGGGTACCAGTACAGAGTTGGTGTGCAGGGGTACGAGGTAATTGAGGTAGATACACTACATGACCAAAAGTATGTGGACAGCTGCTCGTTGAACATTTCATTCCATAATCATGGGCATTAATATGGTGTTGGTCCCCCCTATGCTGATATAACAGCCTCCACTTTTCTGGGAAGGCCTTCCACTAGATGCTGGAATATTGCTGCGGGGATTTGCTTCCATTCAGCCACAAGAGCATTAGTGAGGTCAAGCACTGATGTTGGGTTGATTAGGCCTGGCTCGCAGTCATGGGTGAACAGGGAGTACAGGAGTGGACTAAGCACGACCCCTGTGTTGAGGGTCAGTGTGGCAGATGTGTTGGTGCCTAACCTCACCACCTAGGGGCGGACCGTCGGCCTACACTAGCCTACATGACGACTAGCCTGTTTGTATAATCGTCTTCATAAGCACGACTAGATAAATGCTTCACAAATTATTTATAAGCAAAGTTCTAAGCGATGGATGATATAACAAGTGATCTGGTGCTTTGCTAATGGTGACAACTTTTTTACCAACATTTATAGCATGACATATGCTTATTTAGAACTTCTAAAGCATTTGTATATGTGTAACAGTGTAGGTTCCGTCCCTCTCTTCGCCCCAACCTGGGCTCGAACCAGGGACCCTTGCACACATCAACAACTGACACCCACGAAGCATCGTTACCCATCGCGCCACAAAAGCCGCGGCCCTTGCAACGCAAGGGGAACAACCACTTTAGGTCTCTGAGCGAGTGACGTCACTGATTGAAACGCTATTAGCGCGCACCATCGCTAACTAACTAGCCATTTCACATCGGTTACATATGGGTCTTATAAAGGGTTTATGAAGGCTTCATTACATTTAGTTGTTTAAAATGGGACCATGAATTCAAAAGATTTCTTACCACTCATTCAAAAATGCTGCTCTAAATAGGCCTCACCAGAGACATAGATAGGCAGTACATGTAACTCTGGTCCTAACACTACTATTCCCCTTCACACTGTTGTTCTCAGATCATCTCTGACCTAAAGAAGGACAACTTCAACCTCAGACTCCGCATCTTCTTCTACGAGGAGCGGCTGCAGCAGAGGTGTGATGACTCTGCTGAGGAAATGTACAAAACAGTGAGCGATCAGAGACGGATCTCAACAAAGCCATGAACATCACAGTCATGTAACTACTTTGAAGGAATACTGTACAGGTAGGCCTACTGCATAACTACATGTGTTTTTGTCTCAACACAGAACATTGACCTGAAGGTAGAGGTTGAAACACTGAAAGAGGAATTGAAGGAGCTGCAGAGGGTCTCTGCCCTTGCACTGTAAGTTTAGACAAGAACCTTTCATTTTGACTGACTAGAAATCATATTTGTTGGTATTGTATCTAATCTGCCTGTGTTTTCTACGATCTAGTCAAGATTACCCAGAGCAGATGGATCAGCTCCGAGAGTACTGCAACACCAAGATCCAGCAGCTAGAGAAGGTATCTGAACAACACATTTAGGCTGAAGATGTATTCCATAACATTAGGCTGAAGATGTATTCAATAAACAAGTGTTCTCCAATGTCTTCCAAGATTTGCTGAATATCATTCCCATTTATTTCCAGGATCTGGATTCATCCAGAGTGGAGGTGGGGAAGCTGACAACCATGCTGGAGCAGGAGAGGACACATTGCCTGGAGCTGGAGAAGGAGCTTCGGGGGGAGGGTCACTCCCAATCTGACGTACCCACACAGACTGACCATTCCCAGTCGGACACCCCCACCCAACCTGAACACTCCCAGTCCGATGCACACACACAGACTGACCCCCTATCCAAGGAACAGGAACCAGACCAGAACCCAGAGAAGTTCCAGGACCTACTCAATCTGCTGGAGGAGAGAGACTGGTAGGAGAGACTGGAGACCTCCTTAGGTTTTTCTGTTCCCTCCATGGAATCACAATGAATTAAGTTTGTCCTTACCTGTTACAGGATTGTACTCTCTCCCTCTAATTATCTCCCTCTTCTTCTTTCATTATTTCTCTCTCTATGTCCCTCACTTTCTCCCAGGCTGATAGAGCAGCTGCAGGCATCTGTGAAGTCCCAGGAGGCTCTAATAGACCAGCTGAGATACAGTGGTGCTGGCCAGGGTAGCGGAGACCAGCCATCAGCTGACCCTGACCGCCAGCTGTCATCTCTCATTGCTCAGAGAGAGATGGACCTGCAGGTCAGTGTGTGTGTGTGTGTGTGTGTGTGTGTGTGTGTGTGTGTGTGTGTGTGTGTGTGTGTGTGTGTGTGTGTGTGTGTGTGTGTGTGTGTGTGTGTGTGTGTGTGTGTGTGTGTGTGTGTGTGTCTGCATGTGTTTGTGTGTGTCTGCATGTGTTTGTGTGTGTGTGTCAGTCACTAACCTTTAAAACCTTTATTTCTCAGGCTCTGGAACAGGATCGTGGCAGAGAGAAGAGGAAATATGACAGACACCTGAAGGTGGAATGAGACACAAAGCCGAATATTCATGATCAAATCAAGCATCAAATTCCATATTGGCCCAATCAAAAACAGAAGTCATCATATACATACACTTCATGACCAAAAGTCCACTCTTCTGGGAAGGCTTTCCACTAGATGTTGGAACAATGCTGTGGGGTCTTGCTTCCATTCACCACAAGAGCATTAGTGAGGTCGGACACGGATGTTGGGCGATTAGGCCTGGTTTGCAGACGGCATTCCAATTAATCCCAAAGTTGTTTGATGGGTTTGAGGTCAGGGCTCTGTCCAGCCAGTCAAGTTCTTCCACACCGATCTCCACAAACCATTTCCGTATGGACCTGGCTTTGTCCACGGGGGCATTGTCATGCTGAAACAGGAAAGGGTCTTTCCCAAACTGTTGCCACAAAGTTGTAAGCACAGAATCGTTTACAATGTCATTGCATGATGTAGCATTAAGATTTCCCTCCATTGGAACTAAGGGGTCTAGCCCGAACCATGAAAAACAGCCCCAGACCACTATTCCTCTTCAACCAAACTTAGGTAGCATTCTCCTGGCATCTGCCAAGCCAGATTCGTCTGTCGTACTGCCAGATGGTGAAGCGTGATTAATGACTCCAGAGAAATGGTTTCCACTGCTCCAGAGTCCAATGGCGGCAAGCTTTACATCACTCCAGTCAACGCTTGGCATTGCACATGATGATCTTAGGCTTGTGTGCGGTTGTTTGGCCATGGAAACCCATTTCATGAAGCTCCCAATGAATAGTTACTGTGCTGACATTACTTCCAAAGGCTGTTTTGAACTCAGTGGTGAGTGTTGCAACTGAGGACATCACTCGGCGGTCCCGTTCTGTGAGCTTGTGTGGCCTGGAGGCCAAGCTTGTGTGGCCTACCATTTCGCGGCTGAGCCGTTGTTGCTCCTAGGCGTTTCCACTTCACAATAACAGCCCTTACGGTTGACTGGGGCAGCTCTAGCAGGGCAGATATTTGACAAACTGACTTGCTGGAAAGGTGGCATCCTATGACGGTTCCACGTTGAAAGTCACTGAGCTCTTCAGTAAGGCCATTCTACTGCCAATGTTTGTGTATGGAGAATCTTTCATTTTGTCTGTGTGCTCGATTTTATACACTTTTCAGCAACGGGTGTGGCTGAAATAGCCAAATGCACTAATTTGAAGGGGTGTCCACATACTTTTGTATATATAGTGTGTTTATACATTGTGTTTGTTGCAGGAACAGAGAATGACTAGATATGTCCCAAATCTATAATAATTATGTCATAATGATTATAATAATGGTGCTGATAACTCACTGTTCAGGAGATGCATGATGTGATGGCAGAGAAGGATTTCCAGCTAGCTGAGTGTGAGTTTAAAGTCAAGGAGCAGGAAGTCACCATCCTGAAACTCAACTGCAAAATACATGAGAAAGATAGTGAGAAGAAAAAAGCTGTTCAGGTAAGAATATCATCCATTCATAGAAGGGGATGTAGCTCAGTGTGGAGTGCATGCTTTGCCTGTATGAGGCTCCGGGTTCAATCCCTGGCATCAACATAACTGTTTTGTGGTTGACTTACTTACCTTAGTTGAATGTGCTGACTACCTTTCTGGAGTCTTTCTGGATAACAGCGTCTGCAAAATTAACAAAATGTAAATGAAATGCTGGAGTAATGGAGTAAATTAGGTTATATCATGTAAAGTTGACTCATCTTTAACCTTTCACATTTAGTCAAGCAATGGAGTGACAGACACGATAGGCCAGCTTCAGGCATGTCTGCTGGAGAAGGAGAAAGATCTGCTGACCCTCAACAATCTGCTGTTTAGCCATGAGGATACAATCCATGTAAAAACTCACAGCTGTTCATACGCTGGCCAAAACTATTGTTTGTAGATCCATCCATCTATTTTGTAGCTCTTATTTATCCGTCCCTGAGAATGTTGTTGTTGGTTTTTCCCCAGACTCTTGAAAATGAACTGGCCAATGAGAAGATGAAATATGACTCAAAGACCAAGGTAACGCACAGGCCTTTTCTCTCCAGGTCCTCTGTTCTCCAATTCTGGAGTTAAATTATCCACTTCTCCTGTGACATGTTTATGTAATTTTTCACATATCTTTTTAAATACATGAAATTCAGGAACTGATAAGCTAATCAGCTTTATCTGCATAGATAAGCAGATCACTATTCTATCTGTTCAAGTACTGTTCCTTTGTCTATCAGGAGCTCCAGGATGCTTTGGAGCAGTCCAATGAGGAGATGGCAGAGAAAGACTTCCTCCTAACAGAGAAGGAGATTAATCTGAAGGAGCTGGAAGCTGCCGTAAAGACATTCAACTGCACACTGCAGGAAAAAGATCAATTGCTACAGGTATTAGGTCTACAACAAGCCAGAATCAACTAAGCAAGCACTGTATGAAAAAGCATACCGTATTGGTATCATATCATTTCCAATGACTGTCAACGGGTTCACTGGATAATATACACAGGAGTGTGAAAGGGAACCAATTTTGACATTCTCTTTCTCAGGAGGGCCATGTGTGCACATGCCCTGACATGACCACTGGTCACCATCAGGAATCAGTGTTACAGCAGCAGGTTGAAGAGGTGAAGGAGAATTCTGAGGTGAGATTCACAGTCACACATATCATATTCTTTGGAGCTTTTGCTCAGTGTACATTTCCATACCTTTGTTTTTTGTTAGAAATAGAAAAGATTGAAAGACTCAACTAGCTATGTGTTTTCTGGTGCAGAGAGCCAGGGAAGAGCTCATGTCTGTAGTAGAGCAGAACAACAGGGAGATCGAGCGTCTTCAGAAGGCTCTGCTGCACATCCAAACACACCCGCCTGCCCAAGAAGATCTCCTGTCTCACATCCAAGATGCTATAAATGTACTTTACCTCAATGCATACTATTTCCAGTACTTAACCACATATTGATTGCGGTTTGTTAATTGATAAGAGAATCCCTATATTTTCTTAGCAAGCCAAGGATGAGATCCTCACTGCCATTGAAGGGAAAGGAAATGACAGTTCTTCAAACCTGTCTCTACTGATGCAGAAGCTAACCGATCTGCAAGATATGAACAATCAGCTGTCTTGCTGTCAAGATCTGATAAATGTATGTTTACCTCACTTGCCTACCCCTCTGGTGAAACTATCTCCCCTGTGATATATCACTTTGAATTGTATTCATACGTCATTCATCTTAATTTTTTTTATGTCGTATGTTATTAATGTTAATAATACAATGTATTGTGCTGAGCAGAGTGTGGATGCTCTGATGCAACAGCGAGACGTGGAGATGGCTCAGACCAGGGATGTGTTTAACAGTCTGCAGGGAGCCAAGCAGGAGCTGGAGGAGAGCCTGTGCCAAACACTACAAGACAAGGACAGGTCCTTTGCACACCTACAGGTCGCTCTGGACAGGAAGAACAAGGACATGGAGGTATAGGAGGACACAACTATGCTTTTGAATGCTATATTCCCCAAAAATGCTACCCAGAAGATTCTGGACGTTGCTAAATAAACAAGCTAGCAGATTTAAAAATGGTTTTGAGGAAACAACAACACCCTAGCGAAGTTGAACATGAGCAAAAAAGTGAACTATCTTGTTCAAATTAATCTCATTCAGAGTTTCTGTCATATTGCTGGTAATATCTCTTCAGGTCATGGCTGGTCAGTTCCACAGCCAGATGGAGGGAAGCAACAGGGAGCTAGAACGACTGGAGCAGGGACTGAGAGAGACAAAGGACATGTTGGCTCAAATCAATGCAGATAAGCAGAGCCAGCTGACTGACCACCAACTCACAGTGGAAGAGATCCAGTCTGCCAATGCTCATGTGCTAAAGGTAACAGAAACCTCAAAGTTCTGCATTTTAGGACAAATCTACAAGAAATGTATGTCCTTATACAACAGTCACGTAGACTAGGGGTCTCAAACCTAGGAAGCTGTTATTTTGTAACTCTTTGTCTATATGAACCTTTAGTGCATAACTCTCAAGTGACTGCAGTGTAGTGGAGACCCATGTTCTACACATATATGTGACTCATTGAGTTGATAATATAGGTACTCAACCTACTGCAATACATCTGGTGTTAAGTGATAGAACATCAGATATCATTTCAGAATTCTTATTCCTGTCTCTCTCCTGTAGTCTTTAGAGTCAGTGATGAAGGGCTTGGACCAGGAGCTCCAGGAGAAAGATTATATCATATCCCAGCTACAGGAGGTTGTCAATAGGAACTCAGAGGATCTAGAGGTAGAGTGACAATTCTAAGTAATTATTTGGTTATTCTTATATAATTACCATTTCACAGTGTAATTTCTAGTTGTGGAATAAAAATTGGGAATGTATTGTACCTATTTCTGGACTGTTTGTCTCATCTCATTCCCCAGATCATGGTTGGCCGGTTGCATAGCCAGGCTGAGTGTAGCAACAAAGAGCTGGGGCAACTGGAACAGAGGCTAAAAGAGACAGAAGCCATTTTGCTTCAGACAACCCAGGAAAAGGAGACACAGATGACAGACCATCAACTTGAAATTGAGAAACTGCAGGGTGAAGCTGAAGACAGCAACAGGAAGTTGGAGCAGCTGGAGGAGAAACTCAAGGAAATGGAGGACATTTTGTCTCATACCACTGGCAAATATCTGCAGGACAATCAACTTACAGACAGGAAACTGCAGGGTCAAGCAGAGGACAGAGACAGGAAGTTGGAGCAGCTGGAACAGAGACTTAAGGAGACTGTGGACATTTTGGCTCAGATCACTGATGATAAGGACAAACTGTTGCTAGAAAATCAACTGGCAGAACAGAAACTACAGAGCCAGACTGAGGATAGTAGTATGAAGCTGGAGCAACTGGATCAGATGTTGAAAGAGAAGGATGTGCTGTTCATGCAGAGCACAGCAGACAAGGAGATACAGCTGACAAACTACAAACTCACAGTAGAGAAGCTAATGTCTTACATCACCATCAATGAACAGATGTTCAAGGTAACGAGAATAGTTTCCACCAGAACCATATATAGGTGTGCATAATACACTACCTTTAGCCAAAAGGTTCTGTCTCCTCTCTTTCCTTTAACCACAGACGTTGAGACAACGCTGTCAGAAACTAATTTATATTTTCTCTTTGAAGGAGTTGAGAGAACATCACAGCCAGATGCTGGCCAAGCATACGCTGGAGCTTGAGGACTGTGGGAAGAGGCAGGATCAGCTATCCACAGCACAGATTCAGATCTCTGCCTCCCTGCAAGAGAAGTGCTCAGAGGTCTCTGAACATAGACTCCTGACTGAGAGGGAGCAAGTCATCAAGGTACTGTAGACCATCAGAACTGGAGTCAATTATATTGGAATTCAATCAATTATCTACAGTTCCCATGTCTAATTTCCTACTCTTATCAATCTTACTGTGTGTTTTTGATTAGGGCCTGGACCATTTTGCAGTCCAAAGGGAGGGGGGGAGAACTAATCCCTGTCAGAGAGAGACTCTGGACCCTGACAACCACACCATCCCAGAGAACAGTGAAGGTGAGTGTAAGTGGTCTGTCTGTGGTCTGGGGTGGTCTGTAGCTGAAGTGTAATTGTAAAAGACTCATAAAGACTCTTACTCTCTCATTCCCCTTTCCTTTCTTCCTCCCTCTCTTTTATTTTCCATTTCACTCTCTCCACCTCCCTCTTCCCAGTTCCTTCAACTGAGGCTGGCCCGACCAAGTGTGAGAGGTGTCTCCAACTTTTGCAGAGGGAGAATGGCAGTCTGCTGGACAGACTGAGAGCTAGCAAGCACCTCAACAAGACCCTGCGCAGCCAGCTGGACCTGTGCAGATCCATTATGGCTCAGAGAGAGGGGGGTGATGGACGCAGTTTCTCCCCCTCCAACTCACTCACAGTGGAAGAAGAAATGAAGGAGCAGCTGCAGGAGATCTTGAGGCTGAGACAGAGTCTGGAGGAGAGCATCCAGGCAAACGGGAGGCTCCAGGAGCATCTGAAGAACCATAAGGCCCAGCAGGTAGCAACTCAGACTGGAGCCCAGCAGGCAGGGACAGAGATGGGCCAGAACCACCCAGGTCAGTCAGACATAGGGATCATTATTTATTTATTTGGGGAGAAATCATAACTTGAGATGCACACTTATATTGTACTTTCACGTAAATCATGCATTAATGTAAATTAAAGATTTACACGAAAACTGGAGTTACACTAAAGTTAATTAGCCAACAAATGATTTGACAATAACTACCTAGTTATTCAAGTGGTGAACACACTTACCCTCACACTTATCTGCATGACTGTTCAGAGGGAATAATCAGGACTGTTACTGTACATGCTTTTGTTCTGATGTCCAGGCGTGCATGCTGAGTCAGAGAGACTGAAGGCGTCTCTGGTTGAGACAGCCTGTGAGCTCACAAGGCTCCAGAGAGAGAGTGACATGCTGAGGGAGGAGAGAGAGAGGCTGACAGAGGGGCTCGCACGCTCTGAGGACAACAACAGGAGCCTGGAGGGCTCACTTAGCTCCACACAGGAAGAGATAGACAGGTTGGAGGAAGTAATAAGAAGTATAGGAAATAGTAGGAGTCCAATCTCCAGACTCCTTCATCCCAGCCTTGACTGTTAGTTTTCCATTGAATTATAGCCTGGGGCAGAGGTTCTTTGGCTTGACATCGGTACTGCAGAACTGATGGCTAAAACAGAACTGGCTCTCAGGCTGATTGAGTTAGATGTTGACAGACAAATAGAATACTTGATGTGAGTTTATTTCACTGTCTAAGGTTGAAGGGAGAACTCGATGCCTATCAAAAACAGCTCACCAACAGCAATGAGCTCCTCAAGTCATTTTGTGAGGAGATGCAGGGGTCCAAGCAGATGAGGACAGCTGCAGTCAACCCCACTGGTAATGTATACAAGAAGGTCCCTCACTTTTTCTCTCCATCTACAGTTATTCTTGCTAGATGTGATGTTGATTATGTTGAGTTGCTACACTTTCATCCAGCATCAGAGTTTGGAGGCGGTCTCCCGGACAACCCCAAGCTAAATCAACTCCTCTCTGAGATCCAGCGAATCAGAGCACAGCTTGCCGATAAGGACACAATACAGACTAAAGCCACAGAGGAGAAACACCCTGAGCATTCTGGTTGGCCCGAGTGCCCTCCAACAAACATCAACATCAACTATGTGGAGTGTGGAGCATCCAGGCATTCAAGCAGGAGCAGTCCTTCAGGTACAAGTAAGAACTGTGAAATGTCTCAGTGATCATTATGTATTGTGATGGCGTAAAAAGAAATGGCAGCATATTTTCAATCGAAGCTTCATTGAAATGGCTTTATATCCCTCATATCACCATCAAGACTACATACAGTAAATGTAACACTAGTAATCAAATTGGTTGTCAAAGATAGGCTTCTGCTTAGGAAAATCAACACATTGGTTGACTTGAATGGCAAATTCAACTAAATTCAGTGACTTTATCACAACTGTTTTTATTATTCAGGGAGAAGAGATCATGCCAAGAAGGACAATGACAACCTCTCACAAAGCAGCCTTACCTCCAGCATAGATGACTCGGTCCCATCCTTACTGAACAGTAGCCTATCCCCACTGTGGGCAAATGACAAGAGCCCTAATGTCACTGGCCAGGAGGATGATTGCATCAACCTGCAGAGACTGATATCAGAAGGGAAGACAATGACCAATAAGATGAGTAGGCTACTACAGGAGTGCCACAACAACAACTCCAATCCCACATCACAGTCAGCAGTGAGTCCTTCGGAATTTGAATGTATCGTTAGTGGTCCCCAAGGGGGAATTGAAATGCCACAGGTTTCAATATTATGATTATTAATATTTTCCCCAAACCACATTTGAGATGTTTTGCTCACGTGATTAAAGCAGTGCTCAGTTTTCCTTTCATAATTTTATCTCACACTGCTGCTGTTTGATGTCACTCCGATTCAGGTGGACCAGAAGTACATCAAGCATCTCTCATCTACCATCGGTGCCTGTCATCTTCTGAGGCTCCAAGAGAGGCGTTCTCAGAGTGACTCTGTGAATATCTACCAGAGCCAAGAGGTAGAGATCCTCCCCATGTATCACCAGTCAGGGTTTAAATGTGAACACTGCAGCTCACCTCACATGCATTTTGTCTGAGCAACATTGTCAGTGAAAAATATAGATTTTATAACAGCAATGCATATTCTTACATTTTATTCTCTACATGTTGGTTTTCCCCTCAGGATTTCTACTTGGAAAACCTGAAACTGAAGAATAAAATTGAGATAATGAAGAGGGAGCAATCTCAAAACAAGAAGATGCTTTCTGAGGCCGTCAAACGACTGAGAAGAGTGAACCTGGGGAAAGTAGGGAGAGTGAGTGAATAGCAGCAAATGATCATCATTCCACTAAGCCAATCTTTGTTTCATAGATTCAAATAGAAAGAATGAGAGCTTCCCTCATCAGTCTTAATAAAAGATTGCCATTGCAATGCTGTTGTTTCTCTCAATTCTGTGTTGTATTTTTGGACAGATTAATCAATGTAGAAATGTGCCATATAAATTTGACGCACATGATAAGCTTATGCACTGATGCCACGTTCACGTGCTAGTCGGAACTAGGAAACTCCTAGTGACCAGTATATGAACGCGGCATGTAGCGATTGAACTCAGCGATTCCACATGTGTTTTCTGCTGCTCATTAAAAAAAAATATTTCAGTCTTGGGGGTGCGGTACGATGTGGGTGTGTTACAATTATATGTATTAACCCTAGACGACTGACAGGAGGAGCCATTTTGGTACGCCATTGTAAAAGATTTTGAAAGGCATTTAATTCATTAATGTCTACATTCATTTTTAACAAGTATATTCTATTACAGACACCTAAATGCATAGTTTTAAATTATATTATATGAACTGAACATAAAAATAAAACAAATATATACTGCTCAAAAAAATAAAGGGAACACTAAAATAACACATCCTAGATCTGAATGAAATAATCTTATTAAATACTTTTTTCTTTACATAGTTGAATGTGCTGACAACAAAATCACACAAAAAGAATCAATGGAAATCCAATTTATCAACCCATGGAGGTCTGGATTTGGAGTCACACTCATAATTAAAGTGGAAAACCACACTACAGGCTGATTCAACTTTGATGTAATGTACTTAAAACAAGTCAAAATGAGGCTCAGTAGTGTGTGTGGCCTCCACGTGCCTGTATGACCTCCCTACAACGCCTGGGCATGCTCCTGATGAGGTGGCGGATGGTCTCCTGAGGGATCTCCTCCCAGACCTGGACTAAAGCATCCGCCAACTCCTGGACAGTCTGTGGTGCAACGTGGCGTTGGTGGATGGAGCGAGACATGATGTCCCAGATGTGCTCAATTGGATTCAGGTCTGGGGAACGGGCGGGCCAGTCCATAGCATCAATGCCTTCCTCTTGCAGGAACTGCTGACACACTCTAGCCACATGAGGTCTAGCATTGTTTGAATTAGGAGGAACCCAGGGCCAACCGCACCAGCATATGGTCTCACAAGGGGTCTGAGGATCTCATCTCGGTACCTAATGGCAGTCAGGCTACCTCTGGCGAGCACATGGAGGGCTGTGCGGCCCCCCAAAGAAATGCCACCCCACACCATGACTGACCCACCACCAAACCGGTCATGCTGGAGGATGTTGCAGGCAGCAGAACGTTCTCCACGGCGTCTCCAGACTCTGTCACGTCTGTCACATGTGCTCAGTGTGAACCTGCTTCATCTGTGAAGAGCACAGGGCGCCAGTGGCGAATTTGCCAATCTTGGTGTTCTCTGGCAAATGCCAAACGTCCTGCACGGTGTTGGGCTGAAAGCACAACCCCCACCTATGGACGTCGGGCCCTCATACCACCCTCATGGAGTCTGTTTCTGACCGTTTGAGCAGACACATGCACATTTGTGGCCTGCTGGAGGTCATTTTGCAGGGCTCTGGCAGTGCTTCTCCTGCTCCTCCTTGCACAAAGGCGGAGGTAGCGGTCCTTCTGCTGGGTTGTTGCCCTCCTACGGCCTCCTCCACGTCTCCTGATGTACTGGCCTGTCTCCTGGTAGCGCCTCCATGCTCTGGACACTACGCTGACAGACACAGCAAACCTTCTTGCCACAGCTCGCATTGATGTGCCATCCTGGATGAGCTGCACTACCTGAGCCACTTGTGTGGGTTGTAGACTCCGTCTCATGCTACCACTAGAGTGAAAGCACCGCCAGCATTCAAAAGTGACCAAAACATCAGCCAGGAAGCATAAGAACTGAGAAGTGGTCTGTGGTCACCACCTGCCGAACCACTCCATTATTGGGGGTGTCTTGCTCATTGCCTATAATTTCCACCTGTTGTCTATTCCATTTGCACAACAGCATGTGAAATGTATTGTCAATCAGTGTTGTTTCCTAAGTGGACAGTTTGATTTCACAGAAGTGTGATTGACTTGGAGTTACATTGTGTTGTTTAAGTGTTCCCTTTATTTTTTGGAGCAGTGTATATTGTGCCTTTGAAGATTTGAGGGCATCAAGGCATTCACAATGGTTACGGGATGGCTGTTCAGGAGTCAGGGCTTAGGGTCACGGGGTCTGGGATCCTGGCTGCTTCAT
Organism: Salmo trutta; assembly: GCF_901001165.1. Lineage (NCBI taxonomy): Eukaryota > Metazoa > Chordata > Actinopteri > Salmoniformes > Salmonidae > Salmo > Salmo trutta. The sequence goes on from NC_042979.1 coordinate 26,901,131, forward strand.
CGGATGGTCTGGTGGGCACCACAGCAGTGGTGGAGGTCAAGTGTCCCGATGGTGTAAGAGGCAGTAGAAGGATTTCTATATCAAGGAGGGAGGGTCTTACCGCCTTCGTGAAGACCATCCTTACTGGCACCAGGTCCAAGGTCAGCTCCACATCACTGGAAGGGACATCTGCATCTTCATTGTGTGGACCACCAAAGCCTCCATCACCATCCCCATCCAGCGTGACGGCCTCTGACAGACTCATATTGCTCTTCCTGTCAGTACCTGTTTTCAGGGAAGCCAATGGTCCAAATATTCCACATAGTTCATACACACACACTAGGCTCCCAGAATAGTTTATATTACATATTAGTCTTGCTCAAAGCAGCCAACTAAAGTAATGTAGTTAACTTTATCATGGGCACAGTGGGAATTTATATCTGTGATGTTCAAATGATTTCTTACTGGCTGAAGGCCCCAGCCTGTACCTGACATTGTTGAAAAACAAGTGAACAATGAATAAAGATCATATACAAACAATAGGCTCCTAGAATAGGTTATATTACACTAAAGTTTTGCTCAAAGCCACCAACTAAAGTAATGTAGTTAAGGTAAGTTAAATCACTAAGGCTGGTCTGAGTGCATCTTCTCACAGTTTCATTCAGTAGTACAACACAATTCACATTGCATTTTATCATGGGTACAGTGGAAATTTATAAATGTGATGTTTAAATTATGTTTTACATTTACATTTACATTACATTTAAGTCATTTAGCAGACGCTCTTATCCAGAGCGACTTACAAATTGGTGCATTCACCTTATGATATCCAGTGGAACAACCACTTTACAATAGTGCATCTAAATCTTTTAAGGGGGGGGGGTTAGAAGGATTACTTTATCCTACCCCAGGTATTCCTTAAAGAGGTGGGGTTTCAGGTGTCTCCGGAAGGTGGTGATTGACTCCGCTGTCCTGGCGTCGTGAGGGAGCTTGTTCCACCATTGGGGTGCCAGAGCAGCGAACAGTTTGGACTGGGCTGAGCGGGAACCATGCTTCCTCAGAGGTAAGGGGGCCAGCAGGCCAGAGGTGGATGAACGCAGTGCCCTTATTTGGGTGTAGGGCCTGATCAGAGCCTGAAGGTATGGAGGTGCCGTTCCCCTCACAGCTCCGTAGGCAAGCACCATGGTCTTGTAGCGGATGCGAGCTTCAACTGGAAGCCAGTGGAGAGAGCGGAGGAGCAGGGTGACGTGAGAGAACTTGGGAAGGTTGAACACCAGACGGGCTGCGGCGTTCTGGATGAGTTGTAGGGGTTTAATGGCACAGGCAGGGAGCCCAGCCAACAGCGAGTTGCAGTAATCCAGACGGGAGATGACAAGTGCCTGGATTAGGACCTGCGTCGCTTCCTGTGTGAGGCAGGGTCGTACTCTGCGAATGTTGTAGAGCATGAACCTACAGGATCGGGTCACCGCCTTGATGTTAGTGGAGAACGACAGGGTGTTGTCCAGGATCACGCCAAGGTTCTTAGCACTCTGGGAGGACACAAGGGAGTTGTCAACCGTGATGGCGAGATCATGGAACGGGCAGTCCTTCCCCGGGAGGAAGAGCAGCTCCGTCTTGCCGAGGTTCAGCTTGAGGTGGTGATCCGTCATCCACACTGATATGTCTGCCAGACATGCAGAGATGCGATTCGCCGCCTGGTTATCAGAAGGGGGAAAGGAGAAGATTAATTGTGTGTCGTCTGCAAAGCAATGATAGGAGAGACCATGTGAGGATATGACAGAGCCAAGTGACTTGGTGTATAGCGAGAATAGGAGAGGGCCTAGAACAGAGCCCTGGGGGACACCAGTGGTGAGAGCGCGTGGTGCGGAGACAGATTCTCGCCACGCCACCTGGTAGGAGCGACCTGTCAGGTAGGACGCAATCCAAGCATGGGCCGCGCCGGAGATGCCCAACTCGGAGAGGGTGGAGAGGAGGATGTGATGGTTCACAGTATCAAAGGCAGCAGATAGGTCTAGAAGGATGAGAGCAGAGGAGAGAGAGTTAGCTTTAGCAGTGCGGAGAGCCTCCGTGACACAGAGAAGAGCAGTCTCAGTTGAATGCCCAGTCTTGAAACCTGACTGATTAGGATCAAGAAGGTCATTATGAGAGAGATAGCAGGAGAGCTGGCCAAGGACGGCACGTTCAAGAGTTTTGGAGAGAAAAGAAAGAAGGGATACTGGTCTGTAGTTGTTGACATCGGAGGGATCGAGTGTAGGTTTTTTCAGAAGGGGTGCAACTCTCGCTCTCTTGAAGACGGAAGGGACGTAGCCAGCGGTCAAGGATGAGTTGATGAGCGAGGTGAGGTAGGGGAGAAGGTCTCCGGAAATGGTCTGGAGAAGAGAGGAGGGGATAGGGTCAAGTGGGCAGGTTGTTGGGCGGCCGGCCGTCACAAGACGCGAGATTTCATCTGGAGAGAGAGGGGAGAAAGAGGTCAAAGCACAGGGTAGGGCAGTGTGAGCAGGACCAGCGGTGTCGTTTGACTTAGCAAACGAGGATCGGATATCGTCAACCTTCTTTTCAAAATGGTTGAAGAAGTCATCCGCAGAGAGGGAGGAGGGGGGGGAGGGGGAGGAGGATTCAGGAGGGAGGAGAAGGTAGCAAAGAGCTTCCTAGGGTTAGAGGCAGATGCTTGGAATTTAGAGTGGTAGAAAGTGGCTTTAGCAGCAGAGACAGAAGAGGAGAATGTAGAGAGGAGGGAGTGAAAGGATGCCAGGTCCGCAGGGAGGCGAGTTTTCCTCCATTTCCGCTCGGCTGCCCGGAGCCCTGTTCTGTGAGCTCGCAGTGAGTCGTCGAGCCACGGAGCAGGAGGGGAGGACCGAGCCGGCCTGGAGGATAGGGGACAGAGAAAATCAAAGGATGCAGAAAGGGAGGAGAGGAGGGTTGAGGAGGCAGAATCAGGTGATAGGTTGGAGAAGGTTTGAGCAGAGGGAAGAGATGATAGGATGGAAGAGGAGAGAGTAGCGGGAGAGAGAGAGCGAAGGTTGGGACGGCGCAATACCATCCGAGTAGGGGCAGAGTGAGAAGTGTTGGATGAGAGCGAGAGGGAAAAGGATACAAGGTAGTGGTCGGAGATTGCAATGAGATTAGTGGAAGAACAGCATCTAGTAAAGATGAGGTCAAGCGTATTGCCTGCCTTGTGAGTAGGGGGGGAAGGTGAGAGGGTGAGGTCGAAAGAGGAGAGGAGTGGAAAGAAGGAGGCAGAGAGGAATGAGTCAAAGGTAGACGTGGGGAGGTTAAAGTCACCCAGAACTGTGAGAGGTGAGCCATCCTCAGGAAAGGAACTTATCAAGGCGTCAAGCTCATTGATGAACTCTCCAAGGGATCCTGGAGGGCGATAAATGATAAGGATGTTAAGCTTGAAAGGGCTGGTAACTGTGACAGCATGGAATTCAAATGAGGAGATAGACAGATGGGTCAGGGGAGAAAGAGAGAATGTCCACTTGGGAGAGATGAGGATTCCAGTGCCACCACCCCGCTGGCTCGATGCTCTAGGGGTATGCGAGAATACGTGGGCAGACGAAGAGAGAGCAGTAGGAGTAGCAGTGTTATCTGCTATTATTATTTTACCTTGCATGTCACGCCTCATATCTAAAACATAGGGAAAAGGGGACATTAAGTAAAAATGTTGATGCATCTACAAATTCAATGTTTTACACAGTATCGTATCATATTTGATGAGTTACTGACCTGTCTGTCCATAGGCTCGATGTACTGTACTCTCCACAACTGAACGCTTGCATTCGGATTACACTCCGCACAGGATGTCCATGCACCGGATGGTCTGAGGGATGCAGGGTTGCCATGTCCGTGACTTTCCAATTAAAATTGGACTACTTTGAAAACAATGTGGCAGGTGAAAATGTATTGATCGTGGGTTACGGGCATTTTGGGCTACTTCTAAATTGCAACACAATTAAAAATATATATTTCACTCTGACCTGCTGCTGCTGACTATCAGGTAGAGATGCATAGTTGTGCACGGGTCAGCTGTTTGTTCACCTGCACCCGCCAGCAATTGCTAATAACTCATCCGCAACCGCCCGACTATGGCCTGCACCCAACCCTAACCTGCAAATATAAAAAAATGTGCTATACGCTACAGTCAAAGACTGCAGAATTTTTTGGGGACAGTGGGTGCACAACTTTTTTTTAACTGATTTTTGATATGTTTCTGCTTATAATTTCCAACATTTTGGGAGGCTATTTGTTAGTCAACTTAATAATTAGATACATGTAACTTCTCTTTTGTCTTTATATGTTGCCCTAGAAGACTAAATAAACCCTTGCTCAACAGAATAATGTAATAGATCGACTGAATGCACGCTTCAATCTAGTTGACATCGGTGATTATATTATAAGAGGACTTTGGAGTTTGCCAAAAAAACAATAGGTTATTCTGGTTAGTCAATGTCCAGATTTCAGTTTCCATTTAACCCATCTAAACAGTAGGCTACAGTTCCCTTAACATTTCCTAAATGATATCATAACCGCCATCGATAAAAGACAGTACTGTGTAGCCGTCTTCATTGACCTGGCCAAGGCTTTCGACTCTGTCAATCACAGCATTCTTATCGGCAGACTCAATAGCCTTGGCTTCTCAAATGACTGCCTCGCCTGGTTCACCAACTACTTCTCAGATAGAGTTCAGTGTGTCAAATCGGAGGGCCTGTTGTCTGGACCTCTGGCAGTCTCTATGGGGCTGCCACAAGGTTCAATTCTCGGGCCAACTCTTTTCTCTGTATATATCAATGATGTCGCTCTTGGTGCTGGTGATTCACTGATCCACCTCTACGCAAACGACACAATTCTGTATACATCTGGCCCTTCTTTGGACACTGTGCTCTTCAACCGATTGCTGCCCGCACCCTCCTGCCCGACTAGTATCAATACTCTGGACGGTTCTGACCTAGAATATGTGGACAACTACAAATACTTAGGTGTCTAGCTAGACTGTAAACTCTCCTTCCAGACTCACATTAAGCATCTCCAATCCAAAATTAAATATAGAATCGGCTTCCTATTTCGTAACAAAACCTCCTTCACTCATGCTGCCAAACATACCCTCGTAAAACTGACTATCCTACTGATCCTTGACTTCTGCGATGTCATCTACAAAATAGCCTCCAACACTCCACTCAGCAAACTGGATGTAGTCTATCACAGTGCCATCCGTTTTGTCACCAAAGCCCCATATACTACCCATCACTGCGACCTGTATGCTCTCGTTGGCTGGCCCTCACTACATATTCATCGTCAAACACACTGGCTCCAGGTCATCTATAAGTCTTTGCTAGGTAAAGCCCCGCCTTATCTCAGCTCACTGGTCACCATAGCAACACCCACCCATGGGACTCGCTCCAGCAGGTATATTTCACTGGTCATCCCCAAAGCCAATTCCTTCTTTGGTCGTCTTTCCTTCCAGTTCTCTGCTGCCAATGACTGGAACGAACTGCAGAAATCTTTGAAGCTGGAGACTCATATCTCCCTCACTAGCTTTTAAGCACCAGCTGTCAGAGCAGCTCATAGATCACTGCACCTGTACATAGCCCATCTGTAAACAGCCCATCTATCTACTTACCTCATCCCCATACTGTATTTATTTATTTATCTTGCTCCTTTGCCCCCCAGTATCTCTACTTGCACATTCATCTTCTGCACATCTACCATTCCAGTGTTTAATTGCTATATTGTAATAAGACTTTTTGTTTTCTTTTGTTCTACTGTATTATTGACTGTATGTTTTGTTTATTCCATGTGTAACTGTGTTGTTGTATGTGTCGAATTGCTATGCTTTATCTTGGCCAGGTCGTAGTTGAGAACTTGTTCTCAACTAGCCTTCCTGGTTAAATAAAGGTGAAATAAATACAAATGGATTCTGCATGGATTGGGCACAGAAGGTCTCGCTGGGGAAATGTAGCTGACAGTGTCAGCTAGAGATGACTTGCAGGAGCTTCCTGCAGGAATTTGTAGACTTGTATGAGGTCTTCTCTGTTGCTAATTAGCATTTCACTTTTTTTTAATTAAATGTAGCCGATTATATTGATAAAACTCACCTAGTCCAAGTGAGAATTGTACGGTTAGTTCGACACATATAACAACACAGAGTTACACATGGAGTAAAACAAACATACAATCAATAACACAGTAGAAAAATAAGTCTATATACAATGTGAGCAAATTATTTAAAAAACATTTTTTGGGGGGGGGAGGGGGAGAAACGCCGAAAATAAGGTATGGGGAAAAAAACAGTCTTGGAAGATCTCCTACGTTTTGTTTAACGAGATAATCTTCATCAGCTAACGTCAGTTTGTGTGAATTCTGAAGAATTTATGTAAAAAAAAAAGCACATAGGCTTTATAATTCATAAAGGTTATGTTAACCGACTGCTATTATTGTAATATTCATATGTGAATACATACTGAATTATAATTGGATGCATTTTACCGCCGTATCCTACTGTGCAGTGATTGGTTAAGACCACCCAGACGGTTAGGGCATAGTCAGTTGATCGTGGTTGGAGATAGGCGAACATGTAGTTGTAGCTAGTTAATAAAGAGTTATGTTAAGAAACATCCTGTAGTTCTGCGTTTTATTATTTGTACAAAGCGTACAAAACAAGACATGGTGTCAGAGTAAATGGTCTTAAAAGATGGATTTTTCTGGAGTTCCTTCACCTCGAATGGACTGGGAGTCTACAAACTTACCCGATGCATGGCGTAAGTACAAACAGCATGTGGAGCTAATGTTCACGGGTCCTCTGAAGGAAAGAGGAGAAGAGGAAAAATGTAGCTACCTGCTCCGCTGGATCGGTAGGGAGAGATATTTACAACACATGGACACTTACCGAGGCTGAATCAAAGGTACTGAAAACATACTACGATCGTTTTGAAGCATATGTTGTGCCGAAGACTAATACAATTTTCGCTAGGTACAAATTCCATGAGAAAGTACAGGGAGCTAGCGAGTCTTTTGAACCGTTTGTGACTGAGCTGCGTCTGCTTGTGAAAGACTGTGATTATGCAAACAAGGATGAGATGGTCAGGGACCATATCGTATTTGGAATACACTCACCGCGAGTGAGAGAGAAACTTTTGAATGTTGGGTCTGAGCTAACGCTGGACAAAGCTATCGACATAGCCAGATCTCACGAGCTAGCACAGGCTCAGATGAAAACCATTTCGCGCCGCAGCACGAGCGCATCACGTGAACAAGCAGTGCACGCAGTCAGGCAGACATCAAAGCACACCTCCGGTGCCCAGAGAGCGCGTTTCAGAACGGAGAGAGACATAACTCCAAAACAGAGCGACACAGACTCAAAACGCCCCAAAACATGTGGATATTGTGGATACAAAGTGCATGGCGAACAAGGAAATTGTCCAGCTAAAGGCAAACAGTGTACTAAATGTGGTAAATGGAATCACATTGCAAAAGTGTGCAGAGCTTACCGTGGAAAAACAGTACACACAGTGAGTGAAGATGAAATGTCAATCAAAGAGTCAAATGATGATGAACTGTTTATTGAATCAGTGACACAAAAAAGTCACATATCAGAGACAGAGCAAGCCTTTGCTGACATTGAGATAGGAACACAAGGCACAAAGCTAAAGTTCAAACTAGACACTGGTGCACAAGTAAACATTATTCCTCTGAATAAGTACCGCAGCTTGACATCTGAGTGCGAGCTACAGCCCACCATGCGCAGACTGACTGGTTATGGTGGTGAACAGCTCCCAGTAAAAGGCACATGCACTTTCAAATGCAAATACAAGGAAAGTGACATGATGTTGGACTTTTACGTTGTTGACACTAGAGCACCTGCAGTGCTAGGTCTTAAAGCATGTTTAGACATGGACCTCATCAAGCTAGTTTTATCAGTAACAGCACCAGTAGAGACAGGAAATGTACTGGAGGAGTTTGCTGATGTCTTTACAGGAATAGGATTATTCCCAGGAGAATGTACCATTCACCTTGACCCAGACGCAACCCCTGTGGTCTACCCCCCGAGAAAGATTCCCCTTGCTCTCCGTGCCCGTCTGAAGAAAGAGTTGGAGAGCATGGAACAATCTGACATAGTCACCAAGGTTACAGAACCGACCGACTGGGTAAACGCGTTAGTGGTGGTGGAGAAACCACGCACAGGCAAGCTCCGAGTATGCCTCGACCCAAGAGACTTGAACAAGGCTATCAAACGGCCCCATTACCCTTTACCGACGCTAGATGGCATCACACACAAGCTAGCGGGAGCACACTACTTCAGTGTCATGGACGCTAGATCAGGCTACTGGGCTATCAAGCTCACAGAACAGTCATCTAAGCTCACAACATTCAACACACCGTTTGGACGCTACAGGTTCCGTCGCCTGCCTTTTGGGATTATCTCAGCCCAAGATGAGTTTCCGCGAAAGATCGACGAAGTGTACGAAGGCCTCGACGGAGTTGTGGCAATTGTGGATGACATCCTTGTCTATGGTCGAACCAAAGAGGAGCACGACCGAAACCTCCGCGCGATGCTGCAAAGACCCCGCGAGAGAGGAGTCCGGCTCAACCCAGAGAAGAGCACAGTCGGCGCTACAGAGGTCAGCTACTTCGGACATCTTCTCACAGCGAATGGAATCAAGCCAGATCCACAGAAGATCTCAGCCATAAAAGAAATGGAGCCACCAAAAAACCGTGCAGAGCTGGAAACAGTGCTTGGCATGGTCAACTACTTATCCAAGTTCGCACCCAGCCTTTCCAATGCTAATGCACCCCTGCGTCAACTGCTAAAGCAGTCCAGTGAGTTTCTTTGGGACAAGCAACACAACATTGCTTTCCAGAATGTGAAAGACTTGATCACGAGAGAACCAGGACCAATCCTTGCCTACTACGACCCCAACAAAGAGCTCAGACTCCAAGTGGACGCGTCGAAGTATGGACTAGGTGCAGTGCTACTGCAAGAAGGAAAGCCCATCGGCTACGCTTCCAAATCTCTCACAGACTGTGAAATCAACTACGCTCAAATTGAAAAAGAGCTCTATGCCATTCTATTCGGATGTAAACGTTTCCATCAGTACGTATATGGACGACAAGTCATTGTGGAATCCGACCACAAGCCCCTTGAGTCAATCATGAGGAAACCACTAGCTGCAGCCCCGCCAAGGCTACAGAGAATGATCCTTCAACTACAAAAATACGACTTCACAATCACTCACCGTCCAGGCAAAGACATCCCTGTCGCAGACACACTCTCCAGGAAGTTTCTTACCTACAAGGACAGCAGCCTCAGTGAAGGCATGGACATGCAAGTACACACTGTGTACAGCAACTTACCAGTTAGTGACACAAAACTGAAGGAGATCCAAGCAGAAACAGGAAAGGACTCTCAACTCACACAGCTGAGGGAAGTCATACAGGATGGATGGCCTGAGGAGAGGAGAAAATGCCCTCAGAGCGTCTCAGAATTCTGGAACCATCGTGATGAACTATCACAGATCAACGGAATCATTTTCAAAGGAGAGAAAATCATTATTCCTACCAGTCTCAGAGAAGAGATTTTGACAAAGATCCATGCTGGACACATGGGCATGGAAAAGTGCAAACAGAGAGCACGGGACATTATGTTTTGGCCTGGAATGTGCAAACAAATAGAGGACATTGTTGGTAGATGCACCATCTGTCTTGAAAGACGCCCCTCAAACACCAAAGAGCCAATGTTACCTCACTGTATCCCAGACCGACCCTGGCAGGTGGTGGCAACCGATCTGTTCACCTGGAACAACGAGGACTACATCGTAACAGTGGACTACTACAGCAGATACTTCGAACTCGACAAGCTTCACAGCACCACATCTGCAGCTGTGATACACAAGCTAAAAGCAGCCTTTGCCAGGCATGGCATTGTAGAGACTTTAATATCTGACAATGGGCCCTATTACAAATCAAATGAGTTTGAATCCTTCACAAAAGCATGGGAGTTCACACATGTCACCACAAGCCCACATTACCCTCAAAGTAATGGCCTTGCTGAAAAATCTGTGCAGATTGCTAAATCACTCATGGACAAAGCAAAAGCAGACAAGAGAGACCCCTACCTCAGTCTCCTTGAATGCCGCAACACTCCAGTTGACAACTTCAAATCACCAGCCCAGCTGTTGATGAGCCGCAGACTTCGCTCAACCCTTCCCAGCACCAACCAGCAGCTGCAACCTGAGGTCGTCAGCTACAATGAAATGCATGGAAAACGTGCACAGAGACAACAACAACAAAAGCGATACTACGACAGGTCAGCTAGACCAATGCCACCACTGATCGACGGAGAGTCAGTTAGAATCCAGGAGCATGGCCTCTGGAAACCAGCAGTCGTCATCCAGCCAGCTGACACTGAACGTTCATATTACGTCCGCACAGCAGAAGGAGCAGTGTACCGCCGCAATCGTCGTCACTTACTGAACACAAAAGAACAACACACTGATGAGATGAACTGTTCCCCTGAAAGAGAACGTGATGGACTAAACACACACACAGCACAACATACACCATACTTACCTGCAACACCACAAGAGCTGTTGACTGACACAGAAGCATGCTCAACATCATATCGCACAAGGTCAGGAAGAGAGGTCAAGCCCAGAGCTGTCCTCGACCTCTGAAATGTCAAAGGGTGTAGGCGGATCGCTGCCCTAAAAGAGTTCCAGACTGTAAACTTGTTATTGAAAGTTCACTTGAAATGCTTTGATATTGTATTTGTTTGAAATGTTAAGATGTCATTTCTACAGTGAAAGCTGAGTTGCTGAGAATCCCTTGTTCGAAAAGTAACAGTATGTTGGATCATTGTTTCAGAGTCTATGTTGATTCAGTTGGTGTGTTATGCAATATAAATGGTTACTTACCTTGAGTTCAAACTACAGAGCATGTATTCAAAAGAAAAGCTTAGAATATGTAAACATTTGTATTTTGTTTTAAAAGAAGGGGGATGTAATATTCATATGTGAATACATACTGAATTATAATTGGATGCATTTTACCGCCGTATCCTACTGTGCAGTGATTGGTTAAGACCACCCAGACGGTTAGGGCATAGTCAGTTGATCGTGGTTGGAGATAGGCGAACATGTAGTTGTAGCTAGTTAATAAAGAGTTATGTTAAGAAACATCCTGTAGTTCTGCGTTTTATTATTTGTACAAAGCGTACAAAACAAGACAATTATCTTATAGAACAAAACGTATAAGGTCTCCTAAGCCTGTGTTAACCTCAGACCTTATTTTCGGCGTTTATTCAAAAACACTATTATTTGCCCACTAATTTTCTCCATAGGGATAGCTGAACGAACCAGAGGTATCTAATTTCCGGGTTTTAGGACTACAAACTGCAAAGCTCAATACAAAGATGGTTTAGTATGAAGACGTGTAGAAACTGCTTCTCCAATAGAAATCCCCGATCACGCTTGTAGGCGACCTTGGCTAGGTAAACTCATGCGCAGAAACACGTCATCGGGTCTAACGGTCGTCTCGCGTCAAACTGCGCATGTGCAACCCGTACAATCAAAGCACTACTTCGATATACAGTTGTTTTTGACGAAAATTAAAACGTGTCAGTTTGTCATTTTCACAAGGTTGGAGTAATGACATGTTCAGCTACTTATTACATTGGATCGAATCTAGGTCGTGCCTTTAGATTTCAAGAAAATGTACAACTAAGGAATCCTTTTTGACTACTCTCATTGTCTTCTTAAACCCCTAACCCGGCCTGCTTGGTCAACAAGTCTCGCTATGTTGCGCCTCTGGGTTTAGAAACTCTCCACGCTCTTTGTTTATTGTATAAAAAAACGATAGAAAAAAAAAACTACGCCACGCTCTGTCGACGTAAGCACTTACACGTTCGCCGCCATTGCAAGCAAAACGAGTGCACAGATGACGAACAACACACAACACTTCACAACATGCGATTTGGCTCGCTTGTTTGAACCAAAATTAACCGATAACTTTACCTGAATGTGTTTCAACAAAAGTTCCAGCTTCAGGAGATAAAATGTCGGCTTTTATTGTAAGTATGTCGATTAATCAGTCACATTTCTAAAGCGTCTCAAGTCTAGTCTTGAAGGCCACATGATGGATGGACAGTCTTTATCTAGCTAAAACGCTAGCTAGCTGGAGCTGCTACACGCATCCAAACTAGCGCCTGTAAAGTTGTTGATTAGCAAGCTATTTAAAGTGCCAATAAGCAGTAGAAACAATAACAAAGCCGGGTCCCCGCCCCAGTTTCGATAACAAAAACTGAGGGATGGGTCTAGATAAATGTAACCACTCAAATGCATAGACAGCTATGGATGCAAGGACTGACCATCCATGATGATATCAAAATTAACGTGTTGGCAATGTTTTGAGGCTATATAGTGATTGTTTACAGTTACTTTGTTTACAAACATTGGAGTAAAAAAAGCTTGTTTTGAGTTATGATGGGGAACGAAAGTTAAACTAAGCTCATGAGGCATTTCTAAGTTATGTCTGCAAGAATCAATGGGTACATATCATTAATTTATGTAGAAAGATGGATGTAACAACTGCTGATTGCTCCTTTTAATGTCCAAAGAAATGCCATTAAGTAGTCTGCACTGTAGCTAGATAGATAATTATGTTATGTGCAGATGGCTACGATAAAATGGTGTGGAGACTTGAGGTGAGGCCTGAGGGGATATGCTCAGTAGTTTATTTCATGCATGGGTTGACCTTAAGTCTAAGGCACCTATTTACCACTAGTTGAAAGCAAATCATCTTCTAGCAGAAATCATAGACAACTAGAGTACCTAATGGAACATTATTGTTGTCATTCAGCTCAGTATGTAACTAGTGATTAAAGTAATATAGCTTCAAACTACAGTAAATATGTTGTTAAAATGACAATTGTATGAGGATTAACTTGCAACAGTTATCCTCAGTCTACCTGAATTGATCTCCTTGCTGTGCTGTTTCAGGCCCACCCTTCGGTGCGGATCAGGGGCACAGAGCACACCTACAACCCAGTGTTGTGTCAGGACGACAACTGCTCAGGCAAAGACAAGGGCACTCATATGCACTGTCCTCTCTGCACTGTGGTCGAGGCCTATCACGACCCTCTTATCCTACGGGCTCATTACCGCATTAAACACGTTGACAAGGGCATCGACTTTGCTGGTGAGAGGCTTTTCAACACGTATACATAAAAGTACACATCAGATGCTAGATTCAGTGGTAGTATGACTTTGCCAAAAGGTTTCAGTGAGAGATCTTTCACTCAAATCAGTTAAAATGTTTAAAGAAATAATCAGGCAGGCTCTTTTATTGATTGCTAGAAAATACATGGGACCTACAACTTTACAGCAAGCTTTTTGTCTTCCCTTCAGGCCTAAAAGTGCTTCGATGCTGCAACCACTGTGAGATCGTGGGCACCATCAAAGGGGAGAAAAGGTTCAAGGGGGCACACTGGCACTGCTACCGCTGCCGAAACGGCTTCAACCGCCGAGACGAGGCCATCAAACACTATAAGACCCACTTCCGGAACCCCCACACCACCTTCCAGATACAGGTCACACAGGTACTATCACCAAACTACTGTAATAGAACAGACATTCACCATTGAACACTGTGTATGAAGAGTAAACAGACAGGGCACTTATTCTCCATATATACAAAAATAGTCTGAGTAGGAGTGCTGATCTAGGATGAATTTTGGCCTTTTAAATCATAGTCAATAAGAGTCCTGATTTTATAATACTTGATTAGCTCGCCTACTCTGAGAATCTTTGTGAATACGGACCAAGACAGATCTCTCACAATCCCCTCCCTGTGCATTCAGGAGGTGAACAGCCGACAGTATTATGACCAGAGTCCGGAGGCCCACCCTAAAGCCTATGGAGGGCTGGAAGTGTGTACGGGCTCTGGGGTGGAGGGGGGAGACATGGGGACTATCATGGCACAGCCAATCCTCAACACAGCCAACACAGAGACTCTGCTCACTGTGGAACCCAAGGTTTCATATATGTCTCATGATTTGTGGTGGGTAAATGTGGATAGTAGGGATGTAACAATTCACTGATACGCATCTGTCCCAGGTTCAAATGTCCTAGGTCCATAGGTCCTAGGACCCCAAACCGTTCCAAATGTAGCACGCATCGGTCAGAAAATCTATTAAAACTTTACAAATCGCTGGTTCACAAAAATTTGGGGGCTCAAATTACTTTCTACCTTCCAAAAATACCTAATCTTTTGTGACAACAGTGTCCTCTCCTTCAGTGTCGAGCTAAGCATGTCATTGATCTACAAGTAATTTTGCATGCCGAACAACCATAGGCAATATTAGTAGCCTAGTCAAACTGTGTGCTGCTTTGTGCACTGACAAACAAGAGGTAAACCTATTGCTGATTTTGCGCATCACCTTCAGCATTCAAATGTTTCTATTGTCAAATGTGCTGTTAAATTGTTTTAGCGGAATAAAAGTAGCCTAAGCTACCGCCAGAGACACAGCTCTCATCTGGCTATACATGCTGAACTTGGCTTACATTGGATTAATTTAGATTGCAGGTTCACCATCAGCAAACATTTTACTTGAAACAATCAGTGTATATGGTATTTGTTTAGATATACACTGTAAAGTTGATCATTTCAATACGAGGACACCAATCACTTTTGCTACCTGCACTGCATGGGCGACGCAAGAGAAGCTCACTCAGTCTGTCAACTTGTAAATGGTCTAAACCATTCGATTATGAGACGGGTGAAATCCAAAGTTGTGCTATATATTCATTGTCTATATCATAGCATAATTGTGTAGATGATAAATTGAAACTCTCAAACAGGTTTAATCTGCAAAAGTTATTAATTAATTAGTGAGAGATGGTGATTTCAGATCCGGTAGGTGTGTGTGTGGGGGGGGGACAGATCCAGCTCATGAGCTCCATCAGCAGCAGATTTTAATTTAGAAATGAAAATCAATGTGTTTATGTAACAAATATCAGTGAATCGAATCTTATCGCATCAAACCGAATCGTTTCAAACTAAAACATATCGTTCCTGTATCAGCGCCCATGTATCTATCTATAAAATTGTCTTGAAAGGGATAGATGCACATCCTAAGTAGAGGGTTGTGGTGGGTTGATATTGTGAAGTGTATGTCATGTTGTATTGTGTGATCTGTACAACATGTCCTGTTGCTTGTGCTATCAAAGTTTATATTGGTGTCGCTGAATCTTCTATAGCGGTAGTGTCTTCAGTGTTAAAAAGGTTCATCTCAAACCCAGCACAGGAGGTGTATATGTCAAGTAACTTGTGTCTTGGCATTGTATGGTGATTGGTGCCTGCTCTGGTTGAAGGACAGCAGCGTGAACAACGGGATCCTAGTGGCGGCCGAAGAGGAGGTGGGCCCTTCCCAGCATACCCTGGACCAGACCCAGACGCTGGTTCTCGTGGACCCAGATGGACAGGGAGGCAACCTGATTTACGAGGAGGCGGCCAGCATTATCTCTGAACAGGTGTCTCCATTGAGTTATCTTGCTAATACTATGCTTTAGTAAGTTCTCACATCCAATGTTTTTCTTACCAATATCAATTACAACCCTCATCAATCTACATAGTTTTATGCAAGCAGCCTGCATGCCCTAATGCTAACCTCTGTTACCCCTCTACCCCCTTCATGCCATGATACTAACCTTGGTGTACTTGTGGTTGTCTATTGCAGGGCGGGGAGAGTCTGGAGCAGGCCCTGCATATAGAGAAGCATCTGCTGGAGCTCCACCAGCAAAACGTGACCCTGCGGCAGGAGAAGGACGCCATGGAGAAGAGGCTAAGGGCAGAGATCCACAGACTTAACGAACAGGTACACTAACAGCAGACTTGTGAGCTGAGATACAGACTATAAGACCAAGTACACTGATCAGCACAGATTATGTAACCTCAAAGAAAGGTTATCAAAACAAGATGGCCTACACAAAAAAGCTAAGATGCTTTGTATGAAGGATAGATATTAGATCATTTTTAATGTTTAGTGGCAGCAGGGGAGGCAAGGCTAGGAGACTGAGGGCAGAGATACAGCATCTCAAAGACCACCAGGTACAGAGATGGGTAACTTAACGTGATATCTTTTTGTGAAAGATAAACTTATTTGTATGATGAACTTGTCATAATTTGTGTCTGTGTGAAGAATAGATGTGTTCATTTTTAACATGTTTAGCGGCAGGAGAGGCCGATTGGAGAGGTGGATGGAGGCAGAGATGCCGAGTTTCTTTGACCTCATTCAGGAACAGGTATTTTTGGCACCCAGAAGCAAACCTTGCGTGTGCACTGGCTGGCCAGAGACTTGAGGGCAGACACACTGACAGAAGGCTGAAGGCAGAGATATTTACATTTATAGACTCCAGGCACACAATGTTAGTAAATGGCAAAACACCCATGGTTTTCAACACTCCCCCTTTCCTGGCTTTGCACTGATGTCTACGAGTGTTTTAACTGGGGCAAAAAGTGTGGAAATTAAGAGTTGTGGGAGTCACTCAATAAATGCAGCAAAACACTTACGTGAAAGATGGACTTCAAAAACGTATAGGCCAGAATCATTCAGCAATTGACCGGGGAAACGATACGCAATCTCGATCAGCAGGTACACTGACCATGGTATGGAGCAGCAAAGACATGGTTAACTTATCAGGATAACTATTTTATTTATTAAAAAAAAATTGGTGGAGGAAACTGATTTGTATGGGGATCTTCTCAAAATGTGTATTTGTGTGAAGGATAGATGGGAGTTAAAGCGCTTACCTTATGTCTCTTCTAATAAGTCCTCCACCCTTTCTGTATTTGACATTCTTGGTGGAATGGAAAACAGACCATTCTGACGTGGCCATGTTGTCTCCCCTGTGCTGAGGTGCCCCCAGGTGGCCAGTGTGGTGCAGGCCAACATCAAGATGTTTGAGGAGCTAAAGCTGTACCGCTCTGCAGAGAACAGCCAGCAGAGAATCGATCAGCTGGTGAGTGGACGCTTGTAACTGCTACTGTAGTGATGATCCTAAGTTATTGTTAAATAGGGGTAAGATCTGAAATTATTTTCCAATTGTTTCGTTCTGAACTGAACCACAATTTTTTTCATTCCGTTCCACTGTTTCCGACCAGCAAAATAAACCAAAAAAGTACAGTTTTATATCGTTCCCTTTTCAACCTATGAAATCAAGTTTTTTACATTTAGCTCATTAAATTACTTCACTGATCAGTGTGGATAGAGCAGGCAAGCTAGTTGTTTACATGCATGATGGACAGACTAGTGTAGCCTATGGCACACGATGCAACTGAAATTTTGCGGGTGGGGAGAGATCGAGAGTGGGTTAAATACAACGTGATAGGCCTATGGTATCCTTATCTAGCATTGGAAAAGTTAATCCATTCTTTAGCTAATACAAAAATCGTTCTGCCTATCTTCTGAATCACGATTGTAACGTCAGTACAGTAGCCTATGCTCCGTAGGGGGAGGGCCAGGTAGCCTAAACACATACACACTGGCAAAGATTTTCAGTTTGCAGGCATACACTGGAATAAGTTTCTGAGTGACAGTGAGGGTTTGCATAGGACCTTTGTTGTGTTTTTTTTGTGGGACTAGAAAAAAATGACTGGAACGTAAAATTATTAACCAGTTCCCATGCTTTTAAAATAACAGTTCTGTTCCTGAACAATATGGATCACTTTCGTTTCTGTTCCTTGAAAATGTTCAGTGTTTTTGGTTCTGTTTCTAGTAGGGCTGACCCCATTTAGTCAACTGGTTGGTTGATTGTTTGGTCGATAGGCTGTTGGTCGGACGTGATTTCTTTAGTCGAGCAGTAGCAAAAAAAAAATTATAGATCTATCATGGTGTACAAGACACCGGTCTAATTTGTGCTGAGTGGACTGATCCATTGTGGGGATGCACAGTCCATCAGTCTAAGACATGTGCTACTGAAATTGTATATGGTTATATTACATAAGAACAATGGTGCAAAACTAATAAAAATAATATTATTTAAAAACAAATGCGCTTTCTATCTCGTTGGATAGCGGTTGCTGTCTCTGCTTCTGAAACACATTAGTGCGCTGTTGAATTGGCGCCTTTTCCTAGACCATGTTGCTATGTGGATAATAGCAACGTTAACCAGCGTATTGGTGTTGAGAACAATGCCGTGGAGGCATCAGCAGAATGAGGAGATGAGAAAACAGCCCTTGCCTTATTATCTAAGAAAAGTTTGGAGATGGGAAACCTAAACTTAATTAGCTATGTAATCAATAGCCTAACTGTTAAATGTGCCTGGCTTTATAAGACAGCAATATATCTACAGAAATAAGAGTTTTTATTTAATAGCCTACTGATTTCGCCTCAAGCAATGACATTTCAAGTAAGCAATTTCACAAATTGGGCTGTTTTTAATCTTTGCTTTACTGTAATAAAGGCTTTACACTTTTTGTCGTTAGAACAGCCTCTCTGGTATTATTTCTAATTAATGTTTACACTGTTCCAAATTGCCTGAAATAATATTTATAATAATGCTCCTTTTTCTTGATCATCTTCTTATTATTAGAATAAGAAATGTCATTAGTAGGCTTAGTATAGCAGACTTGTATAACCACCATTGAGCTGTAGGCCTAAGAGCACATCCTGTTTATTCTTAATACTGTAACTTAGGCCTGTATGTCAATATATAGGCTACTGTATCAATCAACCATTAGTTCATGTCATCACACAGCATATGAGTAATTCATGATTTGAAATGCATTCAAGCATTTTAGTTTTAAAATGAAGTGAGCCCAGAATAATTAGCTTAAGCAATAAACCGTTCCATTTCGGAAATTGCATTCACAAATTAGTGCGAACGTTTTTAGTCTTTGCTGTATTAAAGACTTAACAAAAAAAACGTTACAACAGACTCTGGTGCTCTTATACTTTATTTAGTGTTAACATTGTTCCAAACGGTCAGAAAAATTATATTGCAATCTATACAGCACCTGTTTGGCACACATAATATGCATTCAGCACTTGCTCCTTAGATTTTTTTCTTGATCTCTAGTATTTTCCACAACTAGTCACATTTATTCCACACATCTGACTTTCCCTTTAACTCCAGAGCAATCTGTAAATATTCCCCCATTTTTGAGGTTTATTTGTCACATCCTCTGTATCCATTTTGCTGTCACATGTGTTTTTATTTGGGGGGGGGGGGGGGTAGATCAGCTATAATATTGTAGCTTCCATCAATGTAATTGTCTGCATCACTTCAAATCCCCCATATATTTTTTTGCAAATATACATACAGTACCAGTCAAAAGTTTGGACACCTACTCATTCTATTTTTTTTTTATTTACTATTTTCTACCTTGTAGAATAATAGTGAAGACGTCGAAACTATGAAATAACACATGGGATCATGTAGTAACCAAAAAAGTGTTAAACAAATCAAAATATATTTTAGATTCTTCAAAGTAGCCACCCTTTGCCTTGATGACAGCTTTGCACACTATTGGCATTCTCTCAACCAACTAGGGCCTGTCCTTTGGTATGATGAGTCCAACTGCCGTGTCTTTGTGAGACGCAGAGTAGGTGAACGGATGACCTCCGCATGTGTGGTTCCCACCGTGAAGCATGGAGGAGGTGTGTGTGTGGGGGGGGGGGGCTTTGCTGGGGGGACTGTCAGTGATTTATTTCTGAGGCTGGTAACTCTAAAATAGTAAAAAATAAAGGAAAAACCCTGGAATTAATAGGTGTCAACTTTTGACTGTATGTGTATATATTCCTTTAACTTTCTAACCCTACCTCCCCTAATTGGAGTGAACTAGTGATCAACAATGCTTAGACGGTAGATCTATTTCCTTTGTTTTTACTCCACTTTAGACCAAGCAGCCTTCATGTTCGCAGCATTGTATGTCACCAGTGCAAATACCTTCTGTGGTCCAAGGCCATTGACTGCCTTCAGCTCATCTGCAATGTAGAGACCGGTGTGTCTGTCCCTTGTCTGTGCTCTTGTAGAATACTGGTTGAGGGGTGGAGATGATGTAGTTAATTATTCCTTGCCCACAAACATTTTACCACCCATCAGAGATGATTGCAATACAGTCTGCTTTCTTTATGATTCACTCTCTGCATCCAGCAAATTAGTAGATAAAGCATGTCTGGTTGGAGGGGTGTATGCTGGGCGAAGAACATTCAGAAATCATTGCCTGTGAGCATCAGAGGTGAAGCAGTTGCATACACAGCTCGAGCAAGACATTCATTAGTATTTCCCTGACTACATTCCTCTTACTACTTCTTATTCAAGGACGACCATGAGCTGTTGCTATCGTTAAGGTGTCTGATTTGTTATTTTCACCAAAACTAGAAGTAAAGGGACTTTTGTCAGTTTGCTTGTTGTGAGCATTGAGGGAACTTTATACACTTGGCCAGATCAAGTCAAATGTATTTATAAAGCCCTTCTTACATCAGCTGATATATCAAAGTGCTGTACAGAAACCCAGCCTAAAACCCCAAACAGCAAGCAATGCAGGTGTAGAAGCACGGTGGCTAGGAAACTCCCTAGAAAGGCCAGAACCTAGGAAGAAACCTAGATAGTAACCAGGCTATGAGGGGTGGCCAGTCCTCTTCTGGCTGTGCCGGGTGGAGATTATAACAGAACATGGCCAAGTGTTCTTAGATGACCAGCAGGGTCAAATAATAATAATCACAGTGGTTGTCGAGGGTGCAACAGGTCAGCACCTCAGGAGTAAATGTCAGTTGGCTTTTCATAGCCGATCATTCAGAGTATCTCTACCGCTCCTGCTGTCTCAAGAGTTGAAAACAGCAGGTCTGGGACAGGTAGCACGTCCAGTGAACAGGTCAGGGTTCCATAGCTGCAGGCAGAACAGTTGAAACTGGAGCAGCAGCACGGCCAGGTGGACTGGGGACAGCAAGGAGTCATCAGGCCAGGTAGTCCTGATGCATGGTCCTATTGCTCAGGTCCTCTGAAAGAAAGAGCGAAATAGAGAGAGCATACTTAAATTCACACAGGACACCGCATAAGACAGGAGAAATACTCCAGATATAACAGACTGACCCTAGCCCCCCGACACATTAACTACTGCAGCATAAATACTGGAGGCTGAGACAGGAGGGGTCAGGAGACACTGTGGCCCCATCCGACGATACCCCCGGACAGGGCCAAACAGGCAGGATATAACCCCACCCACTTTGCCAAAGCACAGCCAACAGGGATATCTTCATCTTTGTTGCACTCTTCACATGATTTGGCACAGTATTTGCAAATGTACACAGCTTTTCCTTCTACATTAGCTGCAATGAAATGTCTCCGCACATCAGATAGTGCCCGTGGCATTTTCCTGTGGAGATTAGAAGAAATGAGTTAACCCCAAATACAATTCCATGTACAGATAAATAGTTAAGCAGTTAGATTAAACAATTCCTTTGTAAGATACATGTTTTAAAATGAAATATGTATGGAAACAGGTGAATTAACACTCCTCAGTTAACAGGCTCAAGCAAGCTCAAACCCACATGTTAACAATTTCTGCTAGTTTGTTTTTGCTACCAAGTTAGAAATGATTTAAACACACTTTGCTGTAGGCTACTATTTACTAGCTAACAAAAATATTGTATGTCATATAAAATATATTCACACCACCCAATATTGTAATCAAAACTTACCAGAAAGCATGTAGTCCATGGCTCAGACAGTGTAGTAGTGTGTGTGCTCAATAGCATCTCATTAGCGTGCAAGATCTTGAGAATCAGCTGTACATGTGATGGAAGAGTGCACTGTGCATGCAGAGGGTTGCAATTCCATTGAATTGGGGATAGTTTAACCAAAATATGCCACAAGACCTAGAATTGCCTCATGTGTATCCCACAAAAAAAGGTGCACTGTTAACTTTTTAAAATACATTTAAGCAAAATTCCAGGGCTTAACTTCCCATGAAAAATTCCGGAAATTTACCGTCAAGTTTCCGACCCTTTGCAATCCCTAATTATTTTATTATTGATCGATCGACTATTACTTTTCAGATCATCCAGTAGTGCTATCTACGGTTTTCAGAGTTTGTTTTAACCAATTTATTGACGTGATTATGTAATATTATAGGTCAGGCCCTATTGTGCCGTATTTGGACAGGATTAGTTTTACTGGGGGAGGTGGGGTTATGTAATTATGTGCACGAGCACAAAACACCACATCTGTCATTTTAGTCCCGTCCAAATTGACATCCCTTTGTTGAGAGAAATCTCTGCGTTTGACAGGTGTTGCTCGCGGTTATTGCAATAGTTCAATTTATCAGATCAGTTATTGCTTTAAGTGCTGCACATAGCCTTTATATAAAGGGCCTACATGTATCAACTTGCACAGTGAATGCTTTTGTTTATGTTTTGTGTGTATGATTTGAATATTGCCAAATGCATCATAAAAAAAAATATTGTGCCTATTTAATGCAACCCTTGCTGTTAATAGATCGCAAAGCAGCAGCATAGAACTGACCTAAACATTTGGAAATGATAAGTAAACTTTTTCATCCATATCCTTAAAATGCATCTCGAGTGCAATTGCACGGTTTAGCTCACATCTGAAGGCTGGAGGGCATTTAGGATGTACTACGGATCCCTAAAATATCCTAATGATTATAATCACACTTCCTTAATTTAAATATTATGGCAACACTATAGGAAAGATGGTTTAGAAACTTGGGAACCAAGCTTGAGTTATCAGTGTGGCCCTATCACCTGGACGTGTTGAAATGCTTAATCTTCACACCTAGAATAAAAACCTCCAGGCTTCTGTCATAACTGTAAATTTATTTGAGAGAAAGAAAAAAAAGAATTACAGGGTGCAGTTTGGGGAAAAATGAATCCCGTGGAATAATGGACATTCTGGTGTAATAATTACATAACCAACGTTCTCTAGTAATTAGTGATCAAATTTGACATCCGGTGAAATCGGAGTGCGCCAAAATCTTAATATTTAACATTCATGAACATACAAGTGTCATACATGATTCGTTAGCTTAGAATCTTGGTAATCTAACTGCGTTGTCAGATTTCAAAAAGGCTTTACGGTCGAAAACATGGCATTCGATTGTCTGAGGACAGCGCCCCATGTCAACATATCTTTCAAACCAGCACTGGCGACAAAAAATCTAAAATAGTGCTAAAATAAATCACTTACTTTTGAAGCTCTTCCTCTGTTTGCAATCCCAAGGGTCCCAGCTACACAATGAATGGCCGTTTTGTTCGATAAGTCCTTCTTTATATCCCAAAAACGCTGTTTAGTTGGCGCCATTGAATTCAATAATCCAGTCCTTCAACATGCATACAAAGGATCCAAAAAGTTACCAGCAAAGTTCGTCCAATCGTGTCAAACGATGTTTTTTCTGAATCCTCAGGTTGTCTAATATCTAAATAAACTATAATATTTCAGACGGAGATTACTATGTTCAATAGCAAAGGAAAAGAACAAAGAGGGCGCCCACATTCACGCGCGCATAAAGACTACTTTTGCCCTGGCGCTCAACTTGGAATGACTACAAATACTACTTCATGTAAAAAAATAAATTTAAAAAAAGCCTAAAACCTTGTATAAAGACTGTTGACATATAGTGGAAGCCATATGAACTGCAATCTGGGAGGTGGAAATTAGATCTTTCAATAGCATTGCATTGGAAGTCATTCCAAGCTCCAAAAAAAAGATTTCCGGATTGATTTTTCCTCGGGGTTTCGCCTGCTATATCAGTTCTGTTATACGCACAGACATTATTTTAACAGTTTTTGAAATTTCAGAGTGTTCTATCCAATTCTACCAATTATATGCATATCCTAGCTTCTGGGCCCGAGTAACAGGCAGTTTACTTTGGGCATGTCAGACAGGTGGAAATTCAGGATACTGCACCGACCCTAGAAAGGTTCATGCTTACATTTTTAATGCCATAAATTGATGCCATTAACGCATTTTCTTAGTTTGACTCCCTGAACCATCCATAGTTCAAATTCAAGCCCTGGCAGCTGATGTGCTAGTTTGACAAACACTTTACTAGCTAGCTACTTGTATGACTGAATAATGGAGAATGCTAGTAAGGGGCTTTTAAATGGCCAATTTCAAATCACTCCCAGATGGCTCTTTGGATGAAACCAAAGTAATTTGCATCTACTGCAAGGCTGAATTTGTTTATCACCAAAGTACGAGTCATCGTTTTCATTTACAAGCGAAACATACTGTTGACGCCGGCAATACAAGTAGTTACTAGTAGCAATGGAGGACATCTTCGGCAGGCTAAGCTAGAAGGGTGTGCGCGCCGGAGGCCTGTCGACAAGCAGCAGGCTAACACAAGAAATAGCCAAGTGGATAGCTACAGCTTGCAGGCAAGTCCACATTGTGGAGGACGAAGGCTTGAGGGATAGCATTGAACGACAACGTATGAGTTACCCTCGAAAGCCACCGTCGTTACAAGAATAAACAAGCTGTATGAAAGGGAGAGGGCTATGAAAGTGGAGTTGAAACATGCAACGGCTGTTGCTCTCACGGGAGACCACTGGAACTCGGTCAGTAACCACAACTACCTGGGTTACTGCGCACCACATCAATGGAATCTGCATTCACACACTCTGGCCGTAATGAAGACGGAGGTACTATGCTCAGACGTGCGCCGGGCATTTCATGGCTCTAGCAAAGCAGTGGAGCATTGAAAACAAAGTTACCACAGTTTGCATAGACTGTGCATGGAACATGATTGCAGCTGCCAGACATATGCCTTCTTGAACACCTGCTCTGCATCGCGCACAGTCTCCAAAGGTCCATCAGTGTCCCTACAGAACAGAGGGTTTGACAGTGCCATAGCTAAATGGCGAAAAATTGTTAGCCATTTCAAACACAGCCCACTAAATGCTGCAGAGCTAGGACATCAGCAAATGGACTGAAAGAGTCACTGGCACACAACAAGATGGAATTCCACTCTGGAATTGGTAATGCATGTCCACAGAAACCAACAACCACTGAGAGATCACCAACAACCAACAGAAAACCATGCCAACCACAGCTGAACTGGAGAAACTGCAGAAGCTGGAGGCACTACTGGAGCCCTGCAGGTAATATTCTTTATCACTATTAGTGTTATAATAAGGTGGGTGTAAAGTATGAGAGAGTCTGGGCATAACAAGTCTCTCACAATTGACAAGTGATTTTGATTGATCTTTCACTGCAGATACTTGACTGAACTTCTGGGAGGAGAGATGTACATTTCCTGCTCAGTGGGGTTGCCTGCTTTGTCATCTCCTTCGGGTGATTGAGAGCTCCAATGATGACCCTGCCTAAATGATAAGATTCATGCTGACATTCACAACAGACCTGGAGAAATGCAAGGAAAACGCCAACCTAACATGGCTGAAGCTCGCCACAGCACTCGACCCAAGGTTTAAGGACCTGAAGTGCAGGTCTGGGAAGGCACTTCAGGTCCTTAAACCTTGGGTCGAGTGCTGAAAGAAGAGAGGCCTGCACAGCAACTGGATAAAGCAACAGAGTCATAGCCACCAAAGACGAAAGCTGCCCTTTAGTTGAGTTCTTCTGAGTCTGATGAAGAGGAGGAATCCATTAAATGTGTGGAGTGTTACAAAGCAGAGCCCAGCCTCAACATGGAGGACTGTCCACTACAGTGGCGGTCACAGCATGCAGGGCCACACCAGGCTGGCCTGCATTGCATGAAGTTACCTGGCAACGCCTGTTGCATCAGTACCATGTGAGAGGCTGTTTTCTCACACTGGGCATATTGTACACAAGAAGAGAGCAGCTTTATCGTCTGAAAATGTCAGCGGGCTTGCTTGTCTTTGCAATTGGCTCAGTGAAAAGAAATGGGAGGATGACTGAAGTGTATGGTCACAGGTTAATGTTCTGAGGGATTCCTGACATTGTTGTATAGGTTCTTTGTATCCATTTTTTTCCCCATTTTTTTTTCTTTTTTTTTTTCTTTTCTTTTTTTTTTCTTTTAGTCAACCCTCCAATCAGTAACTGGGAGAACTATCATTTTGTGTGTCTGTACCTACCTACCTATTAGTAAGTTCCAGGTCTATTGTATTTAACTTGTTTATGGTGAATATGCCATTAAAAACATTCTGATACTGAAATATTTTTGGTTTCAGTCCCTCCCTACATGCCTATAACTCAATACACTGCTTTTTTTTTAAATAGAAAAATCTTTATTTAGCACCAAATTTGAGCGAATAAAATATTTGTGATTTAATTCCAAAATTTAATGCAATTCATCTCAATTCATTATTTTGATTGTTTGATAGGCCTACTAGTTCCGTGTGAATAGGTCTTTGGTCACGATGCATACATGTGTCACGTAAAAAGAGCAAGGTTTGAGGAAATGGGGAGGGATTTCGGAAACAACTTTTCAGAGATGGCTGTAATTATGTTGCAGCTTCAGAAACACGGACAGCACGATAAACACTTGATGTTCTGTGGCTGCAGCAGGGAGGAGAGCGAAACAACGGTGCTAGTCACTGTCACTCCGTTTATTTTTTTCTTACACAGCACAGCAAGACTGAACAATCAAATAAATTGCTGGTCGGACTCCCTCTAGTCATTTGTGTTTTGGTTATTTAATCAAACCATGTGCTTAAAGCATCAGACAAGCTCAGTGAATTTAGTTGATTTGATTAAAATACATAGGATGTGTCATATGAAAAAAGACATGTTAAAAATGTAGACCAATCAATTGGTCGAAAGAACAGACACTTGGTCGACCACTTTTTTATTTATATAAAAAAAAAAAAAATGTCTGGGACAGCCCTAGTTTCCTGGACCGGTTCCAACCCCTGTTCTTGAATATTCTCAAGATCACATTCCAGATAAAAAACAACGCGTAAAGCCTCTTAGAGCCTTTTGAAAATCTACAGAGCTATGCATATTCTGTATGGTTAGTAAAAATTACTGAGCTTCAATAGTATTCACGAGCTGGAATGTCAAAGGGCCTAATTGCCCACTGAAGCAGTGGTTTCTTGTTTAAAATGCTTGTATACCAATATACATGTAGCTTCCCTGGAGCCATCCTTTTATAAATCTACTAAACATCACTGACAGGCCATTCAGTTGTTACATGGTATAAAGCCGGGATTAGTTTTACTGGGGGAGGTCGGGTAATATAATTAAGTGCACGAGCACAATACACCACATCTGTCATTTTAGTCCCTTCCGAATCTATGTCAGTGATTTTACATGGCAGAAGAGTAACAATTCCAGACAGAATAACTTGTTTTTTGGTGAACTCAAGTCCTCTGGCAATATTAGTCCCCCCGTGTGAATTGACATCCCTGTGTTTTGAGAAAAATGTCAGTTTGACAGGTGTTGCTCGCGGTTTGAGCAAGCAAACCATAACTGATTCGATAAATTGAACGAAGTCCTGCGCATAGCCTTTATATGAAGGACCTACATGTATCAACTTGCACAGTGAATGCTTTTGTTTGTTTTATGCGAAGGAATTGAACATCGCCAAGTGCATCATAAAAAAACATTAAAAGCAACATTGCTGTTAACAGATCGCAAAGCAGCATAAAACTGAGCTAAATGTTTGGAAATGACAAGTTCACTTTCTATTCATAGCCTAACATATCAAGTGCAAGTGTGCTGTTCGGCTCACATCTGAAGGCTGGGGGGCATTTAGGATGCCTTCTACTGCGGATTGCTAAAATATCCTAATGAATATGATCACACTTCCTCAATTCAAATATTATGGTGACACTATACCAAAAATGGTTGGCATGGTTTAAAAACTTGAGTTATCAGTGTAGCCATGTTATCGTGTGGACTTGTTGCAATATCTTCACTCCTAGAAAAAAAAACTCCAGGCTTCTGTCATAACTGTCAATTTAGTGGAAATAATAATTACAGGGGGCAGTTTGGAAAATGAATTCCGTCTGAATCGTCCTCTTGAATAACAGACATTCTGGGCTAATAATTACATAATCAACGTACTCTAGTAATACTAGTTCTGTGCAAATAGGGTTTATGAGACTCTTTCACCACTGATGATGCCTGTCTTTCTGTTTGGCAGGTGAAGAGTCTGGAGATGCAACACCGCACTCTCATCCACACCCAGCTAGCCTCCCTGAGGACAGAGCTTCTACGGCAGGCTGAGAGAACAACGCCTGTCAACGGCCACACAGAGCTCACAGTCAGCCTGGTTGGTGAGATAGCCACTCACCCTGGGGAGATGACCCTCTTTGAGGAGGAACAGACTGAAACAAGGGTAGAGAGGGAGGAAGAAGCATTGACCATGGTGGTGGTTCAGATGGGCCCGGACCCAGGGGACTCGGTACCGATATCGGGTGATGCGTGTTTGGTGGCTGGGAAGAATGAGGAATCATCGGTCCCTGAACTGGACAGTGTTGACTCTGGGGCAGAGCCCTTCAAGAATGCTACAGAATCCCTCGAAGACAAAGAGGGGGAGGAGAAATGGTCAAGGAAGCGCAGCCCCAAAGAGGAACCCGGGGGGGAGAGTGAAGCCAAACTGCAACGCATCTGTTGAGATAATAGATAATTGAGACAGTGGTCTTTATTACTCTCATCTGTTTTTCCCTTTGTCTCTCTCCAGTCTTTTCCTGGCAGTACTTGTGAGTTTCTTTAAGGGAGGGTACCTTTCCCACAAGGTGTTCTAATAGGCTGCTGCAGACTGAGCCAGGCACAGTACAGCAGTGTGGGAAAACCTCAACTGAGAAACCAGTCCCTAATATGGCTGTGAAAGTCAATGCATCCTCCACTCCCTGCAGTGTGTAAGCTGTACATAATGCTACTCCACTAAACCTACTGACTTACTGTTTACCAGTCTGCTCTGTACATTAGCTCTGTTTTAGAAGCTTCATGAAGGATGACGGTCTGCAGTGAATTAGATCTATTCAAAGCAAATAACCAATACATGTTATTTTGTTCTGACTGAAGTTTTTGCAATGTGTTCCAATGTTTTCATAAAGCTTGTTTGTTCAACAGTTGGTTCCATTATTCTACTAAACATTATTTTTTACAGACTGGAGGTAACTAACCATCTGTCTTGATGAGACAGCCACTTGTCACACTATGCAATTGTAGTTTGTTATACAATGTGTTGCTCATTAACTTGCATAAGATGTATACAGTACATAGCCTACAAATCATATCGGATACAACAGTACATCTCAAGCCTATGAATTTGCTTTATTTGAGAAAATGACTAAACAAAGCTACTGTGTAGTTTATTGCTTACCGGTATTCAGGCATTGTTTTTCATTCCAAAGTTGTAGACAAATGAAAAGCAATCCCTTGACATGAATTTGTAGTTGCTGAATAAAGAAAACACCAATGTGAAGAAATCTTTGTCATTCTGTCATGAATCTGAATGCATTCAAACCTATACACCACTTGAACATAGATTTAATTGGCTGTATTTGTTTTATAGGATGTCTATGTATTTATACATTTAATGGGGAAGAGGTGGAAATACAATTTGACGTGACACCTGTGTACTACAATGTTACCACGAGGGATCTCCCAAAATTGTCCCTCTGCGTTTCCTATAGTCAGCTGATATTGCCAGGTGAAAGTTCAACCGAACTCTTAAGACAAAATGGAAGTAAATCAGGCAAAACAAGAGCATCTACTTGCTTTAAAAGGTATTTTACTGAGTTAAATAAATGGCAACCGTGTATAAAATAATGGCTTAAGCAATATACTCGTTAGGGTTGCGTTAAACATTTTTAGCTAATGTGGATATCTGAAAAGAGGTTAACAGCTGACACTGACAGCTAGCTAACGTTAGCTGATAATGGCTACTGGCTTACAAGCTAGCTGCTAAGCTAACGTCAAATAAGCTTGCTAACTGAACGATGATGAACGAACTAGCTCGCTGACTACCTAGTATCGAGTGGTGTTGACGAGTGTCTTTTTTTCTGTTCATTTGCACCAGCTAACCTTAGCTAGCTAGCCAACAATATTATGTCAAATCATTTGCCATGTCATTCATTAAACATTTGGGTACTATATCCAAAGTTTTTCGCCTTTAACTCTCTACTATACCCTTATACTATAACCTATGTATTCTTTATTTAGTTAATGGTGGATTATGTTGTCCTAACTGTATAGCTACGTATTTAGCCAGCCTCTGACATCTTGCTAACGTTAGTTAGGTAGCTCAAATGACCGAATTGTTGTTGATCTGATGATGAGCGTTTCTTACCTGTCCACTACTTGACTATTCACTCAAAAAGTTAGTTTCTTTGAGACCTCAACGTAGCTACAGTGTGCTGAATACACAAGTCTCAGACATTTTGGTAGACCCATTCAAATAGCTAGCTACCTGGTACGTGTTACGGTATTATGACTGGTTACCCTAATATTATCACAAATGCAAGGGGAAGTTATCTTTTGGTATTGTAATAAGCAGCAGCATAATAGAGGATTGGGTGTAGCTAGAAGTTTTCCTAAATTATTAATCAGAGAACACCTGACAAAGAAAGACTGCTGTGACAAAGAGGAATTCTAACATTTATTTGGATAGTAACCTTCAGATGGTTTATAGATCCTCAACTAATCTATCAAATAACTGAAACTAACCACTGATTTGAATCATCTGATCGGGAAAACACTAACCCTAGACCCCTTATTTGAACCTAAACCTAATCTTAGCTATAGCCTCACATGCAGACTATTTACATGCAACATCTTGCATGCAAGTGAGTTACAGTTGTTAGTTTGTTGATAGTTTGACCATCCGAAGGCCATCTAGGCCTATAGGGGACTATCCAAATAAAGTATGGCCTGAAAAACTTTGTCTGGAAACAACGCTAAAGGAGGCTGTACTTATCTGGCAGGCATTAGGATATCAAGGCTGTTTGAGAGAGGTCTAGATTACCCATGGAATTTCCATCTAAAATTGCAAGCAAGTAAACTAGCCTAAGCCTAACTGAACAATCTTTGCTCCCTTGGCTTTCACAGTGATGCGGTTAACAAAACCCACTCTCTTCACTAACATGCCAGTAACATGTGAAGATAGAGACCTCCCAGGTAAGCCTCTTGATTTATTTTACCCCCAACATGTAGTAGAGTTGTAGAATCTTTATTAGGCCTATCCAATTTGCTTTGCTGCAGTGATTCTAAATACATTACATAGGCTATGCCTATAGATATAAATGTAGAACATAGAACTAATAGGCTAGTTCCTATGACTGTGTGGCTCCTGTGTTGCTTAGTTGGTAGAGCATGGCATTTGCAATGCCAAGGATCGTGGGTTCGATTCCCTCTGGGGCCACCCATATCTTTTTTTATACACTCATGACTGGAAGTTGCTTTGAATAAAAGTGTCTGCTAAATGGCATATATTATATTTCAAGTCCACAGTAGGCTTATGGTAAAAGCATTGCTAGAACTGACTACTTCCATGTAGTGCTATAGATCCCTGGTCCATAACAACACATTCACATGTCATATTTCTAATTGAAAGCAGTATTCCTCAAAGAGAGAAAAACAGATGCACGATTCTAAATTTCACTACCCATGGGAACATTATTTATTACAATACTGCATGCCATCCTATATTCATTGGACCGATATGTATGAGAACATGTAAATCAGCTAAGCTTTCCTTTACTGGGGTTAAGCCTCCAATTAACATTCTTGGCATGACGACAGTGAAATGAATTGAGCCAATACATTGATTAACCTGGGGAAATTATGTGAAGTCGGCGATCAGTAATAAAGCCAGGCAGCCACATCTGTCTGCCTCCTCCACTGAATTACTAAGGTATCCCAGGAATTGCTATGTCTAACCGGCTCCCAAATTTATTCGTGCAGGCCTAAAGAGAATTTACAGTGTTTATTTTTCCTTCTGCCGGAGACCTACCTACTGCAATGTGAGCGCTGTGCTGGTAACCCAACTCCACTCAACCCATAAATCACAGTGACACTTCTGGGTAGGGATGCTATTTATACAGGGGGGAGGATAAAGGCATATCTGGCCGTAAATCAAAATGAACTACTAGAACACGATATAGGAGAAATAAAAATAAGTTGTGAAAGTTTTTATGCCACCCAGCTCTCGTATCTCCCACGCTGCTCATCTAAAGGCTGCCTTTCACTCAAATATTTAGAACGTTGACATTGATCATCAATATTAAAGCTACAAAACTTACAGGGCCCATATGAGGAGACTGACTGACTATTAGACCTGGTAGTTACAGTTTCCATAGAGCCATAAAACAAATAATATCTGGAAAAAATGTATAGATATAGTCAAACATTTCTGGCATTGTGTCACGTTCTTTATGTGCCTCAACAACACTTAGCTAGATGCAGTGCCTTCAGAAAGTATTCTCCAAAATGTGTTACAGCCTTAATTGAACATTTATTAAATTGAGATTTTGTCACTGATCTACACACAGTACCCCATAATGTCAAAGTGGAATTATGTTTTTAGAAATGTTAACAAATTCATTAAAGATTAAAATAATAAATGTTTTGAGTCAATAAGTATTCAACCCTTTTGTTATGGGAAGCCTAAATAAGTCACAATAAGTTGCATTGACACACTCTGTGCAATAATATTGTTTAACATAATTTTTAAATGATTACCCCATCTCTGTACCCCACACATACAATTACCTGTAAGGTCCCTCAGTCGAGCAGTGAATTTCAAGCACAGATTCAACCACAAAGACCAGGGAGGTTTTCCAATGGTTCGCAAAGAAGGGTACCCACCTATTGAAAAAAATAAACAAGAAAAATAACAGACATTGAATAGCCCTTTGAGCATGGTGAAGTTATTAATTACACTTTGGATGGTGTATTAATACACCCAGTCACTACAAAGATACAGGCGCCCTTCCTAACTCAGTTGCCAGAGAGGAAGGAAACCGCTCAGGGATATCGCCATGAGGCCAATGGTGATTTTAAAACACTTACAGAGTTTAATGGCTGTGATAGATAACTAAGCATGGATAACAACATTGCGGTTACTTCACAATACTAATGTAAATGACAGATTGAAAAGAAGGATACCTGTACAGAAAAAAAAAACATCTAGAAACATGCATCCTGTTTGCAATAAGGCATTAAAGTAATATTGCAAAAAATGTGGCAAAAAAAATGGTTTTGTCATGAATACAAAGCATTATTTTTGGGGAAAAGCCATCACAACTCATCACTAAGTACCGCTCTTTATATTTTCAAGCATGGTGGTGACTGCATCATGTTATGGGTATGCTTGTCAGCGCCAAGGACCAATGAGTTTTTCAGGATAAAAATAAATGGAATCGAGCTAAGCACAGGCAAAATCCTAGAGGAAAACCTGGTTCAGTATACTTTCCAACAGACGCTGGGAGACAAATTCACCATAAAAGTTCCTGAGTGGCCTAGTTACCGTTTTGATTTAAATCTGCTTGAAACGCTATGTCAAGACTTGAAAATGGATGTTTAGCAATGATCAACAACCAACTTGATACGGTGCAATCAGAGTATTCAGACTCCCCTTTTCCACATTTTGTTACGTTACAGCCTTATTCAACAATGGATTTCAAATAATAGAACATTCTCATCAATCTACACACAATACCCCATAATGACAAAGCGAAAACAGGTTTATAGACATTTCTGCAAATGTATTAAAAATAAAAAAAACAGATACCTTATTTACATAAGTATTCAGACCATTTGTTATGAGACTCGAAATTGAGCTCAGGTGCATCCGGTTTCCATTGATCATCCTTGAGATGTTTCTACAACTTAAATTCAATTGATTGGACATGATTTGGAAGGTTCCACAGTGGACAGTGCATGTCAGAGCAAAAACCAAGCCATGAGGTCGAAGTAATTGTCCGTAGAGCTCAGAGACAGGATTGTGTCAAGGCACAGATCTGGGGAAGGGTACCAAAAAATGTCTGCAGCATTGAAGGTCCCCAAGAACACAGTGGCCTCCATCATTCTTCAATGGAAGAAGTTTGGAACCACCAAGACTCTTCCTAGACCTGGCCGCCCGGCCAAACTGAGCAATCGGGGGGAAGGGCCTTGGTCAGGGAGGTGACCAAGAACCCGATGGTCACTCTGTCAGAGCTCCAAAGTTCCTCTGTGGAGATGGGAGAACCTCCTAGAAGGACAACCATCTCTGGAGCAGTCCACCAATCTGGCCTTTATGGTAGAGTGGCCAGACGAAAGCCACTCCTCAATAAAAGGCACATGACTGCCCGCTTGAAGTTTGTAAAAAGGCACCTGAAGTACTCAGTCCATGAGAAACAAGAATCTCTGGTGTGATGAAACCAAGATTGAACTATTTGGCCTGAATGCCAAGCATCACGTCTGGAGGAAACCTGGCACCATCCCTACGTTGATGCATGGTGGTGGCAGCATCACGCTGTGGGGATGTTTTTCAGTGGCAGGGACTGGGAGACTAGTCAGGATCGAGGGAAATATGAACGGAGCAAAGTACAGAGAGATCCTTGATGAAAACCTGCTCCAGAGTGCTCAGACTGGGAAAAGGTTCACCTTCCAACAGGACAACGACCCTAAGCACACAGCCAAGACAACACAGGAGTGGCTTCGGGACAAGTCTCTGAATATCCTTGAGTGACCCAGCCAGAGCCCAGACTTGAACCCGATCAAACATCTCTGGAGAGACCTGAAAATAGCTGTGGAGCAACACTCCCCATCCAACCTGACAGAGCTTGAGAGGATCTGCAGAGAAGAATGGGAGAAACTCCCCAAATACAGGTGTGCCGAGCTTGTAATGTCATACCCAAGAAGACTTGAGGCTGTAATCGCTGCCAAAGGTGCTTCAACAACGTACTGAGTAAAGGGTCTGAATACTTATGTAAATTTAATATTCTGTTTTTTCCCCAAAAAAATCTAAAAACTAGTTTTTGCTTTGTCATTATGAGGTATTCTGTGTAGATTGATGAGGAGGGACAATTTAATCCATTTTAGAATAAGGCTGTAGCCTAACAAAATGTGGAAAAGGGGAAGGGGTCTGAATACTATCCAAATGCGCTTTAAATTGTACAATCCAGGTGTGCAAAGCTCTTAGGGACTTACCCAGAAAGACTCACAGCTGTAATCGCTGCCAAAGTTGATTCTAAAGTGTTGACTCAGGGGGTTGAATGCTTATCTAGTCAAGATATATTAGTGTTTTTTGTATTTTCTTCCACATTGACAATGTATTTGTGTATATTGTTGAGCAAAAATTACAATTATGTAAATTTTAATCCCACTTTGTAACACAACAAAATGTGGAACAAGTCAATTGGTGTGAATACTTTCTGAAGGCATTGTATGAGAGTAATTTGTATGTGTGTGTGCATACCTGCGTGCACATGTGTGTACATGTGCGTGCGTGCATTCTACAGGGGATTTGTTTGGTCGGCTAATGAAAGAGGACCCATCCACTATTAAAGGAGCAGAGGCGTTAATGCTGGGCGAGATGCTCACACTACCTCAGAACTTTGGGTAAATAACACTACAGCAACAACTCTTTGACATATAGAGAAGGATGAAACATGTAGAGGCACACACAACTAGCATTTAACAATCAGACTGGCAGTTTATATCTTTCATTCCCCCTGGCCGATCATTTCTGTCCGTATCTCTTGATCTGTTTCAGTATAGAATCATCACGTTTCTTGCAAGACACCCTTTCACAGGAATACTTAGCCTTAATTTTGACCATCATTTTCACCAAAAAGCATTGTCTCGTTTCTGTTCTTCAGTGGGCATGTGAGTCCATTATCTTTGTGTGTGACACTTGTGTAACAATTGTCCTCTACACAGAAATATTTTCCTTGGTGAGACCTTCTCAAGTTACATTAGTGTGCACAATGACAGCACCCAGGAGGTCAAGGACATACTAGTAAAGGTACAGTACAGATATACATCAATCCAATGGAAACATGTTTAACCAATCTCTTTCTCATTGATGAATCCACTTGTCCTATTCACACAATTTTAAGTGAAATCCACATTTTTGTCATGTCTTACAGGCAGACCTTCAGACCAGCTCTCAGAGGCTAAACCTATCAGCGTCCAACAACACAGTCACAGAGCTGAAGCCTGAGTCCTGCATCGATGATGTCATTCACCATGAAGTCAAAGAGATTGGAACTCACATGTATGCTTTCCTTTCTGACATGGAATAAATCGGAAACAATATACTTTTGACCATTGCCCTATGTAATTCTGGGAAAGGGGTGTCACTCGAGACAACATTGGGGAAGATTTACAGCAACACATCTGCAAAGATGGTTAGGAGTTCATTTGAATGCTAATATTCAAGGAATTTTGGTCTCTCTATTCTAGCTTGGTTTGTGCAGTCAGTTATACCACACAGGCGGGAGAGAAGCTATACTTCAGGAAGTTCTTTAAATTTCAGGTGAGTTTCAAAGCGTCCTTTATATGACCTCCCCCATGCTCACTCACAGAGTTATATTAGAAACCAGACCTCAACCCTGAGCAATGTCACAGGTCCATGACAGAGAAAAGGCAATTAACAGTATCACACAAGCTTTGGCTTTTGACGACCAAACTATCTCACTACCTACTTACTGTCCTCAGTCTCAGAAAGGATCTGCTCTAAGTCACACAAAGAAACTAAATCCAACTTCTCTTAAAGTTCTCTTATAAGTTTTGTATAAGCTATACTGACCGTTTTTAAATCACATTTCTTGGCTCATGGATTTGAGCTTTTTCAGAGATAAATGGTGTTATTTTCTAACGTTGTGAAGGGAGGTTTGTTGTCGCTGTTGAATGGAGGAATCTTTTGAGAAATCATTTGAGAAATCGGCGTCATTTAGCTTGCAATCTATTCTCAATCAGGTTCTGAAGCCGCTCGACGTCAAAACCAAGTTCTACAATGCAGAGGTATGTTTTTTTTCTCTTTCTCTCAGCTGCACTTACCTCACTCTTTTATTACCTGTACCAAAACAATGACGAATACAGTCATCCTACCGACTTATTCAACTTTCCACCTTTGTCAACATGCTAGCTGTCTTCACTCGTACATAGTCAGGTCTTTTTCCATACATTTCCACTATCAATTCCGCCTCTGGTTTTTAGATGACATCACAAACATAGAGTTTGCTGTATATCATGCTTCATTCCACGGTCAGGCATTTTCCATTGGTGACACATAGTCAAATTAGCTTTTTATTCTCTCCTTTGCATATTAGTAGCATTTCATTTGTTAGCGTATGAAACAAGATGTATTGTCACTTTCATTTGGCATGTAACCTTCATTTGTTTATGGTCTCTTGTGTTTTTATTTTCTCCATTAGAGTGACCTCAGTTCCGTGGTAATCGTTTTTCTGTTGTCATTGCTCTTAACTCTCGCTTTCTTAATCCTTTTTGTTGCAGCAACGTCTGTCTGTCTTTCTCTGGAGCCAATGAACATGAGCAATGGCAAAATAAGGGAAAAGCATGCAGGGGAAAAAATATGAAGAATAAAAACCCCTATAGTAAGACTACTTCTCACAAAGGAACAGATGTGTGATGCTGCTTTAGTAAAGGGTGATCAAATGCTTTTCCCACTATTTTGCCGTTACTCTGTTTTTTTTCCTCTTCGCCGCTTGAGCCCTCTCGCTAACTCATCTCTCACAGGACTTGTGCAATCGGGTAGTATGTGGGCGTGGTGCCAGAGAGATTCATGGGAAATAGAATGGAAGTGCGTTGATCAAACAGTCCATCCTCATAGGGTGAAATCAACATTATGGGTCTAGGCTAGGGCGAGGTTCTAAATTGCACCCTATTGCCTGGGCCTGTAAGGCTCAAAAGTAGTGAACTATATAGTGAATAGGGTGCCATTTCAGACAGAGCCTAGGTCTGTATGATTGTATTGGGGTTTCCATTTCTACAGGTCTTTTGAATGATTGGATTCAAATGTAGATTTGAATGATGGTTTTCAATCAAAATCCAGTACCAATCTCTGATGGGAAAGGATGTTCATTTTAATGATGATTTTAGTGTTGGTGATTAATCTGATTTCATGAATTTATATGTTCACTCTTTATCTAAAATAAACTCTTTCAAGAGTCCGAATAAATCGGATCAAGTAAAACATTCTTCAAATAAGGCTCTGGACAAAAGCTATTTGAGATGTGTCTGATCAGTTTTTTGGTCTGTCTCGGCATGGGAGATGTGGAGAGGTGCTCTGCTCTGTAACAATAACCCCAGTCTGTCCGTCCGTCTGGCAGAATGTTTCTGTCTGTGGTCCCTACTTAATCACTAGCCTTTGAATTTCAGGCATGAACTAATCTCTGAGCACTCCTCTGTTCAGTTGAGTACTAATCCACTCCTCAAAGGTAAACTGAGCAGACTTTGCTACTCCATTTTGGCCCTGCTGGTTGATTTTGATAGGACTGACAAAGGTATGAAAACCCTGTCTTACCGGGGTTCTAATGATGTCTGAATATTTCGAACACATTCATACATGCCAAAATCTAGTGTAAGTTATACAGGTACTTCATGGTGTTTTCTAGAATCTAACTGTATAAATCACATGCTTTCAGAAAATCTGACACACACTAGGCCTAAATGAAATCTACAGTTTCCCCTTGAGGGGCCAATACGTTTTAAAGTACATTGGAAGGAATTGAAGTCAAAGTGCTGCCCAGTTAAGTCCTTTTGAGGAGGTGTTCCTCTAGTTAGTGGCTAATGTTAGAGCTGACCCCTTACCCCCACCCCCAGACAGACGAGGTGTTTCTCGAGGCCCAGATCCAGAACATCACCACGTCACCCATGTTCATGGAGAAAGTGTCCCTGGAGCCCTCCATGATGTACAATGTCACCGAGCTCAACACCGTGGAGACTGGGGACGAAGGGTAAGGGGGACACACACACACACACATTTTAGTGTTACGTTTGGATTGTACAGTAAAAAGGCAGTAATATAAGAAAGATACATGTGAAGAGGAGAAAGCGAATTCGACAAGAGTTTATCTGTATAGATTATGCTAGCATGATATCTTGTTTTTTTCTAGTGTACATTTTTTGTGTTATTTTACTGCTTTTTTTGTTGAGACATTTTGACTGTGAAAGCTGTATGACTATTCTGATCGAAGTCTATGCTGCGTACAAGATACAGCATTCACTCTGCCAGATCTTCTCACAGTAGGTCAAGGCGCCCCTACTATGTCAAAGGTAATAGGTTTTCAGTGTCAGCTCAGACTCTCCACCCTGACTGTGTTCCAGAACTTCTACATTTGGGAAGATGTCTTATCTGCAGCCCATGGACACGCGCCAGTACCTCTACTGCCTGAAGCCCAAATCGGAGTTTGCAGAGAAGGCAGGCGTCATCAAGGGTGTGACGGTCATCGGTAAACTGGACATTGTGTGGAAGACCAACTTAGGAGAGAAAGGAAGGCTGCAGACAAGCCAGCTACAGAGAATGGTACCAGAGCATTCTCAGTCACATGATATGGTTCTTAGTTAAAGTATATGGTTGTTGCATAACAGGACATTCTCAGTCTCAATGCTGTGGTTGTCTTTGTTGAGTGGTGTTGATGGTCTTGTCAGTCATACCTGGGCTGTTGACAAAATGTGAATCATTGGACAATTACAATGACATAGCTCAAAATGAAGATTATATTCTCAGTTGGATAATGTAGTCATTGTATAGTTTCCAAATTTGTCGATGCGCTTCTTGTGAGCCTAAAACAAAGAAAATCGGTCAAATGTATCTGCTATTGCCTGGATCGGACAGTGTAATAATTACATTTGTGTTGACCCAGTATTAATTGGTTTTCGTCTTGTATCCTTATTAAACAATGTAAAAACTCCAGCATACCGGTAATCTGGATGCTTCCAACAATATAATGGATCTTATTTATCAACGTTTTGGTCTCAGTCGACCTTCAACAGGGTATTGTTTTTCCACTTGTCTCTGCCAGGCTCCAGGTTATGGAGACGTCAGACTATCACTGGAGATGATCCCAGACACCGTCAACCTAGAGGAACCCTTCGACATCACCTGTAAAATCACCAACTGCAGGTATAATCATATGGATGGATGGACCTACAGTACCTGTCAAAAGTTTGGACACACCTACTCATTCCAGGGTTTTTCTTTATTTTTACTATTTTTCACATTGAGAATAATAGTGAAGACAAAACTATGGAATCATGTAGTAACCAAAAACGTGTTAAACAAATCAAGATATTTTATGTTTGAGATTCTTCAAAGTAGCCACCCTTTGCCTTGATGACAGCTTTGCACACTCTTGCCATTCTCTCAACCAACTTCATGAGGTAGTCACCTGGAATGCATTTCAATTAACAGGTGTGCCTTGTTAAAAGTTCATTTGTGGAATTTCTTTCCTTCTCAATGTGTTTTAGCCAATCAGTTGTGTTTTGACAAAGTAGGGGTGGTATACAGAAGATAGCCCTATTTCGTAAAAGACCACGTCCATATTATGCCAAGAACAGCTCAAATAAGCAAAGAGAAACGTCAGTCCATCATTACTTTAGGACATGAAGGTCAATCAATCTGGAACATTTCAAGAACTTTAAAAGTTATTTCAAGTGCAGTTGCAAAAACCATCCAGCGCTATGATGAAACTGGCTCTCATGAGGACTTCCACAGGAAAGGAAGACCCAGAGTTACCTCTGCTGCAGAGGATAAGTTCATTAGAGTTACCAGCCTCAGAAATTGCTGCCCAAATAAATGCTTCAGAGTTCAAGTAAGGCAAATCTCAACATCAACTGTTAAGAGACTGCGTGAATCAGGCCTTCATGGTTGAATTACTGCGAAGAAACCACTACTAAAGGACCAGTAAGAAGAAGAGACTTGCTTGGGCAAAGAAACACGAGCAATGGACATTAGACCGGTGGAAATCTGTCCTTTGGTCTGATGAGTCCAAATTTGAGATTTTTGGTTCTAACTGCCGTGTCTTTGTGAGACGCAGAGTAGGTGAACGGATGATCTCTGCATGTGTGGTTCCCACCGTGAAGCATGGAGGAGGAGGTGTGGGGGTGCTTTGCCCATTGACACTGTCTGTGATTTGTTTAGAATTCAAGGCACACTTAACCAGCACGGCTACCACAGCATTCTGCAGCGATACACTAACCATTTGGTGTGCGCTTAGTGGAACTGTCATTTGATTTTCAACAGGACAATGACCCAACACACCTCCAGGCTGTGTAAGGGCTATTTGACCAAGAACGAGAGTGCTGCATCAGATGACCTGGCCACCACAATCACCTGACCTCAACCCAATTGAGATGGTTTGGGATGAGTTGAACCGCAGAGTGAAGGAAAAGCAGCCAACAAGTGCTCAACATATGAGGGAACTCCTTCAAGACTGTTTGATAAGCATTCCAGGTGAAGCTGGTTGAAAGAATGCCAAGAGTGTGCAAAGCTGTCATCAAGGCAAAGGGTGGCTACTTTGAAGAATCTAAAA
This sequence comes from Salmo trutta, assembly GCF_901001165.1. Classification (NCBI taxonomy): domain Eukaryota; kingdom Metazoa; phylum Chordata; class Actinopteri; order Salmoniformes; family Salmonidae; genus Salmo; species Salmo trutta. The sequence goes on from NC_042979.1 coordinate 26,942,529, forward strand.
TCTATTTTGATTTGTTTCACACTTTTTTGGTTACTACATGATTCCATATGTGTTATTTCGTAGTTTTGATGTCTTCACTATTATTCTACAATGTAGAAAATAGTAACAATAAAGAAATAACCTTGAATGAGTAGGTGTGTCCAAACTTTTGACTGGTAGTGTATGTATAATTCAATTACATGTTTTATTTTACCAGGCACATCAAGTAATAACAAATTCTTATTTACATTGACAGTCTGGCAAGAGGCAAAAGGCCTCGTGGGGAAGGGGTGGGGATTAAAAGAAAGTGTAAGAGAAGATTGACAACATGGACAGAACAGACTTGGCAAAGTACATATACATCAGCAGACAGACAGTGGAAACAAAGCACAACAAGACGAGACACAACCACGCTACATGAAGGGAGACCTATGGCAACAACACAATGTGGTACAAGCATTAATAAGGGCAGACAACAACACATGGTACAAGCATTAATAAGAGCAGACAACCACACAACATGGTACAAGCATTAATAAGGGCAGACAACAACACATGGTACAAGCATTAATAAGAGCAGACAACCACACAACATGGTACAAGCATTAATAAGGGCAGATAACAACATGGTACAAGCATTAGTAAGGGCAGATAACACAACATGGTACAAGCATTAATAAGGGCAGACAAAGGCATGCGGGACAAAGTAGGCATAGACGAAGCACATCAAGACAAGAAGGGATTTCACAAAACATGGCAGACCACAATACAAGCAGCATAGCACAAATAATAGATGGGGCAAACATACAGTCGTGGCAAAAGTTTTGAGAATGACACAAATATTAATTTCCACAAAGTTTGCTGCTTCAGTGTCTTTAGATATTTTTGTCAGATGTTACTATGGAATACTGAAGTATAATTACAAGCATTTCATAAGTGTCAAAGGCTTTTATTGACAATTACATGAAGTTGATGCAAAGAGTCAATATTTGCAGTGTTGACCCTTCTTTTTCAAGACCTCTGCAATCCGCCCTGGCATGATGTCAATTAACTTCTGGGCCACATCCTGACTGATGGCAGCCCATTCTTGCATAATCAATGCTTGGAGTTTGTCAGAATTTGTGGGTTTTTGTTTGTCCACCCGCCTCTTGAGGATTGACCACAAGTTCTCAATGGGATTAAGGTCTGGGGAGTTTCCTGGCCATGAACCCAAAATATCGATGTTTTGTTCCCTGAGGAACTTAGTTATCACTTTTGCCTTATGGAAAGTTGCTCCATCATACTGGAAAAGGCATTGTTTGTCACCAAACTGTTCCTGGATGGTTGGGAGAAGTTGCTCTCGGAGGATGTGTTGGTACCATTCTTTATTCATGGCTGTGTTCTTAGGCAAAATTGTGAGTGAGCCCACTCCCTTGGCTGAGAAGCAACCCCACACATGAATGGTCTCAGGATGCTTTACTGTTGGGCATGACACAGGACTGATGGTAGCGCTCACTTTGTCTTCTCCGGACAAGCTTTTTTCCGCATGCCCCAAACAATCGGAAAGGGGATTCATCAGAGAAAATGACTTTAACCCAGTCATCAGCAGTCCAATCCCTGTACCTTTTGCAGAATATCAGTCTGTCCCTGATGTTTTTCCTGGAGAGAAGTGGCTTCTTTGCTGCCCTTCTTGACACCAGGCCATCCTCCAAAAGTCTTTGCCTCACTGTGCGTGCAGATGCACTCACACCTGCCTGCTGCCATTCCTGAGCAAGCTCTGTACTGGTGGTCCCCCGATCCCGCAGCTGAATCAACTTTAGGAGACGGTCCTGGTGCTTGCTGGACTTTCTTGGGTGCCCTGAAGCCTTTTTCACAATATTTGAACCGCTCTCCTTGAAGTTCTTGATGATCAGATAAATGGTTGATTTAGGTGCAATCTTACTGGCAGCAATATCCTTGCCTATAAAGTCCTTTTTGTGCAATGCAATGATAACGGCACGTGTTTCCTTGCAGGGAACCATGGTCGACAGAGGAAGAACAATGATTCCAAGCACCACCCTCCTTTTGAAGCTTCCAGTCTGTTATTCGAACTCAATCAGCATGACAGAGTGATCTCCAGCCTTGTCCTCTTCAACACTCACACCTGTGTTAACGAGAGAATCACTGACATGATGTCAGCTGGTCCTTTTGTGGCAGGGCTGAAATGTAGTGGAAATATTTTTGGGGGATTCAGTTCATTTGCATGGCAAAGAGGGACTTTGCAATTAATTGCAATTCATCTGATCACTCTTCATAACATTCTGGAGTATATGCAAATTGCCATCATACAAACTGAGGCAGCAGACTTCATGAAAATTAATATTTGTGTCATTCTCAAAACTTTTGGCCTCAACTGTTCAGTAAACAGACACCACAATCAGCAGCCTACATTATTTGTTTGTGTAACAGCTCCAGCTGTCGGTGAAAATGTCCATGACTGAGTCCTTCAAAGCTGAGACAGAGACATAACTTTCCAGCTTAAATGTTTTTTATAAATTGTTCCAGTCGCTAGCTGCAGCTAACTGAAAAGAGGAGCGACCCAGGGATGTGTTTGCTTTGGGGACTGTTAATAGAATGTGAATAGCAGATCAGGGGCTGTAATTAGCGGATGAGGGTTGCAATGGGTATCTCAGCACACCATCTTAAATCGTGCAGTAGAGTTTAGTCGGCTAGGGGGAGTGAGGCCTAACAGGGTTTTGTAGATGAGCATCAACCAGTGGATTTTGCGTCTTGTATAAAGAGATGGCCAATTTACAGAGGAATACAAAGTACTGTGATGTGTTCTTTAAGGAGCATTGGTGGCAAATCTGATGGCCGAGTTGTGTGTGTCGTTGCAGTGAGAGGACCATGGACCTGGTGCTGGAGATGTGTAACACCCGCTCCATCCACTGGTGTGGTGTATCAGGGAGACAGCTGGGCAAAGTCAGCCCCAGTGCCTCGCTCTCTCTGCCCCTCAAACTCCTCTCCTCTGTCCAGGGCCTGCAAGTAGGTGCCCACTTCTTCACATTAGAATACATTGTAACACTAAGCATAGCTAAGTCTTATTACAGTATGTTATGCTATTACTGTTAACATTTGCAGTCAGCAATCGGTTGGCAATTGTAGCTAATCACCATTTGCTTGTGTTTCAGAGTATATCTGGCCTGAGACTGACCGACACATTTCTGAAGAGGACTTATGAATACGATGACATTGCACAGGTGTGTGTGGTCTGTCCATACATGAGCCGTGAGAGCTAAGACTCTTCTAGAACTGAGCACTATACATCTCAATGGACCAATTACCAAACTTTGCACCTATACAGTGAGGGAAAAAAGTATTTGATCCCCTGCTGATTTTGTACGTTTGCCCACTGACAAAGAAATGATCAGGCTATAATTTTAATGGTAGGTTTATTTGAACAGTGAGAGACAGAATATCAACAAAAAAATCCAGAAAAACACATGTCAAAAATGTTATAAATTGATTTGCATTTTAATGAGGGAAATAAGTATTTGACCCCTTCTCAATCAGAAAGATTTCTGGCTCCCAGGTGTCTTTTATACAGGTAACGAGCTGAGATTAGGAGCACACTCTTAAAGGGAGTGCTCCTAATCTCAGTTTGTTGCCTGTATAAAAGACAACCTGTCCACAGAAGCAATCAATCAATCAGATTCCAAACTCTCCACCATGGCCAAGACCAAAGAGCTCTCCAAGGATGTCAGGGACAAGATTGTAGACCTACACAAGGCTGGAATGGGCTACAAGACCATCGCCAAGCAGCTTGGTGAGAAGGTGACAACAGTTGGTGCGATGATTCGCCAATGGAAGAAACACAAAAGAACTGTCAATCTCCCTCGGCCTGGGGCTCCATGCAAGATCTCACCTCGTGGAGTTGCAATGATCATGAGAACGGTGAGGAATCAGCCCAGAACTACACGGGAGGATCTTGTCAATGATCTCAAGGCAGCTGGGACCATAGTCACCAAGAAAACAATTGCTAACACACTACGTTGTGAAGGACTGAAATCCTGCAGCGCCCGCAAGGTCCCCCTGCTCAAGAAAGCACATATACATGCCCATCTGAAGTTTGCCAGTGAACATCTGAATGATTCAGAGGACAACTGGGTGAAAGTGTTGTGGTCAGATGAGACCAAAATGGAGCTCTTTGGCATCAACTCGCCGTGTTTGGAGGAGGAGGAATGCTACCTATGACCCCAAGAATACCATCCCCACCATCAAACATGGAGGTGGAAACATTATGCTTTGGGGGTGTTTTTCTGCTAAGGGGACAGGACAACTTCACCGCATCAAAGGGACGATGGATGGGGCCATGTACCGTCAAATCTTGGGTGAGAACCTCCTTCCCTCAGCCAGGGCATTGAAAATGGGTCGTGGATGGGTATTCCAGCATGACAATGACCCAAAACACACGGCCAAGGCAATAAAGGAGTGGCTCAAGAAGAAGCGCATTGGCTAGGCCTCTCCAGGACCTTAGTCTCCAGACCTTAATCCCATAGAAAATCTGTGGAGGGAGCTGAAGGTTCGAGTTGCCAAACGTCAGCCTCGAAACCTTAATGACTTGGAGATGATCTGCAAAGAGGAGTGGGACAAAATCCCTCCTGAGATGTGTGCAAACCTGGTGGCCAACTACAAGAAACATCTGACCTCTGTGATTGCCAACAAGGGTTTTGCCACCAAGTGCTAAGTCATGTTTTGCAGAGGGGTCAAATACTTATTTCCCTCATTAAAATGCAAATCATTTTCTAACATTTTTGACATGCGTTTTTCTGGTTTTTCTTGTTGTTATTCTGTCTCTCACTGTTCAAATAAACCTACCATTAAAATTATAGACTGATCATTTCTTTGTCAGTGGGCAAACGTACAAAATCATCAGGGGATCAAATACTTTTTCCCCCACTGTATCATCAGTACACACCCCAAGCTGATCATGTTTTAACAGATGTTTTTAATGTTTTCTTTGCAAAAAAATTATGATTTTAAGTTAATGTGCATTTAAATGTGAATAAAAAACGTTAACTCAATCCCTAGTTTGTTGTGCTTCGCTAAAATCTTTATCATTATTCTGCACTAAGTACAAATCTGTCTCCAAAGTGATTTAATTATATGATTTCACTACAAGACTCAGAACTCAACAATTATCAATTTCAAGACATTTTATTGAGACGTATATTTGTTGACCAAACATTATGCTGCTCTGTTTTACACAATATTCATTAGCTTCAATTATGTGTCTGACAAATATCAGATGGAAAAGCATGCAAAATCAATAAGGCTGAATAAGTCCCATACTATCAACATTGTTTCAGTGATGTCAAATGAAATAGAATCAAAAGGGAAATGGCATTGACATATTTGTGTGTTTGCTATGGTTGCAATAATTAGTAAATACAGGGTGAGGGTAGGGGGTGGTCACTATACATACTTTCTTTTATCTTCAAATTAGCAGTCTGATAATTGCTATCCAAAGCAATGATAGAGATCCACATGATCAAGGCTTAGGGTCTTTGTTTCACCCAACAGTAACTATAACAAATCATTTGGTACAAAAATAACTGTCTGAACATGATAGGATAGAAAACAATGTAACCCTGCTGTCTGTCGTGTGTAACTCATAGTCATGAGAAAAAGGAATGTGATCCCAGTTCAAATACTTCACAGATGCATCCTTTATCCCTTTCACTCCTTCCTGAACAACCCCTTCCTCCATTTCTCTCCTTCCTTAATTCATTCCTCCCTTTCACTCCTTAACTCCCTTTCTGTCCTTCATTAGTCCATCCCTCCCTTTCTCGCCTTCCTTCTTTAATTCCTTCCTCCCTTTCACTCAATGCAATTACTGAAAGCAATTTTAAGTCAAATCCTGGGGTCAGTTCTGAAAGGAGCAATGTTACAGAACGTGAAGGTGTATCTGTTATACACAATACAGTTCTAATTGCCTGTCATGTACAGTGCCTGTCCAAAGTTTGGACATACCTACTCATTCCAGGATTTTTCTTTATTTTTACTATGTTCTTTTATTGTAGAATAATAAAGAAGACATCAAAACTATAAAATAACACATATGGAATCATGTAGTAACCAAAAAAAGCATTTAACAAATCAAAATATATTTTATATTTGAGATTCTTCAAAGTAGCCACCCTTTGCCTTGATGACAACTTTGCACACTCTTGGGGTTCTCTCAACCAACTTCATGGGGTAGTCACCTGGAATGCATTTCAATTAACAGATGTGCCTTGTTAAAAGTTCATTTGGGGAATTTCTTTCCTTAATGTGTTTGAGCCAATCAGTTGTGTTGTGACAAGGTAGGGGTGGTATACAGAAGATAGCCCTATTTCGTAAAAGACCACGTCCATATTATGCCAAGAACAGCTCAAATAAGCAAAGAGAAATGACAGTCCATCATTATTTCAAGAGATGAAGGTCAGTCAATCCGGAAAATTTCAAGAACTTTGAACATTTCTTCAAGTGCAGTCTCAAAACCCATCAACCTCTATGATAGAACTGGCTCTCATGAGGACCGCCACAGGAAAGGAAGACCCAGAGTTATTTAGAATTCAAGGCACACTTAACCAGCACGGCTACCACAGCATTCTGCAGTGATACGCCATCCCATCTGGCTTGCACATAGTTGGACTATCATTTGTTTTTCAACAGGACAATGACCCAACACACCTCCAGGCTGTGTAAGGGCTAATTGACCAAGAACGAGAGTGATGGAGTGCTGCATCAGATGACCTGGCCTCCACAATCACCTGACCTCAACCCAATTGAGATGGTTTGGGATGAGTTGGACCGCAGAGTGAAGGAATAGCAGCCAACAAGTGCTCAGCATATGTGGGAACTCCTTCAAGACTGTTGGAAAAAGCATTCCAGGTGAAGTTGGTTGAGAGAATGGCAAGAGTGTGCAAAGCTGTCATCAAGGCAAAGGGTGGCTACTTTGAAGAATCTAAAATGTAAAATAGATTTGTATTTGTTTAACAATGTTTTGGTTGCTACATGATTCCATATGTGTTATTTCATTAGTTTTGATGTCTTCACTATTATTCTACAATGTAGAAAATTGTAAAAATAAAGAAAAACCCTTGAATGAGTAGGTGTTTCCAAACTTTTGACTGGTACTATAGAATAGGGAATCCTATCAGCTCTATTAATTTAATTTCTTTCTAAATGTTTCACCTCACTGTATACACCCCTGCATTCTCCTACGTACAATTCTGTTGGATCAGTGAAATCAGTGCGGACCAAAGGATCAACATAATATACCAAAGTATAGGAACACGGAAATAGTTTCCACATTGCTACTACAACACACTATAGATAAAACACAGAAATCCATTTGGAATGGAACATTATTGAGGAAAGATTAAATATTTGCTGTGCACTAGGTTGGATATTTAGAATAATTAGTTGAGACTGTCTCCTGATTGGGTCTCGAACTGTGTAGAATATTCTTTCTCCTGATTGGTGGGAATGTTTTTGAAACTAATTGGGTGTCTAGAATGTGGTTGATACTCTATTTCCTGTTTGAGTATCTACATAGAATGTGTTGGATACTCTCTCTTCTTATTAGGTATGTAGAAGGTGTAGACTGTTTCTCATCTCTCCCCTCCTCTCTGAAGATACAGTCCCAGTAAAGTGCCATCGTCCCCATCTCCGTCTGTCTCTTCATTCCAGCTCTGCCGGTGATGTGAGTTTAAGGAATGGGTGTAGAGATTGCAATCACAACATATGGTTGCCCTTCCTCTATTGAAACGTTTGCTGAAGGGAAGAAATATGCATGTTATTCAAACATCCTTTTCACCTTCTGTAACAACATTGTAATAACAGTTTGTCATTCATAACCAGATCCTGATCCATCTATTGCTGGTTAAACAAAAACACACGTAGAATCAAATGTTAGGTCTCTGCTATTGATAGAACAGGACAGGTGAAAGCAAATCCACCGCAATCTCCATGTTGCTTTTCACCATTCCATTAGAGCACATGAAGGGGAGGAAGCCTCTTTAGACTATGAAGATGCACCCTGTAAGAGTGAGCCCTAACCTCTGTGTTGTAGTACACAGACCTGTGTGGATCACGAGTGCTCCTCAGCGCTGCCACTGAAGGAGCGGCTGCGGATGTGGTTCCTCAGCTGTTCGATCAGTTCTGGGTTCTGCTGCTGGATCTGCTGGGCAAACTGCTGACCACTGCAAACAGAGGCCGAGCTGGCATTTAGGGTTTCTCTGCTTTACATACTAGGTTAATGTAGTCCTTGTGTCAAGTAGATTATCATACAGATTGATGAAGCATGCTACTTTGAGTCCCTCACAACTCTGAGCAAAAAAAATGTTGGACCAAAATGTTGCCTTTACTTTTAGGTAATCCTTGATCTGTCTGTTGCTTTTTAAAATGTGTAATTTGAGCCCTAAGGTCAGGAGCAGAGAGTCCCTGTGTATGTTACAATCGTGCTGACGTACGCTTCAATCAGGCTGGAGATGTCAGACAGTCCTCCCACTCCTGCTGCTGGACCCCCGACCGCATTGGACATCATCCCTGACATACTGCTCACAGAGAGAGCGAGGACGAGAGAGAACCCAAGAGTTATAAATGTGTCACACGCCATTTTAACAAAAACATCTGCGCATAATTGAACAGTAATTCCTCAATTCTGACTTAAAGCAATGATAACAGCATTATGAATTAGGGGGATGGAGGGTATTTTTGTAAACTAAAACATATTGATGGGCTGTGTCTCAATAGTTTCAGTGGGGTGTCTTTCATCTATTTAATAATAACACTTTTGTGGGCGCTTACATTTGTCCTATGTGTATTATGCATGTGTGAGCACATGTGCATGTGTGAAATGGAAATGTGTTTGTTGCATATCCCACCTCCGAGACACCCTCAGAGAGTGGGGGATATTTATCATAATCAGTGCAGATTAAGGAAAAGTTGAGGATGTAGCTTCACACTATTCAGCCACACAGCCCTGGGTATGCTGCTTAAACATGCAGAACACTCACAGCTGTTGCACTTGTTGGTTCTGCATCACACTGGCGGCCTGTGAACGAGCACAAAGCCAGCAGAAAATCACCATGTCGCCCATTTAAATGTGTGAAAAAGACAGTTAACAGTGTTAAAGGGGAACGAGATGCATTCTCTAGTAGCATGGCTACTTAGCATCACAACAATGTCATAGCTGTCTAGTAAAACTATTCAGGATTCAGCCCAGCTGCTTCCATGAAGGATCGGTATGCTTATAAAGACATGCACTCTGCCTGGCAGGCATTCCTACTGCCAACTGTTCAATCAACCAGTCATGATCAGCCCCTTAAAAGTCCCCAGGCCCCTTGACAATGGCATTGGTGGAAAACCAGGCCAACTGTGTCAGGCATGGGGTCAATTTTAGGAAGCATTCTTCTCTAGTAACCGTATCACAAACACACATAAAATAAGTATGAGGAACCAATGTCTAGGATTTGTCTAGACAAGGGATGGACTTGGCCCTGGAGGGACTGCAATGCGCGTCAGACTTGGGTCAAATATAGTATTAGTTTTCTTTCAAATGCTGCAGGTAAGCTTGATTTAGCTTGCCCACTGTGATGGAACCAATGGAATAGTCCTAAAGTGCATGCCCCCGCCTACCGCAACTGGTGCACCATGTAAGCACACCTAAAGTACCTTAAAGTAAACTAAATCTATTTCCACCCAGGTATGCTGTGTGCAGTTATTTATTCTAGTCCATCACTAATCTCAGTCTTACCATGCTGATGAAGGCAGGGTTGTTGATAAGGCTGGCCATGTCAAATCCCAGTCCCGTAGCCATCTGTAACAAGAAAACATTCAAAGGCTTCGTTAAGTTAAATCTGACAAGATAAATCTGTCCATATATTTAATATAATTTTGGACCACTGCTCAAAGCAGGAATATTAAATGTGTCTGATATAGCTGTTGACAGTGTTGGGGAAGCTACTCTGAAAATATAGTTTAACAAGCTAATTACTTTACACTGGAAGAAGTTAAGCTACACTAAAGCTACCTAAATATAGTTTACTTAACTAAAGTTACTTTGAAAAAGTAGTTCACTACATCCAAACTACTAAATCTGAAATGTTATAGACTACAAATTGCAAGAACAATTCACTCTGGAGTCAGATGTCAACAGAATGTGCAATTTAGCTTATCAAACACAAAAATGATGTTTCAAGTGATAATTAGGCATCTCTGATGCCAAAAAATAAGGAAATTCTTGCCTACTTCACTCATATTTTCTTTCCAAAAAAAAAGTAATGTGTAGTTCCAGTGGTTTGCTACACTGCTCCATGGCAAAAAATAAATTACACTACCTGGAGTTGAATTTAGTTCAACTACCACCAAGCTACTGCTAAATGTAATTAAATTACTAGTTGAACTATATGTAGTTCACTACCCAACACTGGCTGTTGACACAACTGGGACATCTTGATACACTTGAATACCCATGGGATACAAGACAAGTGTAATACATGAAGAATCCTTCTGAAAGTTTAGTTCAAATGTAAATAAAGTGTATATTCTTGGAGGTGTAGTGACAGTATTTGTAGGGGAGTAATGGCACATTATTACATGCAGAGTTAATGCTAACAATGTGAAATTGAGTTAAAAACTTCAGCAGCACTACTTACAGGACTGGATGCCTCTTTTTGTTTCTGCTCAGCAATCTTCAGGTTGGATTTGTAGGTGTCATTCTCCGGATCTAAAACCAGAGCTTTCTTAAAGTAGGAGATGGCCTCTGGGTACTTATTCATAGCAGTCAATGCCAATCTAGAGAAAAATGGAATAAGAGACATTGGAGCGGTGCAGTGAGTTTAACTCCTGAGCAAAATAATGACTATTTTCAATTCTTGCTCTATCATCTCATACGAACCATACCAGTCAACAGATGCTATTGCTCCTTAAACAGTCCCAAAAAGCAATGTCATATTCCTCAAAAGATACATGACCACAATGGAAATAAGTCCCAGACTTTGTGTGTTATCTTGATGATTTTACTCATGTACATGTAGGCCTTTTTCAAGTTTTATGTATGCTTGTTTTTAAAATTGTCAAAATAATAAACTAAATTAAGACCAGACATTTCCACTCCTCTCCCATGTCTAACTCACCCCATTCTCCCATAGGCTTTACTGTAGCTGGGGTCAATCCCTATGGCCCTTTCACAGTCTCCCGTTGCCTCTGTGTAGTTCCCCAGTTTACTGTGTGCTGCAGCCCTGCGTTGATGATAACAGCAACAGCCAGCCACACAACCAGACGCACTGGTTCATTTATTAGGACTCAGATCAATAAGGCATGCAAAGGCTGCAGCAGCTTGGTGTTCCTATAGCTAGTAGTCTAGTTCACCAGACCTACTGTATGTCTGACAAGAGGCACACGAGGCTGTTGTGTGCCATGTCTTTCAGCTCAAACATACAGCAATTATGAGTGCATTGTGTATGCATGAAACAAGTCTATCGTAAGAGTTATACTCCAACTGTTCACAATAGTGACTTAGACATACATACACTACCGTTCAAAACAGAGCAAACTGGCTCTAACCAGAATAGAAAGAGGAGTGGGAGGCCCCAGTGCACAACTGAGCAAGAGGACAAGTACATTAGAGTGCAAAACACTAGTCTCAACGTCAACAGTGAAGAGGCGACTCCGGGATGCTGGCCGCCTAGGCAGAGTTGCAAAGAAAAAGCCATATCTCAGACTGGCTAATAAAAATAAAAGATTAAGATGGGCAAAAGAACACAGACACTGGGCAGAGGAACTCTGCCTAGAAGGTCAGCATCCCAGAGTTGCCTCTTCACTGTTGATGTTGAGACGGGTGTTTTGCAGGTACTATTTAATGAAGCTGCCAGTTGAGGACTTGTGAGGTGTCTGTTTCTCAAACAAGACACTCTAATGTACTTGTCCTCTTGCTCAGTTGTGCACTGGGGCCTCCCACTCCTCTTTCTATTCTGGTTAGAGCCAGTTTGCGCTGTTCTGTGAAGGGAGTAGTATACAGAGTTGTACGAGACCTTCAGTTTCTTGCCAATTTCTCGCATGGAATAGCCTTCATTTCTCAGAACAAGAATAGACTGACAAGTTTCAGAAGAAAGTTATTTGTTTCTGGCCATTTTGAGCCTGTAATTGAACCCATAAATGCTGATGCTCCAGATACTCAACTAGTCTAAAGAAGACCAGTTTTATTGCTTCTTTAATCAGAAGAAAAGTTTTCAGCTGTGCTAACATAATTGCAAAAGGGTTTTCTAATGATCAATTAGCCTTTTAAAATGATAAACTTGGATTAGCTAACACAACGTGCCATTGGAACACAGGAGTGATGGTTGCTGATAATGGGCCTCTACGCCTATGTAGATATTCCATAAAAAATCAGCTGTTTCCAGCTACAATTGTAATTTACAACATTAACAATGTCTACACTGTATTTCTGATCAATTTGATGTTATTTTAATGAACAAAGAATGTGCTTTTCTTTCAAAAACAAGGACATTTCTAAGTGACACCAAACCTTTGAACGGTAGTGTATATAATATAGGTGTTACACATACTCATTTGAGTAGTGTTAAATCTTGACCATTTCAGAAGTGCTTGTGTGTACCTGTTACAGTAGTAGACAGCGTTTCGGAGGTCTAAATCGATGGCTTTTGTGTAACACTCCACCGCACAGCTGTAGTTCTCCTCTTTCATATGATTGTTCCCTGCGTATGAAATGGAGGTATCACATTTTGAGATAATGCCAGTCTGATGATCAGATCACGTCTACTGACAAATGTTGCTACAAAATTACCAAACAATGTCACTATGGGAACAAACTGTAGTACACTTGAACTTATCCAACGTGTGTTTATCAAAAGTCTACAATACATATTCAAAGTGTCAAGTACCTTCATTCTTCAACTGTTCGGCCCTTTCTGTGTCTTCTGGTGACGGGGATGTCTCTGGTAGCACCAGGTTATTCTGGTCATTCTAATGAAATGCAGTCACATTTGTCAATCAAGCATTATACACACCTTTCCGTTTGTAGTTTACTGCATTTGCGAGGTTACAACTGATTTGAGCATGATTGATTAACTGCACACAGACAGATGAATATTGTAGATCAGGTAAAAGAGTTTGAAACAAGGTAGTGAATCAGAGAGTAACCTTCCCACCTTGAGGAGAGAGTTGAGGAATATTTCAGTGAGAGGTTGTGGTGCTGCGAGATGACAGTCACTGGAGTTGATCTTGAAGGTGGTCTCCAAACATTGTATGGCAACTCCAAGGGCAAAAACAGTGTTGCAATAGCATAATAGTAAACATTGAGTAGCTTCGATTCAATGGAACTGTTTATATTATGGTTATAGGTCCATTAGATAACATAGTGCATATGTTATTATAGTCCAAATGTGTTTACAAATCCTTGAATTGGAGAGAGCTGGATGCAGTATTTTATAAGCACTTTTAGCAAAAACTTTGTGAACAGACAGTGATCCCACACTGACCTACCTTCGAGGCTTTCCTGCTCATCGGAATTCAAAGCACCACAGTGTGTTTGATCTCGCAGGAACTGCACAATAGAGAATGCCAAGCGCTTCTCCACTGCCATTTTCACTTCAAACAACTGGGCATGAGAGGTTTAGAGATAAAAGAAGAATAGAATATAATATTAAAGTTTGGGGACACATAGAATAGAATAGGAAATGTAAGGGATACATACAATATAATAGAATACCACACAGTAAGAGGCTGCAGAGTTCATTCAAACTAAAGAAGTGTCATGAATGGTTTTATGACAGTTGAACAGTTCTATGGTTACTGGACTCCCTTACTTATGGTATCTCAAGTCACTGTAAGCGGAAAGATGCAAGTCTGTTTCCAAGACAACTAAAGGGAAAATTGTGTGTATAAGCCATTCTGTATAAGCAAAACACAGTTCAGTAATCATGAAACCCTCGGTATCATACACACATCACACATTCATACATTTGATAACTCTTCACTTCACTATCGATTTCCCAAAATAAGTTACTACTGTTAATTGCAGCTGGACATTCAACAGAATTCAGATTTTGATGTGATACACATTCGACATGTAAGTATTTGAATACCTATTTGTCTACTAATTCAATTTTTGGATTGTGAGATATTGTATTACCGTACACTACAGTAATATAATTACTGCACTGCATAAACTTGCCAGGGGTAACATGTGCCATTATACATCACACATAACCTACACAACAAGGGGCACATGGGAGAGACGGACCCTATGCTTCCCCATATTATAAGATAGACATGGCTTTGAAATAAAATATGACAGTATACAATCAATGTATGGCAAAAAAACAACAACATTGATTTCAATTAATTATCTCTTGTGTGATCAATAGTTTTCCAACCATGCATAATAACCTCACAATGTTGACATTTGAAAAGTCTAAAATTCATAATCATGCTTGTTTGACATTTCAAGGCAAGGCAACTAGCCCTCTGTTCTGTTGACATAGTCCCTTCTAATAACAAAAGATGTAGTGTTGACATGGAATGATGCCGTGATGTAATGCCGACTAGGGACTTGAGATATCATCATGTCAACCTAATGCATCACCATCTAAAGTAAATAGCAGTCGTTGATGGCAGACATATATTGATTATTTACATAGCGTGTCCAAATACATCATCATCCATGATGATCACCGACAGTGCGCCTCTCTACCCATAGTCTGCAGCCTATAATAATGACTGAGCATCGCTATAATGAAGCAGCCATTCTTCCGGAGAAAAACAAAGGCAGGCTGATATCTCTTTCCTATCCTTCCAAATACAGTACTGTAACATTATAAATAACAACATTGATTCAAGGGATGTCATTCGACGCCCCCGCCCACCTACCTGAGATATTTTCCAGCAGTCCCTGCTATGGTGTCATGAGAACTTCTGTCAGATTGATCGCATCTCCGGCGCCTGCGCATTTCACAACGGAAGTGAACCGATTCATAATAGCACGACTGGAGCTCATTATAGTTCAATGCTGGAGCTGTCAAGTACAGCAGAGGTTGGAGGAGAGAGGGTTTGCGAATTGCACGCAAAAAACTGCATGAACTAACTGCTGGCATGTTTTTGATAAGAATTGTAGTGTGCCGACTACTGTCATAGTCGTGTTCGTGTTTGTTAATTCCACATTCATTATTGATGTTGCTGTGTTACTAGTTGCCATAGCTAAGGGAGGTACTATAATTAACCAAAGGCATGAATCATGTGTGGCTTTTATAGGCATACCGTGCAAGCTATGAAACAAGATAACTATGAGCTCTCCAAGTCTTATAAAGATGTAATGTATGGAGAGTATAACATTATTTCGTTGTTGTTAAAGCCGTAAAACTACACCTTACAAGTGCAGTTACCATTTATTTTGAAACGTTGGACATTGAGTATGTAACTTAAGTACGCCAGTCCATTTTACATTTTATGAGCGCATATCAAGTTTACATCTCATTGCTGTTGAGGTTATGCCAAATAAATCGGCTGGCTGGCTGGATGGACATCGTTAGCCTGGGGAAAAATGCACAGCATTCGTCTGTATTGGAGTTGTTGGGTGGTTCAAGTTCCGTGGCTTTGCCTATGACCTTTAATAATGTATAGTTTGTTTACTTAATCGGTTTCGCAATGACTCAAGGGTATATAGAAGCTATAGGCGCTTACACTTGATAGGATACGTGTGCTTGATATGACTAAAACTGTGTTAGAACTACTGTGTAGAACATTGGCAATGTTACATTCTCTTAAACCCACAGAACAGCCCAGAGACAATCTAACAGTAAGTTCTCACACTGCACTGCAACATTGTAGAGCTACTAGTTGTTACAGTGTAACTAAAACAGTTCATAACAGTGTTTCATCATATATAGCTTTTATAACCTTGAGTCATTTGAGGTAAAAAGGAGAGACACTTTTTTCTGTGCACTGTAACATTGGCAGTGTCACATTGTCTATTCTTGGAATGATCAAACACTGCAACAATCTATTGCTATCCCTTTCTTTCTGAAATGACTGCTACAGTAACCTATGGCAACTTAAGCTACATTTAATTCAGTTATGCTTTTATATATTTTAATTGTATTTTAACAGCCAATACAAAAGCACAACAAAGCCTTTTTATGACATAGCCTACTATAATCTCAAGGTTATCTAGGCCTGTAACCATTTTCACTAATATGTGTTGTGGGATCAGTTGTCAGTCATCTGGGTAAATGTATCCAAGTGGTAGTGACGATCGTGTGAAAGTCTTAAAGGCCATTAAATAAAAGCAAATAGTCTGTAAATACTTCATGTCAGATGCTATCTTCTAACCCAGTGGTCGCGTTCTCAGTCAAAAAGCAAGCCAAGATCTACCGCTCGGATTAAAAAACAAAAAAAACATGACTTAAACAATGGAACATTAACCTAATAAAAACAGTTCTGTAGAAATGAGATTTGCGCAGTAGGCCTAAAACATTATCACAGCATATTGGCTATATGCCTAGCCTGGCAATTGTTCTTTGTTCTTCTCAGACCAAAAATGTATTTCAAAACTCAAGCTTTGATATTAAAATAGATCAGTTTGCAAGGTACAGCTGAGGGGGACGAGGTCAAATCATGACGTCAGTGATCTTCAGCTCGGAAAGTCGGAGCTCTATTAATAATTCCAGTTGTCTTGAATGCACTGACGTCTGAAGTAGAGCATTTCCGAATTCGCAGTGGTTTTGAACATGTCATTAGTTTCAGCGGAGGGAGAGAAATAGCAGCCTCTCTCGGTCCCTGTTCTATCCTTCCTTTCCTCCGGTGAGACTGACCAGAGAGCGGACACCGTCTTCCACCAGATGGCGAAACTCGAGTCGCACCTCATCTGCCTCATGCACAACTTCATGTTATTCCTAAAACCAGAGAAAGTGAAATATTCCTCGATATTAAAATATACATGACGAGCTGCTAATAATAATAAAAACGCAGGGCTATCGATACACTTGTCTGCTCATTGATTGCAGCTGCAGCGCGAGTGGACGTAGGTAGACGCGCATTTTATGTTTTGTAGCCAAAAACATTAATGGGCTCTTTAATGTTGAATAAAAACAGTTTTGACAGTGCTGAATAAAAAGTTAGACATGTACTGACTCATAAAAGCAGCAACTCTTTCCTTTATTCTTTGACAGTCTCTCTCTGGTCATGCTTTTACAAGTCATGAAATCTCAGGTAGGCTAGTATCAAACTTTGGCACGGTGAAGCTATGCGATTGGCCAGCGCAGTAGGCGCACTCGATATATCCACAGATCTCGCCGTCCACCCGGTAGCCTGAGTTTGTCTTTTCAGAGAAATTAAATGGTTCCAAATGGGAACACTTTGTCTCACCGGTGTACAGGGCTTCTGAATCAAGTGCATCTACGACCAACAGCGCAACACGAAAAAAGGGGCGCAAGCCTTTGTTGTTGGCTTTTCTACAGAAATATTTGGTGATTGACTAGGAATGCCAGTCGATCGATCGGTTGGTGACTACTTTTTTAACCTAACGCAGTCGTTGCTTAATAAGGACTGGTGCCATTTAGTCTTAGTATGGGTGTGTGTGAAGATTAGAGTTTAAGATAAATCTTTCCTTGTATTTCTTAGCATTCCAGTATGTTTCCTAGAATTTACAGTATTTCAAGTGAATTAAATCACCCGGAGGTTATATGAAATGTACAAAAAGTTGCGAATGTCATGCACATGATTTTGTCGTTTTTTTGTAATTATTTTATTTTCTCCAGAGTGTTTGGTTCTAAACCCGGTGTGAGAATGACCCTGCAGAATGGGCTGGTGTTGCCTGCTGCCAAAAACTGTTCCCATGCAGTAGCTAGCACAGCAGACTACAACAACAGGAACACCCTGAGATGGGACCTGACCCCAGACCAGATCAAGAACATGACAGAGAGCCTGGTCCAGAGGATCAAACAGGTCTACGATGACATCGGATCTCTGGATGTAGAACAAGTGTCCATTGAGAACACCTTAAAAGCCCTGGCCAATGCCAAATTAGAATATGCAGGTAAGTTATTGTCTGATCTGGGCCACACTGATCTTGGTTGATTAAAAGGTCACAAACGTGTTTTTAATGTTGAAACAGTAAAATCAAACTTTTTATATGGAGATGTCTCTCGCTTCACATTTTTTTAATGCTGTAATTACACATATTTAGACAACACTTCTGCTCCAGTTGTTTGAGCTCATACCTCTTTTTGTTTCTTCCCTGGACCACTAATCTATAATGTATTTCTATAGTCTACCCTGGACCAGCTGAATATGCCACCTTTATCTTGCCTGCATTTGTTCCCCAGCACAACGCCATGTTCTGGATTTTCCCCAATACGTGTCTGCTTGTAAGGAGGTGCGCTCAGCGAGCACAGAAGCAGACAAGAAGCTGTCTGACTTTGATGTGGAGACAAGTATGAGGGAAGATGTGTTTCACAGAGTGATTGCCTTGCAGGTACAACTAACTAATTAACTACCTATTAACTAACTAATGTAGGTACAATATACACATATGGCCAAAATAATTTATGACAAAGTAATAATGTTTATTTCAAGGTCATTTTGAGGTGTTATGTAATTAAATTGTTGGCTTTGGCTAGTTGGTAGCGTAGCATACTGAGAGTTCATTCGTTCTAAATGTGCCCTCATTTGATACCATTGGTTCATATTTAGCCTACAGTAATTTGATCCCGATAACGGTCTGGCACCAGCTGATGCCAAGTTTCTTGATCCTGCTAAAAAACACTGTTAGTCCACTGACCATCATTTTCACATATCATAGATAGTGAACTGGTCAATCCACACATTGACGCATTATATCATTATCAATCAATCAATTGATTTGGATCAATAATCTGGAAGAGTTTTGTACTCCCAAAACACTGAGATGAGACAGTGTTCTCTCCAGGCTATTTATTGCCCTTTGTAATGAAGTTGTATCCATGGCCACAGCTATTTCATTGAGAGACCAGATTAAGTCCTCACTGTCATTGGGGCTCTGGAAGCAGTCAAGGTACCGACAGACATGACGGTGGAGACCGCTCCAACCCCTGCCAGGTGGAGGCCTGGCGGACTGACAGAACCACACACCACACACAGACAGACACACACAAACATAAATCACACCATAGGTAATCAATGGGACATATGGGTAATATTAAATGTTCTTCCAACATGGCACAAGTGCATCCTCAGAGAGTGGTCTGATTTTTTTCTTGCAGGAGAAGCAGCTGGACAATCTAATGCCTGAGGCCAAGAGATTCTTAGACCGTCTTATCACATTAGGGAAGAGGAATGGATTGCACTTGTCAAAGGATATACAGGAGGTAATACAAACTTTGGAGTTTCATATACATAAGGGAAAGGATTCCTGGGTGGTGCTTTAAGTGCTGAAAACAACATTACATTTGTTTGAAGATTTGATATGTGGCTGTTATGTGATTTGTAGCACTGAAAGTCAAACAGTCTATACTTTCGACATTGTAGACTTCTCATAACAATGTGGTAATTTCTTCTCTCTCTAGGAAGTCAAAAGATTGTCAAAACTCATCAGTGAACTCTCAATCGACTTCAACCAAAATCTAAATGAGGAAAACACGTATCTAACATTCAGTGAAAATGAACTAAGTAAGCAGAACCAGCCCTAAAAGAAATGAAACGACTATCTATGATTGTCCTTCATACAGTGCATTCGGAAAGTATTCAGACCCCTTGACTTTTTCCATATCTTATTACGATACAGCCTTATTCTAAAATGTATTAAATTAATGGTTTTCATCAATCTACACACACAGTACCCCATAATGACGAAGCGAAAACAGGTTTTTAGACATTTTTGCAAATGTATATATTATGAAACAGAAATTTACATAAGTATTCAGACCCTTTGCTATTAGACTGGAAATTGAGCTCAGGTGCATCCTGTTTCCATTGATCATCCTTGAGATGTTTCTACAACTTGAGTGGAATCCACCTGTGGTAAATTCCATTGATTGGACATGATTTGGAAAGGCACACACCTGTCTGTATAAGGTCCCACAGTTGACAGTGCATGTCAGAGCAAAAACCAAGTCATGAGGTCAAAGGAATTGTCCGTAGAGCTCCGAGACAGGATTGTGTCGAGGCACAGATCTGGGGAAGGGTACCAAAACATTTCTGCAGCTTTGAAGGTCCCTAAGGACACAGTAGCCTCCATCATTATTAAATGGAATAAGTTTGGAATCACCAAGACTCTTCCTAGAGCAGCAGGGACTGAGAGACTAGTCAGGGTCGAGGGAAAGATGAACAGAGCAAAGTACAGAGAGATACTTGATGAAAACCTGCCACAGAGCTCTTAGGACCTCAGACTGGGGCAAAGGTTCTCCTTCCAACAGGACAACGACCCTAAGCACACAGCCAAGACAATGCAGGAATGGCTTCGGGACAAGTCTCTGAATGTCCTTGAGTGGCCCAGCCAGAGCCCGGACTTGAACTCGATTGAACATCTCTGGAGAGACCTAAAAATAGCTGTGCAGCAATGCTCTCCATCCAACCTGACAGAGCTTGAGAGGATCTGCAGAGAAGAATGGGAGAAACTCCCCAAATACAGGTGTGCGAAGCTTGTAGCGTCATACTGGAAAGACTCGAGGCTGTAATCGCTGCCAAAGGTGCTTCAACAAAGTACTGAGTAAAGGGTCTGACTACTTATGTAAATGTAATATTTCTGTTTTAGATTTTTTATAAATTTGCTAAAATTTCTAAAAACCTGTTTTTGCTTTGTAATTATGGGGTATTGTGTTAAGACCAATGAGGGGGAAAAAACCCAGTTTAATCCATTTTAGAATAAGGCTGTAGCGGTACAAAATGTGGAAAGTCAAGCGGTCTGAATACTTTCCGAAGGCACTGTGTATTCTTGTCGTAATATGTCCTTTTAATATCCTTGATATATCATTACCATGTTTCTCCGAATATTTGGGTGTTGACTCCTGCTTTTTACCTCAAAGGTGGCTTAGCGGATAGCTATCTGAATGGTCTGGAGAAGACTGAGGACAGGCGGTACAAGGTAACCCTGGCATACCCTCACTACTACCCCCTGATGAAGAGGTGCCACATGGCTGAGACCAGGAGGAAGATGGAGACTGCTTTCCATAGCAGATGTAAGGAGGTAAAACCACCTGCTCTTGATCCACATGCATTTTTTAAAAGAGTTATACAAATCAAATGTGTAATGGATTAATGTATTGATTTATTGTTTGGTTGGTTGATCAATTGATTTTTTTATCAGCAATGTTGGTTTGCCACTTGGCATCAATAACAACGTTTGGAATTATAAGGGTGCCAAGGGGTGCAGTTCCTTCAGAAATCAAGGCACCCTAAAAAATGCAATATTATAATAAGTTTAGCCAACTTTTTCAGGGCATCCCCAAGACCAGTTTACTTATTGATAGAGTTCAGAGAGTTCTCATGAAAGTCAACATGCAGTGTTTATGACCACGTGTGCCAGACTTCCTGAAAGTTTTCCATTTCCAGGTAAAAGATTGTCTTGTTGCAGGTAAACACAGTCATTCTGGAAAAGCTGATTGAGCTGAGGTCAAAGGTGGCACAGCTACTGGGTTTCAGTACCCACGCCAACTGTGTGCTTGAGATGAACATGGCCAAGAATACCAACAATGTGGCATGCTTTCTAGGTATGACCTCTTACCTGACTAAACAACTTGACCCCCCACTGTGTGTCAATATGGCAAAAACTCTTATTGCGCAACAGTAACCTCAGAGATGGAATTACGTATTATATCATTTTTCTGTATGCCTGACAAATCAATGTAGAACTTTATTACACAGCATTCAGATATGTAACAAATAGGTAATGCCTTACCAATAGTCAGATTCGAAAAATGTTGGTCAGTCAGCTGCCTCTGTTATTCAAATGGTGTGCTTCATTAACTTCTCTAGCACTGATAACAAAAACACAAAAAAACACTTATTGAAATTGAGGTGAGGTGTCATTCACTTAATTTTGATATATTTTCCATGTCCCCTACTTCACAGATGAGTTCTATGCGAAACTGAAGCCGGTGGGAATCAAGGAAAGGAAGTATATCCTGGCCCTGAAGAAGAGGGACTGTGCCATGCGGGGAAAGGCCTTTGATGGACAGATCAACGCCTGGGACCTGCCCTACTACATGAACCAGGTGGAGCAGGTGAAGTTTGCTGTAGACAAGGACAAGTTGATCGAGTACTTCTCTCTGGAGGTGGTGACGGAGGGGTTGCTCAGTATCTACCAGGAACTGCTTGGCCTCAACTTTAAGCGGGTAAACGGCGCCCACGTGTGGCACGACAATGTCAGCCTCTACTCTGTACTGGACACGGCCACTGGGGAGGAGATCGGCCGGTTCTACTTGGACCTGCATCCCAGGTGAAAGGACAGGGAAATATGAACATCAGCAGGACTGTGGGGTGCTAACGGGGCTATAGTTGTACACTCCTGGTAGGGATACAGGGTTAGTTGCTCTCGTTGAAGCTACCATAGCACACTATTGTGGCTAATTTTAAGGTTCAGAGTGTGATTCACACTGTGCTTGATGTTGAGTCATTTACCTTGTGTCGTCTCTCCAGAGAAGGGAAGTACGGTCATGCTGCCTGCTTTGGGCTCCAGCCGGGCTGCCTGGGGCCTGATGGGAAACGTATGCTGCCGGTTGCGGCCATGGTGGCCAACTTCACCAAGCCTACGAAAGGCTGGCCCTCTCTGCTGCAGCACCACGAGGTGGAGACCTTCTTCCACGAGTTTGGCCACGTCATGCACGAGCTCTGCTCTAGGGTAGGCTTTTCTGCTGGGGGGTGAAATTCAGTAGCATATATTATGAAGTCAAGCACACATGGGGTGCACTCGAAACACTAGCCTCTATGAAATTATCACCAGCATGGTCCTGAAGTGATACAGTGTATTATGATCTCCACGGCCCTCCCTAGACAACGTTCTCAGAGTTCAGTGGGACCCTGGTGGAGACAGACTTTGTGGAGGTGCCATCTCAGATGCTGGAGAACTGGGTATGGGAGAAGGAGCCCCTGAGGAGGATGTCTCGCCACTACAAAGACGGCAGCCCCATCCCCGACAACCTGCTCAACAAACTCATCGCCTCCAGAGTCGCCAACACAGGTCAGGGATCACACATATACTGTAATAAGGTAACTAAGAAGTGAGTAGTGCATTTATCCCATTGGCTCTATCCTACTGGATATACAGTACATTCTGAAAGTATTCAGACCCCTTGACTTTTTTCACATTTTGTTACGTTACAGCCTTATTCAAATGTGTTTTAAAAAAAAATGTGTTCCTTCATTAATTTACACACAATACCGTCGCTGCACAGCTATTTTCAGGTCTCTCTAGAGTTGTTCGATCGGGTTCAAGTCCGGGCTCTGGCTGGGACACTCAAGGACATTCAGAGACTTGCCCCGAAGCCAGTCCTGCGTTGTCTTGGCTGTGTGCTTAGGGTCATTGCCCTGTTGGAAGGTGAACCTTCGTCCCAGTCTGAGGTCCTGAGCGCTCTGGAGCAGGTTTTCATCAAGGCTCTCTCTGTACTTTGCTCCTTTCATCTTTCCCTTGATCCTGACTAGTCTCCCAGTCCCTGCCTCTGAAAAACATCTCCACAGCATAATGCTGCCACCACCATGCTTCACCGTAGGGATGGTGCCAGGTTTCTTCCAGACGTGACACTTGGCATTCAGGCCAAAGAGTTCAATCTTGGTTTCATCAGACCAGAGAATCTTGTTTATCATGGTCTGAGAGTTCTTTAGGTGCCTTTGGCAAACTCCAAGAGGGCTTTCAATGTGCCTTTTACTGAGGAGTGGCTTCAGTCTAGCCACTCTACCATAAAGGCCTGATTGGTGGAGTGCTCTTTGGCCTGTATGCCAAGCGTCACATCTGGAGGAACCCTGGCACAATCCCTATGGTGAAGCATGGTGTTGGCAGCATTATGCTGTGGAGATGTCTTTCAGCGGCAGGGACTGGGAGACTAGTCAGGATCAAGGGAAGATGAAAGGAGCAAAGTACAGAGAGATCCTTGATGAAAACCTGCTCAGGAACTCAGACTGGGGCGATGTTTCACCTTCCAACAGGACAACGACCCTAAGCACACAGCCAAGACAATGCAGGAGTGGCTTTGGGACAAGCCTCTGAATGTCCTTGAGTGGCCCAGCCAGAGCCTGGACTTGAACCTGATCGAACATTTCTGGAGAGACTTAAAAATAGCTGTGCAGCGACGCTCCCCATCCAACCTGACAAAGCTTGAGAGGATCTGTAGAGACAAATGGGAGAAACTCACCAAATACAGGTGTGCCATGCTTGTAGCGTCATACCCAGGAAGACTCAAGGCTGTAATCACTGCCAACGGTGCATCAACAAAGTACTGAGTAAAGGGTCTGAATACTTATGTAAATGTGATATTTCAGTTTTTATTTTTTGTAAATTTGCAAAAATATCTAAAAACCTCTTTTTGCTTTGTCATAATGGGGTATTGTGTGTGGATTGATTAGGGGAAAAAACAATTTAATCCATTTTAGAACAAGGCTGTAATGTAACAAAATTTGGAAAAAGTCAAGGGGTCTGAATACCTTCCAAATGGATAGCATTCATAGTCTTTGGTAGCATGCATTTCTGTTCCCTTCAAATCCATAATATTTGTTAATAACTTGACATCCAATAGACTCCCACTCATGTGCCTGTCTTGTTCAGGTCTGATGAACCTGCGACAGGTAGTGCTCAGTAAAGTGGACCAGTCTCTGCACACCAAGTCCCATGCCGAAACTGCCGAGGTGTTTGCCAAGCACTGCCAAGACATCCTGGGGATCCCCGCTACTCCAGGTCTTACACCAGTGATAATATAATGCCATTTAATTAGAATATGAATGGACATTACAATTCAAATATTAAAACAATGTTCCTCCCGTAAGGATTTATTGTTCTCAAAGAATACAACATTATTTTTTACTCCAGGTACAAATATGACAGCTAGTTTTAGTCACTTGGCTGGGGGCTACGATGGCCAGTACTATGGCTACCTGTGGAGCGAGGTCTATTCCATGGACCTCTTCTTCAGTCGTTTCAAAAAGGAAGGAATCATGAACCCCAAGGTGTGGCAAAATCAATTCACTCCCCATTCATCTTGAGTTAACATATTTAAAAATTGGTATGCATCTATACTTTTCATAAAGAAATGTAAGCCTTCAAGTTCCATTTGATTGGCAAGCATCTTTGAGTGCTACCTTGTGTGTGAGTAATATTACACCATTTATCATACTCTACTCTTATGTACCCAAAATGTACTTGAATTTAAGCCTTAAAGTTTGACTGACATGTTTTGTATGCCCATCTTATCATCAGGTGGGGAAGGAGTACAGGAGGGTGATTCTGGAGGCTGGTGGTTCTGTGGATGGAAGGGACATGCTGAAGACCTTCCTGGGTCGTGAACCTTGCCAGGATGCCTTCTTTCAATGCAAGGGATTGGCCAAAGCTGAGGGAGCACTGAATGGTCGTCACTGACCCCCTCTCACTCCACATTAAAGGGATACTTTGGGATTTGGGCAAAGAGGCTCTTTATCTACTTCCTCAAAGTCAGATGAACTTGTGGATACCATTTTTATGTCCCAGTATGAAGGAAATTGGAGGTAGTTTTGCGAGCCAATGCTAACTAGCGTTAGTACAATGACTGGAAGTCTATGGGTATCTGCTAGCATGCGAGATTACATCTATGTTGTTCATGCTAGCAGATACCCATAGACTTCCAGTCATTGTACTAATGCTAGTTAGCAGTGGCTCGCGAAACTACCACTAACTTCCTTCAAACTGACAATATTTTTTGCTTTTTGTACAGTTTATATACATGCCTTCAGAAAGTATACACACCCCTTGACTTTTTCCAAATGTTGTGTTACAGCCTGAATTTAAAATGGATTCAATTTAGATGTTTTGTCACTGGCCTACAGACAATACCCCATAATATCAGAGTGGAATTCAGTTTTTCTATTAATTAAAAATGAAAAGATGAAATGTCTTGATTCATTAAGTATTCAACCTCTTTGGTATGGCAAGCCTAAATAAGTTCAAGAGTAAAAATGTGCTAAACAAGTAACAAAATAAGTTGCATAACTACCTCATCTCTGTACCCCACACATACAATTACCTGTAAGGTCCCTCAGTCGAGCAGTGCATTTCAAACACAGATTCAACCACAAAGACCAGGGAGGTTTTCCAATGCCTCTAAAAGAAGACCACCTATTGGTAAATGGGTGAAAATAAAAAAGCAGACATTGAATATCCCTTTGAGCATGGTGAAGTTATTAATTACACTTTGGATGGTGTACTTTTTGTCCTGAATACAAAGTGTTATGTTTTGGGCAAATCCAATACAACACGTTACTGAGTACCACTCTCCATATTTTCAAGCATAGTGGTGGCTGAATGTTATGGGTATGCTTATAATCATTAATGACTGGGGAGTTTTTCAGGATAAAAAAGAAACAGAATGGAGCAAAGCACTGGCAAAATCCTAGAGTAAAACCTGGTTCAGTCTGCTGTCCACCAGACACTGGGAGATCAATTCACCTTTTATTTTATTTTTTACTTCAGTTTATTTTAGTAAATACTTTAACACTTTTTCTTCTTAACTGCATTGTTAAGGGCTTGTAAGTAAGCATTTCACTGTAAGGTCTACACCTGCTGTATTCGGCGCATGTCACAAATAACATTTGATTTAAGACACAAGGCCAAATCTACACTGGAGTTACTTACCAAGAAGACAGTGAATGTTCCTGAGTAACCGTTTTGACTTAAATTTACTTAAATCTATGGCAAGACCTGAAAATATTTGTCTAGCAATGAACAACAACCAATTTGGCATGGCTTGAAGAATTTTGAAAAGAATAATGGTCAAATGGTGCACAATCCAGGTGTGGAAATCTCTTTTGGCTTTCTGGGTAAGTCCCAAAGTGCTTCTACAAAATATTGAATACTTATGTAAATGAGATATTTCTGTATTTCATTTTCAATAAAAACATGTTTTCACTTTGTCATTATGGGACATTGTGTGTAGCTGGGTGAAGAAGGTTTTTTATTTAATCCATTTTCAATTCATGTAACACAACAAAATGTGGAATAAATCAAGGGGTATCAATACTTTCTGAGGGCACCGTATTGGTTGTTATTGTATTGGAGTTGCCATGTTTAATTTTAGCTCCCGAGTGGTGTGCGGTCTAAGGCACTGCATCTCAGTGCTAGAGGCGTCACTACAGACCCTGGTTCGATTCCAGGCTGTATCACAACTGGCCGTGATTGGGAGTCCCATAGAGCGGCACACAATTGTCCCAGCATCGTCCGGGTTAGGGGAGGGTTTGGCCAGGTAGGCCGTCATTGGAAATAAGAATTTGTTCTTAACTGACTTGCCTAGTTAAATAAAGGTAAAAAAAAAATTTAAATCAATAATAATTCTGTTAATTGTTTGAGTGCCATACAAGATGGTGTCGAAAGAGATGGCAGCTTCGATTCAAGTCCTTAGGAAAATGTGCAGTATTTCGTTTTTTTTATGTATGATTTGTTATTTTGTTAGCCCAGAAAACCTTAAGTGTTATTAGAACTATTTGATATCAGAGAGGCGTCAACTTACCAGCGCCATGACCAGAAATACGACTTGCCCAAAGCGGATCCTTTGTCTGCACCTCCCAGGGCATTTGAACTGATTCCAGAGGCCGACCCAAAACAATTCCGCTAGAGGAGAGGGTGCCGGAGCGGTCTTCTAGTGAGGCTTCGGATGCGAGCACACCACCCACCGCTCTTGTGTATATTACTCACTAATGTCCAGTCCCTAGTTAGCAAAGTCGACAAAATCTGGCCAAGAGTTGCCAAAGAGATATCCGGCATTGTAACATACTCTGTTTCACGGAAACATGGCTAGCGGGGGACATGCTGTCGGAGTCCATACAGCCAACGTGATTTTCAGTCCATCGCGCCGACAGGAATAAACATCTCTCCGGTAAGAAGAAAGGCGGGGGTGTATGTTTCATGATTAATGACTCATGGTGTAATTGTAACAACATACAGGAACTCAAGTCGTTTTGTTCACCTGACCTAGAATTCCTCACAATCAAATGCCAACCACATTATCTCCCAAGAAAACTGTCCTCGGTTATCGTCACAGCCGTGTATATTCCCCCGCAAGCGGATACCAAGACGGCCATCAAGGAACTACACTGGACTTTATGCGAACTGGAAACCATATATCCTGAGGCTGCATTCATTGTAGCTGGGGATTTTAACAAAGCTAATTTGAGAACAAGGCTACCTAAATTCTATCAGCATATCGATTGTTGTACACAAGCGAGTAACACGCTCGACCATTGCTACTCTAACTTCCACGATGCAAACAAGGCCCTCCCCTGCCCTCGTTTTGGCAAATCTGACCATGACGCCATCTTGTTGCTCCCCTCCTATAGGCAGAAACTTAAACAGAAAGCGCCCGTGCTTAGGTCTATCCAACGCTGGTCTGACCAATCGGATTCCACACTTCAAGATTGCTTCGATCACGTGGACTGGATATGTTCCGGGTAGCCTCAGATAATATCATTGACGTTAACGCTGACTCGGTGGGCGAGTTTATAAGGAAGGGTATAGGAGATATTGTACCCACTGTGACTATTAAAACCTTCCCTAACCAGAAACCATGGATTGATGGCAGCATTCACGCAAAGCACGTTCCACCGCATTCAATCATGGCAAGGCGACTGGAAATATGACCGAATACAAACAGAGTAGTTATTCCCTCCATAAGGCAATCAAACAAGCAAAGTGTCAGTATAGAGACAAAGTGGAGTCGCAATTCAACGGCTCAAACACAAGACTTATGTGGCAGGGTCTTCAGACAATCATGGATTACAAAAAAGAAAACCAGCCCCGTCGCGGACATCGACGTCTTGCTTCCAGACAAATTAAAACAACTTCTTAGCGTGTTTTGAGGACAATACAGTGCCACTGACGCGGCCCGCTACCAAAGACTGTGGGCTCTCCTTCTCCGTGGCCGACGTGAGTAAAACATTTAAACTTGTTAACCCTCACAAGGCTGCCGGCCCAGACGGCATCCCTAGCTGCGTCCTCAGAGCATGCGCAGACCAGCTGGCTGGTGTGTTTACAGATATATTCAATCAATCCCTATCCCAATCTGCTGTCCCCACATGCTTCAAGATGGCCACCATTGTTCCTGTTCCCAAGAAAGCTAACTAAATGACTATCGCACTGTAGCACTCACTTCTGTCATCATGAAGTGCTTTGAGAGACTAGTCAAGGATCATACGACCGCCTCCCTACCTGTCACCCTAGACCAACTTCAATTTGCTTACCGCCCCAATAGGTCCACACACTGCACACTGCCTTATCCCATCTGGACAAGAGGAATACCTATGTAAGAATGCTGTTCATTGACTACAGCTCAGCATTCAACACCATAGTACTCTCCAAACTCATCATTAAGCTTGAGACCCTGGGTCTCGACCCTGCCCTGTGCAACTGGGTCCTGGACTTCCTGACTGGCCGCCCCCAGGTGGTGAAGGTAGGAAACATCTCCACTTCGCTGATCCTCAACACTGGGGCCGCACAAGGGTGCGTTCTCAGCCCCCTCCTGTACTCCCTGTTCACCCACGACTGCATGGCTATGCACGCCTCCAACTCAATCATCAAGTTTGCAGACGACACAACAGTGTTAGGCTTGATTACCAACAACGACGAGACAGCCTACAGGGAGGAGGTGAGGGCCCTCAGAGTGTGGGGTCCTGAAAATAACCTCTCACTCAATGTCAGCAAAACAAAAGAGATGATCGTGGACTTCAGGAAACAGCAAAGGAAGCACTCCCCTATCCACATCGACAGGACAGCAATGGAGAAGGTGGAAAGTTAAGATCCTCGGTGTTCATATCACCGACAAACTGAAATGGTCCACACACACAGACAGTGTGGTGAAGAAGGCGCAGCCTCAGGAGGCTGAAACAATTTGGCTTGTCACTGAAAACCCTCACTAACATTTACAGGTGCACAATTGAGAGCATCCTGTCGGGCTGTATCACCGCCTGGTACGGCAACTGCACCGCCCACAACCGAAAGGCTCTCCAGAGGGTGGTGCGGTCTGCACAACGCATCACCGGGGGAAAACTACCTGCCCTCCAGGACACCTACAACACCCAATGTCACAGGAAGGCAAAAAAAGATCATCAAGGATAATAACCACCAGAGCCACTACCTGTTCACCCCGCTTCCATCAAGAAGGCGAGGTCAGTACAGGTGCAACAGAGCTGGGACAGAGAGATAGAAGCTGTTTTTCAATCTCAAGGCCATCAGATTGTTAAACAGCCACCACTAGCACAGAGAGGCGGCTGCCTACCTACAGACTTGATATCATTGGCCATTTTACTAAATGGAATACTAGTCACTTTAATAAGGCCACTTTAAGAATGTTTACATATCTCGCATTACACATCTCATTTGTATATAATGTATCCTTCACTATTTATTTTTTACTATCTATTGCATCTTAGCCGCTGTCACTGCTCATCCATATATTTTATACTTATATATTCTTATCCCATTCCTTTACTAGATTGTGTGTATTAGGTTTTGTTGTGGAATTGTTAGATATTACCTGTTAGATACTGCTGCACAGTTGGATCTGGAAGCATGAGCATTTCGCTACATTCGCATTAAAATTTTGTAGTAAGGTGGGTGGAGTGTTCCCTCACATGAAAGGGCTTGTTTTTGTATGAGAAATTCTTGATATTTGATGACTATATAGTCTTACATACTGGCAAAACTGGGAACAGAAAAGGCAACTGCAAAAGTATGATCATTTTTAATTAGTCAATGTGAAAAGGTACAGTATCTCAAAAAGATGACAATACTTGGACATACCTCAATTGTTATGTGTGTCCACAGGAGGGAGACAAAACATCATACATCATCACATTACACTGACCATTGTATATTTGGGACAGTTTCCAGGGTCCAGACCCAGATTAAGTTTATTCCTCGACTAAAAAGCACTTCAATTGAGATTCTCAATTGGGCATGCTTTTCAGTCCAGAGGTAGATGTAATCTGGGTCTTGGAAACTGGTCATTGGTTTCCACTATGTTTCCAATAGGCTAGGCTAGGCTGGAACACCGTGACAGAATCCTCTCTTGTAATGTAATTTGCCCACGAGGTGATGTATAAATCATATTCTTTCAAATGCTGTTCATATTCGTTAAAATGCAGTATATGCTATTGCACTTGTAGCTACATTGATGGTCTTCAGTCGCTCTATTGTATTTGGGAGTCATTTATTTAACCAAATGTGTAGGATGATCCCAGTCCTTCTAGGCACTAGTCTAGTAGACGACATTTGATGTATAGACGTGTCAGCCTCAGAATTTTTATGTCATGTCACAACAACCCTTATTCCCCAATTCATCTTCACAGGCGGGACACCTTTACATGGGTGACATTTTCCCTACAAGAAGAGATTATAATTTATTCACAAGGCCCTGTTCCAATATGGCTGTGTTCAGACAGGCAGCCCAATTCTATTTTTTTTCACTAATTGGTCTATTGATGAAATTGGTCAAAAGGCCAATTAGTGGAAAAAAATATCAGAAAGCAGCCCAAGATCCTTTTCCATTTCCTTACATCATTCCCTCTTTCCTCTCTTGAAGCTATCACTGATGTGACCCTATAAAGGATTGATGAAAGCTATGCAGTGTATCATTACTTTAATCTATTGAAAATGGTATCAGTGATTACGTCAAGGAAGGGAGGAAAATCTAGATCATGCGTCAAATTATTATTGTGACATTCCATCACCACCATCACTTTACTCTGGGATAATCTCAATTGAAATCTTCTCGTGTCCTCTCAGCGCCTCCTTCTCATAACCCATTGGATGAGAAAGCCAGAGGTCCCGCCCCTCTGATCTTCTCCTCCAATGGGTTTTGAGAAGGAGGCTAGGAGAGAGGATGCGAGGAGCGCAATTGAGATTCTTCCACTGTGAGTGACTGTACCCTATATCATGTCTCTCACTGGAGCTAAGACAAGTCTTGTTCACACAATACCAAATGTACATTATTTTCTGTTGTTAAAATAACCATCCAAATATTTGTGAGTATCAATATAGCAGCAAATAATCAACTAAAATATGTCCTACCTCTCCACAAACCGTATTGGTGAACATCATTTACAAACGATTGAAACACAATTTTCATTGGTTATATTAACATGCCTATCAGGTAAGTGCACTCAGATGCAAGGTTGTCGCCGTACTGGGCCAACGATACAGCCGCATACTGGTGTTGGCTCGGTAGACTGGCCAACTCTGTTCTTGCTACAAACGAGATGCATGCATACATTTTTGAATGACAAAAATAACAAGAGATTAGGACTGAAAACATTTGGGTGCGGCGTTCTTCAGAAGAAAGGATTCTGCTTTGGCGGTGGTGGATTTTTTTCTTCTTTTGCTTTCTGTATTTCCTTGGCTGTTGTGGACATTTTGGATTCCTTTTTAGTTTATGTTCGTTTTTATATTTTTACCCAAATACAATTATTCTTTTTGAGAACTATTTCCCCCGTTTATTTTAGGAATCTCTTTTTGTTTATGTATTGTCTGACTGGACACTTTTTCAGCGAGACGCAAACTCTGAACAATAAACAACTTTTGAGGGGATTGGTCTCGCGAAAGAATGCGTCTGACTGATTAGCTAGCTAGCTAGGTGAGGTTTAAGTGGATGCTTGGAAGAAACAAACCTTGTCGGCCAGCGAATTTATACAGTTTAAACGTTCGTGGATTTAACCATTTTCGGACTATATATCAAATGAGAAACTAAATCGACACCATTGTATGGTAAGTGAAGTCTAACGACACTCATCACTGTAGCTATATAGGTAGCAGTTGGCTAGTGTGTGGTCGCGAACAAACGCATTAGCTAGTTACCTAGTCGCGTCGCTAGCCGAGGGGGTGTATTCCCGCTAGTTTGCACTCTTTACAGGTGGATTTCCTTACGAATGGGGTTGGCTAACTAATAATTACTAATGCAGTGGCGTTGGTTGGTTATTGTGGTAAAGCATACTAGATAGTTTGATGGTTTTACAAGTGGCAATATCACAATCTGGCAATTAACGTTACTCGTTTACTTGTTTTGTTTTCTTACACTGGAATGTCATTAACGTTAATGTAGCTACTGTTTACTTTCCATTAACGCTAAGCTATCTGACATTAGGTACTTTAATAGTTAGCTAGAAGGCTACCAACCTACAGCCCAATTCATTATCTGACATTGTTTAGAGGCACGAGTCCTGTTTATTGACAATCAGTATAATGCGGAAATAAGAGGCCAGCAAACTGTAGCTAACGAGATTCAATGTATGTTGTTCATCGCTTCCTGTGCTGCACACCTTCAGTTCGTATTCGAGGACCGATGTCCTGCTGTACTCGGCATCTTGGCACTTTCATTTTATTAACTTTTCCCTTTGTTAATAAGATTAGCTATCTAGTATCCAAACTAGCTAACTTCAATCAGTTGGCTTTGATCCTGTGTTATTGACCCGAGACAGGGAGGCTAATCTCGCTACGGATGTATCTGAAAGTGTTAAGAATGTATCTAATGGCATTCTCACTATAGCTATCTAGCTAGAATGATTAGAACCCTGCAATGACTGGGATCTTAGTGGGAGGTGAAAATTCCATCAAATCTTATTTGTTAACCTTTTGTATTTACCCTGGATAAATAGGCTATTACTAGCTTTACCTGTGAGCCATCCTATGCTTAGGTCTATGGAGTAAAGGCTCTTTTTTTCTTAAAATAAATACAAAATTACTGGTTTGTTACTTTTGTGGTTAGTGAGCCTAGAGAATTAGCAGGTGAGGAATCTAACAGGATAGGTTTGAGGCACTTGGTAGGCTCATCTTCACTGTGGATTATCAATTTCACTACTCTGCACCACAACACCTCCAGGTTATTAGAACTATCCAAAGGTAAACCTGTTGACCTGACAACCTGAGCTGTTCATTATTGTGTGACAACTGGGGAAAATGCCATCCCATAAAGAGCTTGCCCTCCTCTTACAGATAGTCTCTTTACCACACCTGCTGTCTCGACCTCTGAATGTTCCGCTACGAAAAGCCAACTGACATTTACTCCTGAGGTGCTGACCTATTGCACCCTCTATAACCACTGTAATTATTATTTCACCTTGCTGGTCATCTATGAACATCTTGAAGAACAATCTGGCCTTAATTGCTATGTACTCTTATCTCCACTAGGCACAGCCAGAATAGGACTGGCCACCCCTCAGAGCCTGATTCCACTCTAGGTTTCTTCCTGCCTTTCTTGGGAGTTTTGCCTAGGCATCGTGTTTCTACATCTGCATTGCTTGCTCTTTGGGGTTTTAGGCTGGGTTTCTGTGTAAGCACTTATTGACATCTGCTGATGTAAAAAGGCTTTATAAGTACATTTGGTTGACATACAGCAGCAGACAAGAGTGATCCTTTCGAGTGGTTTTTGACTGATCTTGTTGGTTGGATTGATTACTTTTAACCATGCCTTGTTATAAAGGAATTAGGCTATTTACATTTTGGTTAGTATAATATGATAGCTAAAGACACATGTAGCCAAAACAATCTGACGATTCTGTGATATTTTTTCCCATGGCAAAAAGTAAAACACGAATCAGATATTACATTTAAATGTAAGAAAAACAATACATTTGCACATAAAATAAATGTATTCAAATTGGTAACATTAACAACAAATCATACCATAACCCCACCGCTACCATTGGGCACTCTGTTCACAACGCTGACATCAGCAAATCGCTCACCCACACGACGCCATACACATGGTCAGCGGTTGGCCGGTTGGACATACTCACAAATTCTCTGAATAAAATTACATTGGAGGCGGCTTATGGTAGAGAAATGAACAATCAATTCTCTGGCAACAGATCTGGTGGACATTCCTGCGGTCAGCATGCCAATTGCACACTCAACTTGAGACTTGTGTGGCCTTGTGTTGTGACAACTGCACATTTGAGTGGCCTTTTGTCCCCAGCACAAGGTGCACCTGAGTAATGATCATGCTGTTTAATCAGCTTCTTGACATGGAACACCTGTCAGGTGGATGGATTATTTAGGCAAAGGAGAAATGCTCACTAACAGGGATTTTAGACACAATTTGAAAGAAGCTTTTTGTGCATATGGAACATTTCTGGGGTATTTTATTTCAGCTCATGAAACATGGGACCAACACTTTACATGTGTTATGTTTTTGTTCAGTGTAACAACTGTATTGAAGTAATTGATATAAAATTGATATTGTGTGTGGGAGAGGGAGTTCAATTGGGATTGTGTACCATCCTAGATCTATGATCAGGGGCACCCAGGGGTAAGGTGGTTCAGAGGCAGTGAAACACAACTGGGCAGAAAAGCATCCAAGTGAGAGAAGTCAGCACAGCATCAGGTGTTCCTCATGGGGCTCTGATTTGTTAGCTCTTCTCACCCTTAATTTAAATTAACATAGAAAAATAAAGAATAGAATGAGAGAGAGTGCACCAGGGCTGTTACTCTGTGGGTAAAAAGACTGTAGAGAGCTGAAAATAGCTGTGCAGCAACACTCCCCATTCAACCTGACAGCTTGAGAGAATCTGCAGAGAAGAATGGGAGAAACTCCCCAAATACAGGTGTGCCAAGCTTGTAGAGTCATACCCAAGAAGACTTGAGGCTGTAATCGCTGCCAAAGGTGCTTCAACAAAGTACTGAGTAAAGGGTCTGAATGCTTATGTAAATGTGATCAGTTTTTTGTATTTTATACATTTGCAAAAATGTCTAACCTGTTTTTGCTTTGTCATTATGTGTAGATTGAGGGGGGGAAAAAAAATCAAATTTCAGAATACAGCTGTAACGTAACACAATATGGAAAAAGTCAAGGGGTCTGAATACTTTCCGAATGCACTTTTTATCTAATGTAGTTTATGATATCAATTGAGACATTGAACAAATACAAATAAGGCTGCTACGTACACCTACTTCAAAGCCTACACAACACTGATTATTTTACCAGACTCAGATTTTCCTTTTTTTTCCTGTGCCACCAAAGTTTAGCATACTACTGTATCGTGAACAGTTTTACTAGTTCTGTAACATTATATGGAACAGTGTTTAAATTGAACAAATGGTTAGCGGGGAGAGGCTATACGGACACTCCTGGCCTGCAAAGCGATGATGTATGTTGCACAGCTTAGAGCCGAGTGAACTGAATCACACGGTTGTGACAGCTAAGGAGAACACACTGTTGTTGCCATTCATTCTCTCCCCATTGAGTAGACTATATCATAGTGACATGTAGATGGCTACCAATATTAGTTATTTCTTGAGTAGGCTGCTATCCTACGATCTAATCATGGTAGGGGAATTTTTTTATCCCTTGATACTAACTACTGCAGACAACACTGATAGGCTACAGTTTCACCTTAGGTTGGTAGGCACCTCACAACACCAGTGCACTGGTAATTCAATTTCGGCTTTAGGGCTTGCTTGTAGGTGGCCCACAACATGGTTTGTGTGTAAAATGTGTCTCGTCAATCTGGAAAAACGTTGCGCCGGTAATTTATGGGTCATATCTTTTGAACTGCTAGAAACAAGTCATTTTCTCTGTAGTAATGATAAAACCATACCTGTCACTTTTTCTAATTCGCACAAAAATATATTTACGAGCAATTTAGAGCAGACCGAAATGGATTGTGTCAACTTGAGCAAGCTAGAAAACGTTAGCTAGCTAGGTTTGCTAAGGAGACATACGGTAATTCAACGTTGGCTAGCAATAAAGATACTTAGAACCAAATCGAGGTACCTACCCAGGAGCTGCTGAAAATATTATTTCACTTCACAGCCGCTTCAAGAAAAGGTTTACTAAAATAGTCTGAGCTTCATGTCTGACGAAAGCATGAGGTTAGCACCTGAAACGGATCATTTGAATCTTCAGTAGGCATAAGCAATTACTGTAAAGAAATACAATATCATAGACTAGTTTTTACAGTAGGTTTCCAATTGCAGTTAAGTCTTTTTCAGCATTTTACCCACAATGCGTGCAATCTACAGCATAAATGCTGTAAAACACATTTACGGTATTTTACTGTTTATTCTACATTGTTTTACTGTTGAAATTACAGAAAGTCTTAGTGTACCTTTGTTCATGCCAGTTCCACTGGCTCGGCAAATATCCATCTGAATAAAATGATTAAGTGGAGAGATTTGATGTGAAATTGACTTGAATTTGACAAGACTTTCCACAAAACACAAACAGTTCTCCAGAGGACACATCGTAGGCAATTTTTGGCAGACTCGCACATTTCCAATTTTTGAGGAAGATATTGTATGCTCGATCGCAAAGAACTTGTGATGGCCCGTATTTCTCTAACAACCCATGCATGTCAAGCAATAGGCTAGTTGCAAAACAACTTAGAATAACATCAGAGGACATTTCCAAAATAGGACTATTAATGGAGCAAGGGCTGGGCGATATATCAACATAGTGGACAGGCTAGCATGCTGTTCAAACAGTTGGAGACAGACAGAAGGGGTGTGTTCTTAACAATTCAAATGTTCTACCTTGGTAGCTAGCAAATAAATCTGAGTTGGCTAAACTTGAAATATACTGAACAAAAATATAAACGCAACATGTAAAGTGTTGGTCCCATGTTTCATGAGCTGAAGTATAATTTTGTGTACAAATTTGTTTACATCCCTGTTAGTGAGCATTTCTCCTTTGCCAAGATAATCCATCCACCTGATAGATGTGGCATATCAAGAAGCTGATTAAACAGCATGATCATTACACAGGTGCACCTTGTGCTGGGGACAAAAGGCCACAAAAAATTTGCAGTTTTGTCAAACACAAGGCCCCAGAAGTCTCAAGTTGAGGGAGTGTGCAGTTGGCATGCTGACTGCAGGAATGTCCACCAAAGCTGTTGCCAGAGAATTGATTGTTCACTTCTCGACCAGAAGTCGCCTCCAATGACGTTTTAGAGAATTTGGCAACCAGTCTCGCAACCGCAGACCATGTGTAACCATGCCCCAGAACCTCCAAATACGGCGGCTTCACCTGCGGGATCGTCTGAGGGAGGGCGGGTAATTAATTGTCTATTGACTGATTTCCTTATATGAACTGTAACTCAGTAAAATTTTTGAAATTGTTGCATATTTATATTTTTGTTCAGAGATTTGTTTGAGACCTGTGTTTTATTTTCTATAATGCCTACTACAATAAGGTAGTCATTATTAGTGAATGTGAATTGTGCATGGTCCTGGTTAAATTTGTGACAAAAAGGGCATTTTCATAGACTGACTTAAAAGCCAGATCAGTGATTATTGCAAAAAAATCAGGTTAAACTATTTTGATAAAATAATAAAATAACAGTTGTTTGTGGAAGGCTGATTTATAGCCTAGGTATAAGTTAACAAGCTCTGACTTCATTCGATTATAGCAGACTGTTTTAAATGCAGTCGATTTGACCTTTTTAATTGGACAACAAAGCTTATTTATAAAAACTGAGATGTATATTGTGAATTGCCCATAAGTTTGAGATGATTTTCAGGCCATATCGCCCAGCCCTACTAGACACTAAAAACAAGACTACAGTGGGGGGGAAAAGTATTTCATCCCCTGCTGATTTGCCCACTTACAAAGAAATGATCAGTCTATAATTTAAATGGTAGGTTTATTTGAACAGTGAGACAGAATAACAACAAAATAATCCAGAAAAACGCATGTCAAAAATGTTATAAAGCGATTTGCATTTTAATGAGGGAAATAAGTATTTGACCCCTCTGCAAAACATGACTTAGTACTTGGTGGCAAAACCCTTGTTGGCAATCACAGAGGTCAGACGTTTCTTGTAGTTGGCCACCAGGTTTGCACACATCTCAGGAGGGATTTTGTCCCACTCCTCTGTGCAGATCTTCACAATGGTCAGATCCGTCCCCCCAGAAAGGAACCATTTAGATGGATCCTCCAGATCCATTCCACCAGAGCCATGCATCAGGACTAAGTGTGTGTGTGTTAAAGTGCTATGGAATGTTTCCATTAAGACGTAGAGAGCCCGGTCTCTCGAGTGCTACTGTATATTCACTGCCTGACTGTATAGCCATGCTTATATCACATGTTCTTGGTACAGACAGCATCAGATATACTGTAGATCATTTTATGTTGTTGAGTAAGAAGAAAGCACCTCATTAAACCTAGGCCGTACCCATGGTAAGTTATTGGTTTTGAATTGTTTTTTACGTGCCACTTGGAAACAACAATAATTTAGAATGATATAATCTTGAAAAGAAAAGGAAACTTAGTCAATATGATGCCTCTGTGGCTGTGTAACCTAATCTACCCTGTTTAAGGCTCAGTAGGTGACTTGGTTACTGTCATGAGGAATCGATGTGTATTGGAGCATGACTCCAGTGTCCTTAGATTGACTTTCATTGATTACCCACTTTGTGGAAATTGTGATGGGAATTTTAAAGGGCTATATATCACCCATTTAGCTGCTGCCAGTGACGGCAGTTTTGGAACAGTTTGATTTTCATCTGCATCCTGAGAATAAGCTCAAGCATGCTCTCTCTTATTCTGTGTCTCTCTTTAATCTGATTCACTTCAGAAATGACACTGAAACCCCTTTCATCATCTATGGGGAGTGGGGGCTGGCCTTTTGTACTGGTAATGTATCTGAGCCCTTCCCCCAGTGGCTTCTCTCTAGAAGATGGGGCCTATATCAGTCCATTTGTCTTTGACAGTGTCGTGTTCACTGTCAGCCCTTTGACTGATTCCCTGTCCATCTGCCCTTCGCTCAATACATCAAAAACCAGTCAATTGAATTAATGGCCCCAGAGAATGCTTTTTATCTCTATTTTCACTGGGTTGTGTGGTATTGTCACAAATTACTACATATCTATAGGGAGACACCATGACAGTTTATTTTTGCTCCTTGTCCCTCTGAGCTGTGTGGGGGGGGGATTTTGCCCCAGCACTAGGTCTCAACGATTAGTAAAAACAGGTGTTATAGGCTAACGCTAGGCTCAAAGTGGACCAAAGCCTGCATACACCTAACAGTCTACATAAACTCACAGGACAAGGCATTGAGTAAACCCCATAGGTCTACTGCTACTGTCCCACAGTCAAGAGAAAGTCAGTTGGACCGTTTCTGTT
Organism: Salmo trutta; assembly: GCF_901001165.1. Lineage (NCBI taxonomy): Eukaryota > Metazoa > Chordata > Actinopteri > Salmoniformes > Salmonidae > Salmo > Salmo trutta. Next base: position 26,982,788 of record NC_042979.1, read on the forward strand.
GATGTCTGGCTTGCTGGTGTGAATGGAAACCTCATTCCTCCATCTCCCGAACTCACTCGGAGGATGTCCTAAAACCAGGGCATTAATGCTATTTTCTTGTTGCTGCGGGAGGGCGGCCGTGTTAAGGGGGTATAGGAGGAAAGGGCAATCAACATTTAGAATGGTTTTCATTGTGAGTTTGTGTGTGTTGCCAAGACAGCAGAAATGGGAACGGTTGTTGGATTAGTGAGGCAAGGGCCTTGTTCGCTGGAGGACTCAGACCCAAATGAAGCCTGAGTCGGACTAGGACGGCTCCACCACATACACTGACCCTAATGTTGCTGTTTGACAAAATGGCAGTAAGCATGATTATACAGTAAACATCAGTATATTCATTGATAGCAGACACAAAATGGGTCTCTTTTTTAAGACATTTCCGAGAGTGATACTGGGACAGCAATGGAGAAGACCATTTGATGTGTTTTGAATAACAGAGATGAGCCCGAGGCATTGAGAGAGCTCTGTTTATGCCAGTGTGAAGATGATGATGTGTGTTAGGAGGGGTGGCAGCCTTGGTAGCTGTAGACAAAAGTGGTTGTTGAAGGAGGCAACACCAAAATCCCCCTCAGTTTTCTGTATTCGGGCGAAATAAACCATGATTTCACAAGATTACACTGTCAGAACTAGGGCTATGGCGGTCATGACATTTTGTCAGCTGGTGATTCTCAAGCAAATAACTGCCAGTCTCACGGCAATTGACTGTTAATTAACATAAACACTTAGCATCTCCAGGCTTCCACACAGCCTACAAGTCACTGATGCAGACCTTTTGGAACATCTACATTTTAAAAAGTCAATTTAATATAGCCTACACCATAACAATAAATCCATTATTTATTTTAGACAGGTCTAAAGAAACATGATATTAATGAAATGTAGTCTATTTCAGAAGAACAGAATAGCATACTCTGAGTGTCCTTATGTTAGGCCCTGATCTGGTATGCCATATGGCTGTGGTCTGCAAAATAAACTAGTGTAGCCAAGATTTGCTTACAATTCCATGGCATTATTTTGTATTATTTTATAGTATGAAGAATACAATTGAACATAGCTGAATATAATAGAAAGGATGTTTTCTCCAAACAATTTCTGAGGGAGTGTGCACATGCAGCTATTCTGTGTTGAGCGTTTAACAAAGAAACAGATCCTCCTGTCTTAATTTAGAGTTATTTATGCAACTTTAGTTGTGAGGCAAACGTTGGGCTATATGTTTTGATTTTTAATCCATTTTAAGGCTGCATGATGCGGCTAACGATGATTTGAAAAAAGTTGCCTAAAGTTGCCTAAAATTGCCTAAAATTTCCCGGCAGCATCCCCCTAGTGGGGCCGTAATGCCCCATAAAAAAACATCAATGCCTTTTGCGGCCAGTGGCAGTTGTGCACTTGGGCTGAATATAATAATTATAATTTCCTTCTCCCGGCTGCGTGTTCAGAAGCACCTCTCACTCACATGGCTCTCTCAGATATCTCAAATCTTATTAGCCAATGCCTGTCACGTGATCAGGTTGTTCTCACAGGCATCTGTCTCAGCTCCGAAGAAGGCTTCAAGTGAAGACAGACACATCGGGACGCAACTGCGGAATTCGCTACGAATTCCGAGGGCATATTGAAGATGTTAGAAGAACTATCCACATTTACTTTTCGTCAGCCAACATGAGAAGGCCTAACGAACCGCAAAAAGACTAGCTTATGTCAATCTCCCATAGTACAAAAGTTGACCTATTCTATTAGCTAACTTGTCCTTTTGTGTGAGAAAGACATATTCCAAACATAGTCTGGGAAAGTCCTGGGATGCGATATCCCAAATTAATACAAACACTTGCATCAAAAAAACTTTTAAAAGCAATGAGGCTGATGCAACAGATCAGAACTTTGTTCCAAAATGCAATCAATTAGCGGGAAAACAGCATTCACAAAAGTGACCATAAATGCAATTATGCATGTAATGCTTAATTATAAAGGTGTATTCTTATGGTGAAAATTATATTCCCCAAACTTGAAACTCACGCGCCGCCTATGTATGCCAGTTAGGCTCTACACCGGTTGTAAAGCGGGTTAATGTGCTTCAGTTTAAGAAGTTATTTGGCCACTTGAGTTGTGATACAAAGTTTCAAAATATATAGGCCTATGGGCTAGGCTACATGAGGTGTGGGACGACGAATGGAAAAAAGTCAACAACAATAAAAAGGCAAGCACTGTTTCTTGCCTTACTGCACAAGCTTGGCATCATTCACAAGTGATAATATACAATTCACAAGTGATAGGCTAATATTGTCACTATTCTTGATTTAATTTTGTCTTTACGTATACTAAATAATATGTATTTTTTTTTTATTTTATTTAACATTTATGTAACCAGGAAGGGCTCATTGAGATTTTAAATCTCTTTTTCAAGAGCTTCTTGGCCAAGATAGGCCTCACCAAGTCATTACACAATTACAGACAGACAACATGAAAAACTACAGGTGATCTAGTAAAAAAAACAGAATTCACAAGAGTATAACAAAATCATAAAACTGCAAATTAAAAACATTGACAGGTCAGGAAATCAGCCTCAAAATCCTTCATCAATGATTTAAAAACACCAATCGGGACAAGTTCTTCCAGTTTAAAAGTATTTTGTAAGGCTTTCCAAGCTGATGGCGCAGAGTACATATAAGCCCTTAGAATGGACCATTATCATGCACCTGTCTCGGAACAGGGGCAGGGGAAGAAATTACATGTCATCTATGCACTTAAATAGCAAATGGAGGACACTTTTCCCATGGTTCATTTTCATGCCAGCCAGGAAGTCTATACTCCTGTTGTAAAGCGAAGCAATGTGCTTAATATTAGGAAAGTTGAGAAATAAATATAGTAGACTTAGCCTATAGAAAGCTGATGGGAACCTCTTTTTAATAGAGGCCATCAAAACTCTTGTTTTCTCACGCAATTGCATAACCTATAGAAATAGTGCGCAACATGAGCTCATGGGCTCTCATGAAGTGTTTGATTTTCGATTACAGTTGAAGTCGGAAGTTTACATAGCCATGGTATATTGGCCATATACCACAAACCCCTGAGGTGCCTTATTTCTATTATAAACTGTTTACCAAAGTACTTAGAGCAATAAAAATACATGTTTTGTCATACCCGTGGTATACGGTCTGATATACCACGACTGTCAGCTAATCAGTATTCAGGGCTCGAACCACCCAGTTTATAAATATATACAGTTGAAGTCGGAAGTTTACATACACCTTAGCCAAATACATTTAAACTCAGTTTTTCACAATTCCTGACATTTAATCCTTGTAAAAATTCCCTGTCTTAGGTCAGTTAGGATCACCACTTTATTTTAAGAATGTGAAATGTCAGAATAATAGTAGAGAGAATGATTTATTTCAGCTTTTATTTCTTTCATCACATTCCCAGTGGGTCAGAAGTTGACATACACTCAATTAGTATTTGGTAGCATTGCCTTTAAATTGTTTAACTTGGGTCATGTTTCGGGTAGCCTTCCACAAGCTTCCCACAATAAGATGTGTGAATTTTGGCCCATTCTTCCTGACAGAGCTTTTTCAGTTCTGTCCACAAATTCTTTATGGGATTGTGGTCAGCTTTGTGATGTCCACTCCAATACCTTGACTTTGTTGTCCTTCAGGCATTTTGCCACAACTTTGGAAGTATGCTTGGGGTCATTGTCCATTTGGAAGACCCATTTGCGACCAAGCTTTAACTTCCTGACTGATGTCTCGAGATGTTGCTTCAAAATATCCACGTAATTTTCCCGCCTCATGATGCCATCTATTTTGTGAAGTGCACCAGTCCCTCCTGCAGCAAAGCACCCCCACACCATGATGCTGCCACCTCCGTGCTTCACGGTTGGGATGGTGTTCTTTGGCTTGCAAGCCTCCGCCTTTTTCCTCCTAACATAACGATGGTCATTATGGCCTAACAGTTCTATTTCTGTTTCATCAGACCAGAGGACATTTCTCCAAAAAGTACGATCTTTGTCCCCATGTGCAGTTGCAAACCGTAGTCTGGCTTTTTTTGGTGGTTTTGGAGCAGTGGCTTCTTCCTTGCTGAGTGGCCTTTCAGGTTATGTCGATATAGGACTTGTTTTAATGTGGATATAGATACTTTTGTACATGTTTCATCCAGCATCTTCACAAGGTCCTTTGCTCTTGTTCTGGAATTGATTTGCACTTTTCGCACCAAAGTACATTCAGAATGCGTCTCCTTGAGCGGTATGACGGCTACATGGTCTTATGGTGTTTATACTTGCGTACTATTGTTTGTACAGTTGAAAGTGGTACCTTCAGGCGTTTGGAAATTGCTCCCAAGGATGAACCAGACTTGTGGAGGTCCACAATTTTTTTCTGAGGTCTTGGCTGATTTCTTTTGATTTTCCCATGTCAAGCAAAGATGCACTGCATTTGAAGGTAGGCCTTGAAATACATCCACAGGTACACCTCCAATTGACTCAAAGAATGTCAATTAGCCTATCGGAAGCTTCTAAAGCCATGACATCATTTTCTGGAATTTTCCAAGCAGTTTAAAGGCACAGTCAACTTAGTGTATGTAAACTTCTGACCCACTGGAATTGTAATACAGTGAATTATAAGTGAAATAATATGTCTGTAAACAATTGTTGGAAAAATGTCATGCACAAAGTAGACGTCCTAACCGACTTGCCAAAACTATAGTTTGTTAACCTCTCTCGGCTATGTGGGACGAAATCCTCCCACCCTATTCAACAGCCAGTGAGAAATCAGAGCGCCAAATTTAAAACCACAAAATGTCATAATTCAAAGTTCTCAAACATAGGACTATTTTACACCATTTTATAGATACACTTCTCCTGAATCGAACCACGTTGTCCGATTTCCAAAAGGCTTTACAGCGAAAGCAAAACATTAGATTATGTTAGGAGAGTACATCGACACAATAACCACACAGCCATTTTCTAAGCAACTAGCATGCATCACAAATACCCAAAACACAGCTAAATGAAGCACTAACCTTTGACGATCTTCATCAGATGACACTCCTAGGACATTATGTTATACATTACATGCATTTTTTTGTTCGATAAAGTTCCTATTTATATCTAAAAAACAGCATTTTACATCGGCGCGTGACGTTCAGAAAATATTTTCCCTCAAATACTGCCGGTGAATCAGCGCCACAATTTACAAAAATACTTGTCATAAACGTTGATACAAAATTAAACTGTCATTCAAAGAATTATAGATGAACATCTCCTTTATGCAAACGCTATGAAAGATTTCAAAAAAGCTTCACGAGGAAAGCACTCTTTGCAATACTGAGCTCAGAAAAATACACTAGGCTATACAGATAGCCGCCATCTTGGAGTCATCTAAAAATCATAATTTGTATTAGAAATATTCCCTTACCTTTGATGATCTTCATCAGAAGGCACTTCCAGGAATCCCAGGTCCACAACAAATGTTGATTTGTTCGATAAAGTCCATAATTTATGTCCAAATAACTCCTTGTTGTTCTCGCGTTCAGTAAGCTACTTCAAATGTAGAAAGCGCGCGGACGATGTCGCGACGAAAAGTTTAAGAAAGTTGTATTTACGTTTGTTCAAACATGTCAAACGTTGTAAAACATCAATCTTTAGGGCCTTCAGAACGTGAAGATTCAGTAATATTTCAACTGGACGGTTCCTGTGTCTTGAAAAAGTTTTTGGAACGGGAGGATCCATCCTCATGAATGTGCGCCAAGAAGTGATGTCATTCTCTGGGTGACATTCCCAGGCTTCTCATTCGGTCTCTGTTCATCGTAGACGCTTCAAACAACTTTCTAAAGACTGTTGACATCTAGTGGAAGCCTTAGGAAGTGCAAAATGAACCCTAACTCACCGTGTGTTCGATTGGCAATGACTTGAAAGGACTACAAGCACCAGAATTCTCACTTCCTGCTTAGATTTTTCTCAGAATTTTGCCTGCCATATGAGTTCTGTTATACTCACAGACATCATTCAAACGTTTTAGAAACTTCAGAGTGTTTTCTATCCAAATCTACTAATAATATGCATATTCCAGTTCCTGGGCCCCGAGTAGTAGGCTGTTTAATTTGGGTACGTTTTTCATCCGGCCGTGAAAATACTGCCCCTTACCCTAGTGAAGTTAACAAGAAATGTATCAAGTGGTTGAAAAACGAGTTTTAATGACTCCAGCCTAAGTGTATGTAAACTTCCGACTTCAACTGTACATTTGCATTGAAGTCAGAGTGATTAGAGGGACAATGGAGTGCTGAGTACCAGGCATTTAGCAAGTTTGGTAGACTACAGCAGCATCAGCTCCTGGAGAAGCCTAGTTAACGTCACTAAGCGGTCACATGGAAGTTGACTGCGGTTATGACTTGTGACTGCCGGATAACAAAAAATTACAAGGAGCACGTGCTCCTAAGTTGAAAAATGTAGGAGGACAATGAAAAATATTTTAGGACCATCCATGATATGAAAATGTATAGTAAAAATCATGTTTTGAGCCTATACAGTGTTTGTTTACATTGTTTACAAACATTGGAAAAACAAGCTCATATTTGGGCTTCTGATAGGGTACGACAGTTTAACTAAGCTCAAGAGTTATACTCTTCAAGAATAAATGGGTTAATATTAGGGGTGTAACGGTACACGAATTCGTACCGTTCGGTAAGGGGATCTTGGTTCGGTCCGCACTGTGAACCTAAATGAATAGATTAAAAACAGTAGGCTTATAGGCTATTCCTACGCTGCATTGTATGCCTTGGGTAAATCTGAGCTGAAAAAGCTATTTAGGCTATTACATTAAAACAACTAGAGCCCATGCACACATTTTAATCAAAATTAAATCTTAATTGGCGCATTTTAAACTACTTTTGAGAGCTGCAGCCGGGAACTAATTTGGCTTCCCAGTAGTTTATAAGGGCGACGGACAGAGAGTATGTCACCACTGCCCAACCAGAATAGCCTATGCAGCTGCCGACACCTCGCACATGTTGACACATTTACGCCGACATCACCTCAGTATTCCTACCACCAGAGCAAGACGGAAATGCAAAAAAATGGTCTCCCCTCTGCATTCAAGCAGCCCTTCACAGCTGACTGACCAGACTAAAGAAATTACAGGAGCGATGGCAATGTTCATAGCCGCAGATATACGCCCATTCCCGGTAGTTGAAAAATGTAGGGGGTTTCAGCACTTTATGAAAGTGATCGAGCCACATTAAACTTCGCCCTCTGGCACCCATTTCCACAAAACGGTAGTAACCGCTTTATATAAGCAAGCTAAAGCCAAAGGTGTCAATGAATTGGCCAATGCACCCTGTGTTGTGCTTACTACAGATGGATGGACCTCCAGGGCTACAGAGAGCCACTTCAGTGACAGCCCATCACATTACCCCGGAGTGGGAAATGAGAAGTACCGTGCTACAGACACGTCCCCTTTATGAGTCACACAAGTGTGCATATTTAAATTTTTGTCAGAAAACATAGGATAGGCCTATACAATGTCTGAGCCATGCTTACATATTGAATCCACACGCATATTATACTATTTTAGTGTTGTTGTTGATTAGTAATCGTGTGTTGACATTTTTTAAATATATAAACGAAACAGCAATACGTACCGAACCGTGGGTTTGGTGAACCATTACACCCCTATTAGGGATATATTGATTCAGCGATACGTATCGGACCCCGGTTCAATTGTTTAGGATATGAGTGCATCAGCCCGCAGGATCCCAAACTGATCCAAAAGTAGCTTGCATCGGTCAGAAAATTGATTCAAACGTTACTAATTGGTGGTTCACAATTTTGTTAACCTGTTGCGGCCAGGGGGCAGGATCTTATCCCGGTATTGGGATTCATTGTCATGTGACCATGGCGGGGAATTCAAAACTGCAAGAGTAATCATTTCAAATAATCAACTATTTTCCTCCATTTGAAAGATATATCTCCTAAATCTAACCACGCTGTCCGATTTGCAGAGGCTTTACGGAGAATGCATAAAGTTAGGTTATGTGAGGAGAGTACATTGACAATAGCTGCGTGTAATGTTTAGCCAATTCAAAGAAGGGCATCAACAGACAGAAAACTAGCTAGAATTATGCACTTACCTTTGACAATCTGCATCAGATGACACTCATAGGACATTATGTTAGACAATACATGCATTTTTAGTTCCATCAAGTTCATATTTATATCCAAAAACAGCATTTACAGTCGCGGTGAAATTCAGAATTTTTTTCGTCTCGAATGCTCCCAGTGAATCCAGCATTACAAATCACGGAATTACTATTCGAAAACATTGGTAAATTATAATATTGTCATTCAAAGAATAATATATTATCATCTCGTAATTGCTACCGAATGGCCAGATCTCAAAATAACTTTACTGGGAAATCACATTTTGCTATAAACTGGGTACTATGCTAACAACATAAGCTAAGCTATAAGCTAAGCTAAGCTATACCGTTAGCATTAGCATCATCTAATATCGATAATAACATTCTAAATATCCCCTTACCTTTGATTATCTCCATCAGAAGGCGCTGCCAGCGATCCCAGGTCCAGAACAAATGTGGTTTCTTTTGATAAAGTTCATAATTTATGTCCAAATAGTTAGCGTTCAGTAGGCTCCCACAAAATGAGGTGGGCAGTGTAAAGTCACGCCGAAAAGCTAAAAAAAACCTAGTAAATAATCTATTTATGTTTGTTCAAACATGTCAAACGTTGTTTAGCATTAATCTTTTGGTCCATTTTTAACGTGAAACATCAGTAAACATCAGTAATATTTTCACACAACCTATCAAGTGTCTAGAATAAACGATTATGACAAAGACACTCTTCTCAGATTCATGCGCAGGCGCAAAAAATGAAGTGATGACGTGTCAACTTGTAAGCATTCTAATTCGGTCTGTATTCATGACAGATGCTTCCAACAACTTTCTAAAGATCGTTGACATCTAGTGGAAGCAGTAGGAGTTGCGAACTGAATCCTTTCTCACTGTGGTATCTTTAAAACAATGACACTAAATAGTACAGTCACAAAATTCTCATTTTTTTTAAATCTATTTTTCACAGGTTTTTGCCTGCAATATGAGTTTTGTTATACTTACAGACACCATTCAAACTGTTTTAGAAAATTCAGAGTGTTTTCTATCCGAATGTGTTAATAATATGCATATCCTAGCTTCTGAGTTGGTGTAGGAGGCAGTTAAAAATGGGCACATATTTTTTTCAAAATTCTCAATACTGCCCCCGTGGCCCGTAGAGGTATTAAGCTCCAATTACTTTCTTTCTAACTTCCGAAAATTCCTAATCGTATGTGATAACTTCGTCCTCTTCATTGACGAAGTAATCATGTAATTGTGTTGACTATCATTGATCTACAAGTCAATTTGCATGCTGAACAATCCCAGGCAATATCAGTAGCCTAGTCCAGTGATTCCCAACCAGGTGTACTCGGACCCCTGGGGGTACTTGTCCTATCCACGGGGGTATTGGTATTTATTAGGATCCCCATTAGCCGCTGCAAAAGCAGCAGTTACTCTTCCTGGCTTCCACATGAAACTTGACATAATACATGGTACAGAACAATATTATTTAAGGACTGAACTAACTTGAAGACTCAGGCGACCATAGGCTTACTGGTAAAATGCACACGAGGGGGTATTTCAGGGGTACTCCAGGCAGAGCCAACTTCAGTTGGTGGTACACTCCCAGAAGGTTGAACCACTGAAACTGTGCGCTGTGCGAAGCTTCGCGTGCTGACCAACAAAGGATAGGACTATTCCTGATCTGGCACATCTGCGTGTCACCTTCAGAATTCAAATCTTTGTAAAATGGCTTACGCAATATTTGGCCGTATTATTTGAGTGACAACCCCAAAAAATAAAAAAATAGTTGAGTGACAACCAATCTAATTTGCTAGGTTATTTTTTATAAAATGCGCTGCCCGAAGCCGTAGCCTAAACTACCACCAGAGACACAACTCTCATCTGGCTATACATGCTGAACGGGGTTGACATTAGAATAATTTGCATAATTTTGTGGAATTAAATTGGCGTGTGTGTATTTTCCTCAGCCGTTTTGTATCTTATTTATTACACGTGCACAGCATACAGAGCCTATTTTGAGGGGAATATCACCTCCTTGCTAGAGCTCAGCTCATTGCTGCTGTAGTGAAATGTGCTTTTATAAACCCAACAATTCAAAATGCAATTCTAGATGGCCACAATTAAAAAGCTACTACTTTTGAAAAATAGCTACACATTTTGAAAAGTAGCTGATAGCCCATTTAATATCAGCCAAAAACCCATTCTTGGCTTTGTAATATAGCTGTAACGTGTCAGTTTGCATATCATTTGATATGACAGTCTGACAAATGTAACTCACATCTGCCTCTCCACTCTGCCTCTCCACTCTGCCTCTGACCCACTTTAGAAAACATCTGTGCACTCTGCCTCTCCACTCTGCTTCTGACCCACTTTAGAGAACATCTGTGCACTCTGCCTCTCCACTCTGCCTCTGACCCACTTTAGAGAACATCTGTGCACTCTGCCTCTCCACTCTGCCTCTGACCCACTTTAGAGAACATCTGTGCACTCTGCCTCTCCACTCTGCCTCTGACCCACTTTAGAGAACATCTGTGCACTCTGCCTCTCCACTCTGCCTCTGACCCACTTTAGAGAACATCTGTGCACTCTGCCTCTCCACTCTGCCTCTCCACTCTGCCTCTGACCCACTTTAGAGAACATATGTCTCTCACTCCATTTCTCTCCCCCTACCTCTCTCTACTACACCATGACTGTTACACATTCACAAAGCCAAATTCTTATTTTCAATTAAGTGCCCACAATGAGCGAGACAATCCGGAGCATATTTATGCATAAGCACGCCACACATTATCACATGTAGCCTAAACATGTGTAAGGGTTGACACAGAAGGAGGCCTACACTCTATAGCTCCCTTAATCCACTGTTTATTGTTAGGCCTATGTGAGTGCCAGCAAAAAAAAAGTTTGCTTTGCTTTGTCTAGGGCAGTTTACTGTGCGTAAACAGCAGTTAGTACAGTAACAATGAGTGTACATAGGCCTAAATATGCCTGTGTTCTAGTATTTGGAGTATGGGTTTGATGCAGCTAATACATTTTTGTATTGGCTAATGCTCTGCTCTGTGTCTGGTGTCTACTAGATGCAGATCAGACACTAGGTTGCTTTGCTCTTATTCACTTCACAGCACACCAGAGGGAGAGTACTACAGATGCCCTTTACCTGTGTGTGTGTATATACACAGTGTGTACTTTATAGGCCTACTGAATATGAATATTTCTGACAGGTATATAAAATCAAGCACACAGCCATGCAATCTCTGTAGACAAACATTGGCAGTAGAATGGGCTTACTGAAGAGCTCAGTGACTTTCAACGTGGTACCATCATAGGATGCTACCTTTCGAACAAGCAGTTCGTCAAATTTCTGCCCTGAAAGAGCTGCTCCGGTCAACTGTAAGTGCTGTTATTGTGAAGTGTAAACGTCTAGGAGCAACAACGGCTCAGCCACAAAGTGGTTGGCCACACAAGCTCACAGAACGGGACTGGTGAGTGCTGAAGCGCGTACCGTGTAAAAATAGTCTGTCTTTGGTTGCAACACTCAATACCGAGTTCCAAACTGCCTCTGGAAGCAACATCAGCTCAATAACTGTTCTTCGGGAGTTTCATGAAATGGGTTTCCATGGCCGAGCAGCCGCACACAAGCCTAAGATCACCATGCGTAATGCCAAACGTCGACTGGAGTGATGTAAAGCTCACCACCACTGGACTCTGAAGCAGTGGAAACGCGTTCAGTGGAGTCATTAATCACGCTCGACCATTTGGCAGTCTGACAGACGAATCTAGGGTTTGGCGGATGCCAGGAGAACGCTACCTGCCCGAATGCATAGTGCCAACTGTAAAGCTTTGGTGGAGGAGGAATAATGGTCTGGGGCTGTTCGGGCTAGGTCCCTTAGTTCCAGTGAAGGGAAATCTTAACGCTTCAGCATACAATGACATTCTAGACAATTCTGTGCTTCCAACTTTGTGGCAACTGTTTGGGGAAGGCCTTTTCCTGTTTCAGCATGACAATGCCTCCGTGCACAAAGCGAGGGAGGTCCATAGAGAAATGGTTTGTCGAGATCGGTGTGGAAGAACTTGACTGGCCTGCACAGAGCCCAGACCTCAACCCCATCGAACACCTTTGGGATGAATTGGAATGCCAACTGCGAACCAGGACTAATCGGCCAACATCAGTGCCCAATCTTACTAATGCTCTTGTGGCTGAATGGAAGCAAGTCCCCGCAGCAATGTTCCAACATTTAGTGGAAAGCTTTCCCAAAAGAGTGGAGGCTGTTATAGCAGCAAAGGGGGTACCGACTCCATATTAATGCCCATGATTTTGAAATGAGATGTTCAATGACCAGGTGTCCACATACTTTTGGTCATGTAGTGTATGTGTGAATGCATGGAGCCATTAGTAAATCCATGATACTTAAAGATATATTATTTCATAATATATTTTCCATAACCAACGATATTGTATTTTCAGCTGTTTTGAAACTGGTGTACAAAAAAGAAAGTAAAAGACGTAAAAAACTAAACTTAAGAACGGGAAGCATAGAAATTGTTCACATAGAACAGATCTACCGCTTCTTAGACTTGCTTTCAATAAGAATGACAGATCTAAAACACATATTTCTATGTGAATTTGGTCGGGTCGCCCAAAAAGTTAGCTATCGCAGCTTTAAGAGAGAACTAAAAGCCCTCTGTAGGAAGTGGAGCATAAAGTGGCAATGATGATGCAGCCCAGTAGTGTGCTCAGCTGACTGTGACACACACAGACAGTGTTGGGCTGCACTGTAGCTCCATTGTGCTGTATGGGCTCAGGGAGAGTCAAGGCAAGGGGGGGGGGGTGAGCCCAGCGCTGATTGGGTTTGTCTCCGATCAGCTGGCAAGGCCACAGGCCGCAATGACATGTGTAGGCAGACAATACTGGTCTGATGTACTCTGGGCTTAGAGGAATGATGAACCTATTGAGGCCTTGTGTGGATACACTATGTAGTCTATAGCCACAGTAGATTAGGCCTCACTGGCTACACTCTAGGCTGTGTATGCTAATGCTACTTTATTTCTGTGGCTTTCCAAGAGGTGTAGGCTATGTGCCTATAGACCCTTTGCCAGTATACAACACACTGATGTCATGGAAAGCCATTTCCATCTGCGTCCATTCAACACAGCCTAAATTTAAGTTTTATTACTTCTAAACAAAAACCTTTTTGGGCTATCATGCGCTTACAATTATGTTTTGATTCTTGCTTGAACAGTCGCTAAGATTATTTTTGTTTGTGATCTTTGCAAAATAACTATTTTGGATGCAGCAGTTGTTAGCTAGAATGCTAACGCTCATTGATATAGGCTTTAGCAAAAGCTAGCTGTTTTATTTGAAGTGTTTCTTAAGTATAATGCATTTGATTTCCAATGATGACAAACATTATATTAAGCAGGACATTCATACGAGCCTTAAAATCCAATTATAATCCACAAGTAGTGTGAAATGCATTCATAAGCAACATGTAAATGGAGGCTTTTTTTTGCTGCCGTTCTATAAGAACTCCCCTTTGAAAGAGGTCTATAAGGTAGTTTAGGATAGGCCAATAGCATACACTAGCCTCATTCTTGACAAAACAGACAGCTAATCTAGCAATGTTTTTCAGACCGCAAACAACAGGATAGATGCACCCTAAACAAGCCAAATTGTTCCTCCATAAAATAATAACTAAATTGATAGTATTAATTTGTCCACAACAACAGTTGAGGATTATCTTAGATTAGATTTCTTTGTGTTGTGACAAATTAAAATGATGCAGCAGTCCTGTCGGTTGCATACAAAACAGAGATGTCATGCGTATTTCCCACTCCCTGCCTTAGTCATAATAATACAGCTGTTGTCATCTGACATCTCACAAATGTTTCATTAACCAATAGTCTATTCATGCATGTCCTTACAAAAATACAATAATGGGCAAATTTAATTACCATTAAACTCACATGAATTAAAGATTGATTCTAGGAATGTTAATGGTTAACCGTTAATCGGTTAGCCGGAGAAAATACATTTGATCAGTCATGCTTATCGGTCTATAGGGTTAATTTTGGCGCATATGTGTTTTCGTTAGTCGTCATTCATTGTATTTATCACACGCCTACAGCATACAGAGAGCCTAGTTTGAGGAGTGGAATAGTCTTCCATCTGCCCTACTGCACAAGAGTGGCTCCTCAAAGCCTGAAGGCTACTGAAGTGAAACCTGCTTTTGTAAACCCAGTCATTGCGCAACAAATAACAATTCTAAATGCAATCGCGTGTAAAAAAATAAATAATTGGTTGCCATAATTTAAAAGGAGCTATTTTATTTCTCAATCTCAACTCATAATTATACCACGCTGCCCATTCGGGTGTATAGGCTATAGCCTGCCTACCGTTGACTATCAGCGCGTCACCCACCACTTTGCAATGTGATCTTGAGGCAGTATAATCAAAGATTTTTATAACTAAACCAAGATAGACCACACACCGTCGTTTCAAATGGGAACAAATTAGTAATAGTGGGAAGAACAAGCAAGGAGTTGGGCAGAGCCAAGCATGAGCTAGCAAGATCCTATTGGCGCATTCCAGCATTCATTTGCACATTTCAAATCAAATGATCAAATCACATTTTATTAGTCACATGCAGTTTAAAAAATGAAATAAATACAATAAGAACAAGAAATAAAAGTGACAAATAATTAAAGAGCAGCAGTAAGATAACAATAGCGAGACTATATCCAGGGGGGGTACCGGTACAGAGTCAATGTCCAGGGACACCGGTTAGTTGAGGTAATATGTACATGTGGGTAGAGTTATTAAAGTGACTATGCATAGATGATAACAGCAGAGAGTAGCAGTGGTGTAAAAGAGGGGTGGGGGGGGCAATGCAAATAGTCTGGGTAGCCATTTGATTAGGTGTTCAGGAGTCTTATGTCTTGGGGGTAGAAGCTGTTTAGAAGCCTCTTAGACCTAGACTTGGCGCTCCGGTACCGCTTGCCGTGCGGTAGCAGAGAGAACAGTCTATCACTAGGGTGGCTGGAGTCTTTCACAATTTTTAGGGCCTTCCTCTGATACCACCTGGTATAAAGGTCCTGGATGGCAGGAAGCTTGGCCCCAGTGATGTACTGGGCCGTTTGCACTACCCTCTGTAGTGCCTTGCGGTCGGGAGGCCGAGCTGTTTTCATACCAGGCAGTGATGCAACCGGTCAGGATGCTCTAGATCAGGGGTGTCAAACTCAAATACCCAGTGGGCCAAAATGTAAAACCTGAACAAAGTCGCGGGCCAACATTGAACAAATGAACCTTTTAATATGGACCCAAACAAGTTTTGCTTTAACATTGAATATGGAACAAGCATCGCTTATTACCATACAATATATAATTTAATAGTGGAGACATGCAAAATCGAATTTCAAATGAAAAAACACATCAATGGCATTCATTTATTAAATAAATAAAATTTAAATAAAAATCGTATGCCTCTTTTCTATTTGCAGCCTTCTGATTTAAATACCAAAATAAACTTTTTCCACTGGCTAATAATTTTACAAATAAAATGATAATAAATCAATCAACCATTCAAGCCCATGCCTTGTAGCAAGAAAAAGTGCACAAAGAAAACGTTAATTATTGCACACTGATCTAATCTGATGTGCCCATTTTCGCCATTTTTGGGAAGGGATAGCGCGCTGACAGTTGTAGCGTCTATGTTGCTATGACTACTGTCACAGAGGAGAGGGCGTTTCTGGGTCCTGTCCTGATTGGCGCGCGAAAACAACAGCAGAGCATTATGGGATTCGTAGTATTAGCGGTGAATGCGCTGTATAATACCGGCGGGCCAGCTCTAGTAGTAATTTGGTATTGTCTCGCGGGCCAAATATAATTATTTGGCCCACGGGCCAGAGTTTGACACCCATGCTCTAGATGGTGTAGCTGTAGAACCATTTGAGGATCTGAGTACCCATGCCAAATCTTCTCAGTCTCCTGAGAGGGAATAGGTTGTGTCGTGCCCTCTTCATGACTGAGTTGGTGTGCTTGGACCATGTTAGTTTGTTGGTGATGTGGACACCAAGGAACTTGAAGCTCTCAACCTGCTCCACTGCAGCCCCGCCGATGAGAAGGGGGACGTGCTCGGTCATCTTTTTCCTGTAGTCCACAATCATCTCTTTTGTCTTGATCACGTTGAGGGGTTGTTGTCCTGGCACTACACGACCAGGTCTCTGACCTCCCTATAGGCTGTCTCGTCGTTGTTGGTGATCAGGCCTACCACTGTTGTGTCATCGGCAAACTTAGTGAACAGGGAGTACAGGAGGGGCCTGAGGATCAGCGTGGCGGATGTGTTGTTACCTACCCTTACCACCTGGGGCGGCCCGTCAGGAAGTCCAAGATCCAGTTGCAGAGGGAGGTGTTTAGTCCCAGGGTCCTTAGCTTATTGATGAGCTTTGAGGACACTATGGTGTTGAACGCTGAGCTGTAGTCAATGAATAGCATTCTCACCTAGGTGCTCCTTTTGTTCAGGTGGGAAAGGGCAGTGTGGAGTGCAATAGAGATTGCATCGTCTGTGGATCTGTTGGGACGGTATGCAAATTGGAGTGGGTCTAAGGTTTCTGGGATAATGGTGTTGATGTGAGCCATGACCAGCCTTTCAAAGTACTTCATGGCTACAGACTTGACTGCTACAGGTCAGCGTGATCACACAGTCTTCCGGAACAGCTGGTGGTCTCTTGCATGTTTCAGTGTCATTTGCCTCAAAGCGAGCATAGAAGTAGTTTAGCTCATCTGGTAGGCTCATGTCACTGGGCAGCTCTCGGCTGTGCTTCCCTTTGTAGTCTAATGGTTTGCAAGCCCTGCCACATCCGACGAGCGTCAGAGCTGGTGTAGTACGATTCGATCTTAGTCCTGTATTGACACTTTGCCTGTTTGAAAGTTGGTCGGAGGGCATAGGGGGATTTCTTATAAGCTTCCGGGTTAGAGTCCCGCTCCTTGAAAACGTCAGCTCTAGCCTTTAGCTCAGTGCCTGTAATCCATGGCTTCTGGTTGGGGTATGTACGTACGGTCACTGTGGGGACGCGTCATCGATGCACTTATTGATGAAGCCAATGACTGATGTGGTGTACTCCTCAATGCCATCGGAGGAATCCCGGAACATATTTCAGTCTGTGCTGGCAAAACAGTCCTGTAGCTTAGCATCTGCTTCATCTGACCACTTTTTTATTGATCAAGTCACTGGTGCTTCCTGCTTTCATTTTTGCTTGTAAGCATTTCCGTTAGGGAACGCATACTCTGAAGTGCTCGTGTGCAATTACTCAATTTGCCTTTGCACTCCTAAACAACACATTGTTTTTTTACTTTGGCAATGGGTAAAGTCTACAAAACTTAGCCAAAGCAGGATCCTATATTAGTAACCCATCATAGTTGTTGCTATTAGATTCACCCTCTAAGTTTCTAATGGAGATTTCAATTACTGTAACAACTGCTCGCAATAGGTTTAGAACGGTGTTTTCTGAGAACTGCATTTTGGCAAATGTTTGAAGATTACGTTTTATTATTCATTGCAAGAGTTGCAAATTCAATAATAGGCAGTAGCCTTTTGAACAGTAAAACGATAGGCTTGCTATTGTTGCATGTTTCCATTAAGCTCTTAATGAAAATTGTCCAGTCCTTGTATCATGCATAGTATCAGATAGGAAGAGGCAAAGCGGGAGGTTTCACTCTCACCAAAATATGTCCAAAATAAGCCCAATACATTGCTATGGGTTTATTTTGGGCCTAAGCTTGTCGCCTGCCTTACAGCCTTGGGAAGACTCCCATTGTCAGGGCAGAAACATAAGCATCTCGTCATTATATGCAGATCTCTGATAGTATTTTCTGTTGGTCTCTTCATTTTACTGTTTGAATTTTTTTTTTAATGGAGGGTCAGTTAGTCGGCAGCAAAATTGACCGAAATTTGCATCCCTAATTGATTCAAAAGTCAATGTAGCCTAATAAGCTATTTGTAAACACTGCATTGTTTGTGTTTTTCAAATGTCATTGTTGCCCAAGATATGGGTTCTGGTGCATATTTGAAGTTTTGTTTTCAAATTGGAGTGTCACAAAAGTTGATATGTAAAAAGACACAATGAAATGTAGGCCTATGCACTGCCTCAGAGAAACTGTTTATTTTACGAGCATAGCCTCAAGTGGGGTATGGTGGAATTCTGGACTCCTAGCTCCGGAGTATCACTGAATGCAATTAACAAAAACAGCTCTTTTGCAAAATCCTTACATCACGTAAACCCCCCCATCTTTTTCCATGTTGGTTTAAGTAGATAAAGATAATTTGGCTTGGATAATCCTGTCTAATAAGGGTAATGGGCCAATTTCGGGCCATTTAGGCTTAACCCTAAGATTATGAGAAGATTTAGCGTAAGTGTTTCTGTACTTAACCAACGTATCTGCTTATTCCCTTCTCCAGATAAGCACCTGTGCTGCTGTTGGGTCTCTCACCTGCCACCAGCTGGGATCCAGTAGCCCGGGTCATAAATGACAAGGTAAGGTAATGGCCTGCTGGGCTTGACTTTGAGCCTAGCTCTGTGTAATGTAATGGCCTGCTGGGCTTGACTTTGAGCCTAGCTCTGTGTAATGGCCTGCTGGGCTTGACTTTGAGCCTAGCTCTGTGTAATGGCCTGCTTGGCTTGACTTTGAGCCTAGCTCTGGCCAACATCATGACTCTGATCAAGGCTGGTTGATTAAATGTGGCGGTTTTTAATGATAAAGAAGGGTTTTTCGGACATCCTCCATTTGACCCCCAAAAGTGGCTGAATAGACTACCGCTCACGTATCTTTTCTGTAACATGCCAATCTTTGGATCCTCCATAGCCTTCATTGCCTTGCTCTGTTACTGTTCTGACTTTAGCGTTCTCAAGCATATGGAATTTGCAATAAGGCCTGGAAAGGGTTGTTAAAATGCTTGTTTCTGTGTTCGCTCATCTACATGATCAAGAGGTCTGACTCAAGACTGCTCTCACGCCTGTTAAATCGGTAATTTAAGACACTTTGGCCGGCCAATGTGTCCTATCTTTTGGCCTCAAGGAGAACAGGGTGGGGTGCTGCTCCTGTTGATGCTTCTCAGGTTTGGGCTCATGTTTTGCATAAGCACACCAGCAGCACTCTTCTGAGCCTTTTGGGTAAAACACTGCGGTAAATCCTGTATTGAAATGTGCCATGGTGGTGGAACATTTCCATACAGGATTTACCACAGTGTTTTACCCAGAAGACTCAGACGTTTCGGTTTCCATCTATGCATGCCAGCACCCATGTCTCACTTGGCCAAGGCTCCGGCGGACCTGCTCTCACTTGGGGCCAAAGGCAGGCCACTGGTACTTTTCATCTAGCATTTACATAACAATGGCTAACTGTGAACACCGTCTCACAAAGCAACTGTTTTGATTATGCAGAGGTTGTTGATTTGTAGACTGCAAATTGACCGCAAGAATCCTAAACTGATATAATATGTATTTATTTTATTTCCCCTTTTTCTCCCAAATTTCGTGGTATCCAATTGGTCGTTACAGTCTTGTCCCATCGCTGCAACTCCCGTACGGACTCGGGAGAGGCGAAGGTGCGTGCGTCCTCCGAAACACAACCCAGCCCAGCCGCACTGCTTCTTGACACAATGCCCGCTTAACCCTGAAGCCAGCCACACCAATGTGTCGGAGGAAACACCGTACAACTATCGATCATGTCAGCGTGCATTGCGCCCGGCCCGCCACAGGAGTCACTAGAGCGCGATGGGACAAGAGCATCCCTGCAAGGCCAAACCCTCCCCTAACCAGGACGACGCTGGGCCAATTGTGCGCCGTCCCATGGGTCTCCCGGTCATGGCCGGCTGCGACAGAGCCTGGGCTCAAACCAGGATCTCTAGTGGCACAGCTAGCACTGCGGCACAGATAGCACTGAATACTTGAGTACAGATTTCCAAACTAAAAATCTCTTGGAGCTGATTTTCTGGTGTTTTACAGTCTATTTCCAACAATGAAAACTTGGGCCAAATAAAACCACCCACGGGCCAAATTCAGCCCGCGGGCCACCAGAACCCTGATATAGAGGAACAGATGCAATGATTTGACTGCATATGTGGGCCTACCTACATACTCTTAAATACATGCCTACAGACTTCAATCTACACACAGTGTGGGGGTTAAACTTTCTGCTGATAAACAACACCAGGGTAGACAAATTGCAAGGAGAGGCTGTGCTTATCCTATACTGTCGCATAAAAAGCTTTTTTAAAGTTTTGAGTTGTTTCAGAAAACCTAGTGTTGCAAGATATATTTTAATTAATGGTACATTTCCATCTGTGATTTACCCCAGTGTTTTACCCGAAAGGCTCAGACTTTTCTGTTTCCATCTACGCGGGACAGCATTTTGCCTGCTTATTTGTGATTGTGTGCTTGCAAAGTGATCTGCAGATTGCACATTGCAATAGAAAGATTGCATCGGTAACAAAGGTATAACACCTTTTGTCAATAACTTGCACGGTAGACAGCTTGTCAATAACTGGTCCATAACTGTGTCATTCATTACTGTCCTAAACAGCTTTTCAGTTATTTAATAATAGGCCTAATTCATTTTTCTGAGGTCTGGACATTCTAAACTCACTGTCAGCTGCGTTTATTTTCAGCAAACTTAACTTGTGTAAATATTTGTATGAACATAACAAGATTCAACAACTGAGACATAAACTGAACAAGTTCCACAGACATGTGACTAACATAAATTTAATAATGTGTCCCTGAACAAAGGGGGGGGGGGTCAAAATCAAAAGTAACAGTCAGTATCTGGTGTGGCCACCAGCTGCATTAAGTACTGCAGTGCATCTCCTCCTCATGGACTGCACCAGATTTGCCAGTTCTTGCTGTGAGATGTTACCCCACTCTTCCACCAAGGCACCTGTAAGTTCCCGGACATTTCTGGGTGGAATGGCCCTAGCCCTCACCCTCCGATCCAACAAATCCCAGACGTGCTCAATGAGATTGAGATCCGGGCTCTTCGCTGGCCATGGCATAACACTGACATTCCTGTCTTGCAGGAAATCACGCACAGAACGAGCAGTATGGCTGGTGGCAAAGTCATGATGGAGGGTCATGTCAGGATGAGCCTGCAGAAAGGGTACCACATGAGGGAGGAGGATGTCTTCCCTGTAACGCACAGCGTTGAGATTGCCTGCAATGACAACAAGCTCAGTCCGATGATGCTGTGACACACCGCCCCAGACCATGACGGACCCTCCACCTCCAAATCGATTCCGCTCCAGAGTACAGGCCTCGGTGTAACGCTCATTCCTTCGACGATAAACGCGAATCCAACCATCACCCCTGGTGAGACAAAACCGCGACTCGTCAGTGAAGAGCGCTTTTTGCCAGTCCTGTCTGGTCCAGCGACGGTAGGTTTGTACCCATAGGCGACGTTGTTGCCGGTGATGTCTGGTGAGGACCTGCCTTACAACAGGCCTACAAGCCCTGTCCAGCCTCTCTCAGCCTATTGCAGACAGTCTGAGCACTGATGGAGGGATTGTGCGTTCCTGGTGTAACTCGGGCAGTTGTTGCCATCCTGTACCTGTCCCGCAGATGTGATGTTCGGATGTACCGATCCTGTGCAGGTGGTGTTACACGTGGTCTGCCACTGTGAGGACGATCAGCTGGCCGTCCTGTCTCCCTGTAGCACTGTCTTAGGCGTCTCACAGTACGGACATTGCAATTTATTGCCCTGGCCACATCTGCAGTCCTCATGCCTCCTTGCAGCATGCCTAAGGCACATTCACGTAGATGAGCAGGGACCCTGGGCATCTTTCTTTTGGTGTTTTTCAGAGTCAGTAGAAAGGCCTCTTTAGTGTCCTATGTTTTCATAACTGTGACCTTAGTTGCCTACCGTCTGTAAGCTGTTAGGGTCTTAACGACCGTTCCACAGGTGCGTGTTCATTACTTGTTTATGGTTCAACAAACATGGGAAACAGTGTTTAAACACTTTACAATGAAGATCTGTGAAGTTATTTGGATATTTACGAATGATCTTTGAAAGACAGGGTCCTGAAAAAGGGACGTTTTCTTTTTTTGCTGAGTTTATTATTGTGACCCATTCAGAGTGAAACTGAGGGCTCTCTTTTGGACCATAACAGGATTATGTGCCATGCAATATTTCCCTGCCTTTCTCTCCCTGCCACCCACAGAAATTGTTAAAGGGTAGGTAGCATAAACGTACCCACACATAACATCTGAATTTGCATCAGAATACTCATCAAAAGTCCCAATGCAAAGTTACCTAATTTTTCGATTTTTCTAGTTATTACATAAAACTGATCAGAATGCCGAAGTTATGCCGAAAAAAACATTTGTGGGGTGTGACATAATATGAAGGACCAGGCAAGCTATCCTATTTCCTATAATGTAAACGCCAACAGAAATAACTTCAAATGTAAAACTTCAAATTAATCCAAAACAATTGCACTCATGACTAATGTATATTTTAACCAACTTACAAGCAAATACTCTATGAATTTATTGTTACAAATCAGCTTGCAAGGTTGCTAGCCAACTAGTCTGCTAAAGTTAGCCCTACTAGCCTGCTAACGTTAGCACTGCGTGAGTCAGCCAGTTGCTATCAACACCTAGCTTACCGCTACATTAAAGTAAACCAATGTTTTGGAAATACATAACGCCATCTAACCAGTTATCAAGTGTTACCGGTATATGCAGTTAAATTTGCCGGCAAGCCAACCAGCTAAAGTTGGTTATTTTAGCCTGCTAGCCTAGCCAACTAACTAGCCTCGCTAGCCAACCACTACAGTCGACATAGCTAAGTCGTAAGCCAGAGAACAACTAGACTAGAATAGGCAGGAACCCACAGAACACCACAAAAAAATCCAGCTGATATAAAGTAGAAAGAGTGGAGACTTACCGATTTGACAGCTGAGTTGGCTACCAAAGTCAAAGAGCCAAGGAGAGGCCTTCAGCAGAAGAGTCAGCTAGCTAATCCAATAGCTATATAGTGAGGTAGATCCACATAGAATTGACATGGTTTATCTCCATTACTGCTGACACTCGTGATGTACCGGCAGGTCAGTAGGAAATAGAGGCTGCAAGCTTCACATTCACGCTCGGCACAACACCTGGTTTCAGTCAGTCTTATTCCAAATCCTGTCTTCCACTGGTTATACTAAGCCATCGAAGTCCTCCGGGGTGAAATGAGCACTACATGGTAACGCCCTGGCCATAGAGAGGGATTTTTGTTCTTTATTTTGGTTAGGCCAGGGTGTTACATTGGGTGGGCGTTCTATGTTCCTTTTTCTATGTTTTTGTATTTCTTTGTTTTGGGCCGTGTGTGGCTCCCAATCAGGCACAGCTGAAGCTCGTTGTTGCTGATTGGGAGTCACACATAAGGAGCATGTTTTTCCTTTGGGTTTTGTGGGTAATTGTTTCTGTTAGTGTTTGCACCTGACAGGACTGTTTTGGCTGTCAGTTTTCTTGTTTTTTGTATAGTGTTCACGTTGTTCTATTAAAATTCTAATGATGAACACATCCTCTGCTACACCTTGGTCTACTCTCTCTCACGACAGCCCTTACATACATACAGTAGACGTGCGCACGGTTCCCATACTCCAATCCGCTCGCTTCAACCGGACAAACCGTTCTGACTTCAATGCTTGCTTCTCATTTATGGCCACAAATGAGTCATAACCCTGTCCTTGTAGGTATTACTGCACTGTGTAGGTATTACTGCACTAGCTACAAACGAAGGAAAACTACTACAACGCTCAATCGACTACCACTACCAAACGCACAGGAGAAAAATAATTTATATGGTTTCTTCTTCGTGGATGTACATAGTAGCTCGCCAGCGCCAACACTTGGTTTGGAATGTAAATGGAATTACATGCTGACATCGCTAGTAGCTAACATTAGCCAGCTGGAACTAGCATCGTAGCACCGGTTCTCCATATGACGTTGAGAAATAGTGGCTTGTGGGTAGTTCCGAAGATATCCGTATATAAGTTAATAAATATGTAAAAACGCTAAAACATAACTATTTTTAGATATAGGTAAGTCTTTGACCACACTGTGTTGTTACTTTGGTGAGTAAAGACTCATGATTCCCTTAAAGAGTCTATTCCAGGCAGATGGTACTGTAGGCTACACTACAGTACTGTTACTGTTCTATCTGTGGCAGCAGCTGAAATAAGCATTTCTGCCCAGGCCAGAGATTCTCCCCCGTGTAGGCCTGCTCCAGAGTGCCCAGTTGGACTGGTGTTGCTGACCAATCAGCCCCTTTCCGAGAGCCCCACCTGGCCTAATGAATGAGGCTGTACGGGAGATAAAACACTCTGTAAAAAGAGTAAACGCAGGCCTAGGGGCCTATATGAGGACGGAAGACACATTAAAGCCGGGTCACTGTGAAGCACTTCATGAGAAGAATGTAAATTAATAACATTTGATTGATTGATTGGTAGAAGAGTTCTGTTTCTCCTCCACAATGTTGTTTCTACATTTTAGGCGCTCTCACTCCCTTATTAATCAACAAATACCCTGCGCTACACGTCAAACGCAGCCGGCTTCTCCAGAGATGAATCCTCTTAAGCCACTGTTTAATTTCAATCAGGGAAGTGTAGCCTCATTGTTGGCTAAGTGCTGGGCTGCTGAGAGACAGTGATAGTGGGAGAGAAAGGAGGAAAGAGCAGATGAGAAAGAACAATGAGGAAAAAGCACAAGAGGGAGGAAGAGCTGGGGAAAAGAGCGCCAGAAAGAGACGAAGAGACAAATGGAGAGAAAGAAACAAAGCTGTGTTTGAGATCCAGGTTGAATGCATGGGTTTGCTGCTGATGAATGCCTTTGCATTAGAAGCTATATATCCCAGCGGGCCCTTTAGAACAGCAGCAGCTCCTCCGTGATGACAACAGAGATCTCTTTTATTCTTTTATTCCATTTTTTTTACCCATTTTTCTCCTCAATTTCATGGTATCCAATTGGTAGTTACAGTCTTGTCTAATCGCTGCAACTCCCGTACGGAATCGGGAGAAGCGAAGGTTGAGAGCCGTGAGTCCTCCGAAGCACAACCCACACTGCTTCTTGACACAATTCCTCACTTACCCCAGAAGCCAGCCACACCATTGTGTCGGAGGAAACACCGTACGCCTGGTGCCCGGCCCGCCACAGGAGTCGCTAGTGCGCGATGGGACAAGGATGTCCCTGCCGGCCAAACCCTCCCCTAACCCGGACAACGCTGGACCAATTGTGCGCCGCCCCATGGGTCTCCCTGCGATGCAGTGCCTTAGACTACTGCGCCACTCGGGAGGCCCCGACAACAGAGATCTCTGATAGTGCTCAGTCCACCCTTCCTCACTACACTCCCGTCCAGTGTATTTTCCATTGCAGGAGTTTGCCTGGCCTGGCCTCAACACTGTTGAATATTAAGCAGACGTGGTGTTGTGGCTGATCTACGGACATGTTGAACTCTCAGGATACCACTTGATAGACCAGTCGCGACACACTGGTGTGCCCTGAGGAGCTCTCAGGTGTGCCGCGAAATGCATATGGAATGTTGACTTGTAACGCTCAGATAATACATTAAATAGCAAATGGTTACATCTGTATCGTTGTCCGTTGCGCTCAGGCTCTGACATTTGTATAATTTGAGCGGCGTGCATCACAAGCAAAGTAATTTGTATCAATTTACTTTGCCTGGCTTGTGAGAATCGTTAGTACAGGCAAGTCTTTTTTTTAAGTGCATAAATTACATGTATTCTTTTCCCCTGCCCCTGTTCTGACAGGTGCATGATAATTGTCTATTCTAAATCAAAACGAATTTCACATACAGTACCAGTCAAAAGTTTGGACACACCTACTCATTCAAGGGTTTTTCTACATGATCTACATTGTAGAATAATAGTAAAGACATCACAACTATGAAATAACACATATGGAATCATGTGGTTACCAAAAAAGTGTTAAACAAATAAAAATATATTTGAGATTCTTCAAAGTGGCTACCCTTTGCCTTGATGACAGCTTTGCACACTCTTAGCATTCTCTCAACTAGCTTTACCTGGAATGCTTTTCCAACAGTTCTGAAAGAGCTCCCACATATGCTGAACGCTTGTTGGCTGCTTTTCCTTCACTCTGCGGTCCAACTCATCCCAAACCATCTCAATTGGGTTGAGGTCGGGTGATTGTGGAGGCCAGGTCATCTGATGCAGCACTCCATTACTCTCCTTCTTGGGCAAATAGCCCTTACACAGCCTGGAGGTGTGTTGGGTCTTGTCCTGTTGAAAAACAAACGATTGTCCCACTAAGCGCAAACCAGATGGGATGGAGTATCGCTGCAGAATTCTGGGGTAGCCATGCTGGTAAAGTGTACCTTGAATTCTAAACAAATCACAGACAGTATCACCAGCAAAGCACCATCATACCTCCTCCTCCATGCTTCACAGTGGGAACTACACATGCAGAGATAATCCGTTCACCTACTCTGCATTTCACAAAGACACAGCGGATGGAACCAAAAATCTCATATTTGAACTCATCAGACCAAAGGACAGATTTCCACCAGTCTAATGTCCATTGCTCATGTTTCTTGGCCCAAGCAAGTATCTTCTTCTTATTGGTGTCCTTTAGTAGTGGTTTCTTTGCAGCAATTCGACTATGAAGGCCTGATTCACGCAGTCTCTTCTGAACAGTTGATGTTGAGATGTGCCTGTTACTTGAACTCTGTGAAGCATTTATTTGGGCTGCAATTTTTGAGGCTGGTAATTCTAATAAACTTATCCTCTGCAGCAGAGGTAACGCTGGGTCTTCCTTTCCTCTGGCGGTCCTCATGATAGCCAGTTTCATCATAGTGCTTGAAGGTTTTTGCGTCTGCACTTGAAGAAACTTTAAATGTTCTTGAAATGTTCCAGATTAACTTACCTTCTTCAATTCTTAAAGTAACGATGGACTGTTGTTTCTCCTTGCTTATTTGAGTTGTTCTTGTCATAATATGGACTTGGTCTTTTACCAAATAGGGCTTTCTTCTGTATGCCACCTTTACCTTGTTACAACACAACTGATTGGCTCAAACACATTAAGGAGGAAAGAAATTCCACAAATTAACTTTTAACAAGGCACACCAGTTAATTGAAATGCATTCCAGATGCCAAGAGTGTGCAAAGCTGTCATCAAGGTAAAGGGTGGCTACTTTGAAGAATCTCAAATATAAAATATATTTTAGAGGTCGACCGATTGTGGTTTTCAACGCCGATACAGATTATTGGATTACCAAAAAAAGCCGATACCGATTAATCAACCAATATATATATATATATATATATATATATTTGTAATAATGACAATTACAACAATACTGAATGGACACTTTTATTTGAACTTAATATAATACATCAATAAAATCTATTTAGTCTAAAATAAATAAATAAAGAAACATGCTCAAATATCAAATTCCCAGGTTAAATAATGCAAAAACACAGTGTTGGAGAAGAAAGTAAAATTGCAGTATGTGCCATGTAAAAATTCGAACGTTTAAGTGCCTTGCTCAGAACATATGAAAGCTGATGGTTCAATATTCCCAGTTCTTCAATATTCCCAGTTAAGAAGTTTTAGGTTGTAGTTATTATAGGAATTATGACGCGTAGACTATTTCTCTCCATACCATTTGTATTTCATATACCTTTGACTATTGGATGTTCTAATAGGCACTTTAGTATTGCCAGCCTAATCTCAGGAGGTGATAGGCTTGAAGTCATAAACAGCGCTGTGAATCAAGCATTGCTAAGAGCTGCTGGCAAACGCAGTAAAGTTTGAATGAATGCTTACGAGCCTGCTACCACCGCTCAGTCAGACTGCTCTATCAAATATCAAATCATAGACTTAATTATAATACAATAAACACAGAAATACGAGCCTTTGGTCATTAATATGGTCAAATCCGGAAACTATCATTTCGAAAACTAAACGTTTATTCTTTCAGTGAAATATGGAACCGTTCTGTATTTTATAGAACGGGTGGCAACCCTCAGTCTAAATATTGCTGTTACATTGCACAACCTTCAATGTTATGTCATAATTATGTAAAATTTTGAAAAATTACTTCGCAACGAGCCAGGTGGCCCAAACTGTTGCATATACCCTGACTCTGCGTGCAATGAACGCAAGAGAAGTGACACAATTTCCATAGTTAATATTGCCTGCTAACATGAATTTCTTAAAAAAATATATACTTCTGTGTATTGATTTTAAGAAAGGCATTGATGTTTATGGTTAGGTACATTTGTGCAACGATTGTGCTTTTTTTGCGAATGCGCTTTTGTTAAATCACCACCCGTTTGGCGAAGTTGAAGTAGGCTGTGATTCGATGATAAATTAACAGGCACCGCATTGATTATATGCAACGCAGGACAAGCTAGTTAACCTCTTACATCTAGATGTTCCGCTAGCGGAACACCTGCTCCAATATCCAATGATGGGCGTGGCGCGAATTACAAATTCCTCTAAAATCCGAAAACTTCAATTTTTCAAACATATGACTATTTTACAGCATTTTAAAGACTCTCGTTAATCTAACCACACTGTCCGATTTCAAAAAGGCTTTACAGCGAAAGCAAAACATTAGATTATGTCAGCAGAGTACCCAGCCAGAAATAATCAGACACCCATTTTTCAAGCTAGCATATAATGTCACAAAAACCCAGAAGACAGCTAAATGCAGCACTAACCTTTGATGATCTTCATCAGATGACAACCCTAGGACATTATGTTATACAATGCATGCATGCATGTTTTGTTCAATCAAGTTCATATTTATATCAAAAACCAGCTTTTTTACATTAGCATGTGACGTTCAGAACTAGCATACCCCCCGCAAACCTCCGGTGAATTTACTAAATTACTCACGATAAACGTTCACAAAAAACATAACAATTATTTTAAGAATTATAGATACAGAAGTCCTCTATGCACTCGATATGTCCGATTTTAAAATAGCTTTTCGTTGAAAGCACATTTTACAATATTCTCAGTAGATAGCCCGGCATCACAGGGCTAGCTATTTAGACACCCACCCAGTTTAGCACACCAAAATCAGATTTACTATTAGAAAAGTTTGATTACCTTTTGATGTTCTTCGTCAGAATGCACTCCCAGGACTTCTACTTCAATAACAAATGTAGGTTTGGTCCAAAATAATCCATAGTTATGTTCCATCAGCGGCGTTTTGTTCGTGTGTTCTAGACACTATCCCAATGGTAAATAAGGGTCGGGCGCATTTCGTGACAAAAGATTTCTAAATATTTCATTACCGTACTTCGAAGCATGTCAACCGCTGTTTAAAATCAATTTTTATGCAATTTTTCTCGTAAAAAAGCGATAATATTCCGACCGGGAATCTGCAATTAGGTAAACAGCCGAAAGAAAATACATCACGGGGTCGACTCGGGCACGCGCCTAAGCCTTTTGTCTGCTGATAGACCACTTAGCAAAAGCGCTCGTGTGTTTCAGCCAAGGCTTTGAATTACGTCATTCAGCTTTTTCCCGGGCTCTGAGGGCCCATGGAAGCCGTAGGAAGTGTCACGTAACAGCAGAGATCCTTTGTAAATGGATAGAGAGAATCCACAAGGGGAAGAAATGGTCAGACAGGGTACTTCCTGAACAGAATCTTCTCATGTTTTGGCCTGCCAAATGAGTTCTGTTATACTCACAGACACCATTCAAACAGTTTTAGAAATTTGGAGTGTTTTCTATCCAAAGCTAATAATTATATGCATATTCTAGTTTCTGGGCAGGGGTAATAATCAGATTAAATCGGGTACGTTTTTTATCCAGCCGTGAAAATACTGCCCCCTATCCATAACAGGTTAACCTAGTAATATCATCAACCATGTGTAGTTAACTAGTGATTATGTGAAGATTGATTGTTTTTTTAACATAAGTTTAATGCTAGCTGGCAACTTACCTTGGCTCCTTGCTGCACTCGCGTAACAGGTGGTCAGCCTGCCATGCAGTTTCCTCGTGGAATGCAATAAAATCGGTGTTCCAAAATGCCGATTACCAGTTGTTATGAAAACTTGAAATCGTCCCTAATTAATCGGCCATGCTGATTAATCGGTCGACCTCTAATATATTTTGATTTGTTTAACACTTTTTTGGTTACTACATGTGTTATTTTATAGTTTTGATGTCTTCACTATTATTCTACAATGTAGAAAATGGTAAAAATAAAGAAAAACCCTTTTATGAGTATGTGTCCAAACTTTTTACTGGTACTGTATATATTTAGTATATGTAAAGATAAGAAGTTTGATGCGTGACAATATTATCATTTGTGAATGATGTATTATCACTTGTGAATGATGCCCAGCGTGTGTAAAGTGGCGGAAAAATTTGATCCCCTGCTGATTTTGTACGTTTGCCCACTGATAAAGAAAGGATCAGTCTATAATTTTAATGGTAGGTTTATTTGAACAGTGAGAGACAGAATAACAACAAAAATATCCAGAAAAACACATGTCAAAAATGTTATAAATTGATTTGCATTTTAATGAGGGAAATAAGTATTTGACCCCCTCTCAATCAGAACGATTTCTGGCTCCCAGGTGTCTTTTACACAGGTAACAAGCTGAGATTAGGAGCACACTCTTAAAGGGAGTGCTCCTAACTGCAGCTTGTTACCTGAAAAAAGACACCTGTCCACAGAAGCAATCAATCAATCAGATTCCAAACTCTCCACCATGGTCAAGACCAAAGAGCTCTCCAAGGATGTCAGGGACAAGATTGTAGACCTACACAGGGCTGGAATGGGCTACAAGACCATCGCCAAGCAGCTTGGTGAGGTGACAACAGTTGGTGCGATTATTCGTAAATGGAAGAAACACAAAAGAACTGTCAATATCCCTCGGCCTGGGGCTCCATGCAAGATCTCACCTCGTGGGGTTGCAATGATCATGAGAACGGTGAGGAATCAGCCCAGAACTACACGGGAGGATCTTGTCAATGATCTCAAGGCAGCTGGGACCATAGTCACCAACAAAACAATTGGTAACACACTACGACGTGAAGGACTGAAATCCTGCAGCGCCCGCAAGGTCCCCCTGCTCAAGAATACATATACATGCCCATCTGAAGTTTTCTAATGAACATCTGAATGATTCAGAGGACAACTGGTGAAAGGGTTGTGGTCAGATGAGACCAAAATGGAGCTCTTTGGCATCAACTCAACTCGCCGTGTTTGGAGGAGGAGGAATGCTGCCTATGGGGTGTTTTTCTGCTAAGGGGACAGGACAACTTCACTGCATCATTTGATGGGGCCATGTACTGTCAAATCTTGGGTGAGAACCTCCTTCTCTCAGCCAGGGCATTGAAAATGGGTCGTGGATGGGTATTCCAGCATGACAATGACCCAAAACACACAGCCAAGGCAACAAAGGAGTAGCTCAAGAAGAAGCACATTAAGGTCCTGGAGGGGCCTAGCCAGTCTCCAGACCTTAATCCCATAGAAGATCTGTGGTGGGAGCTGAAGGTTCGAGTTGCCAAACGTCAACCTCAAAACCTTAATGACTTGGAGTAGATCTGCACAGAGGAGTGGGACAAAATCCCTCCTGAGATGTGTGCAAACCTGGTGGCCAACTACAAGAAACGTCTAACCTCTGTGATTGCCAACAAGGGTTTTGCCATCAAGTACTAAGTCATGTTTTGCAGAGGGGTCAAATACTTATTTCCCTCATTAAAATGGAAATCATTTTATAACATTTTTGACATGCGTTTTTCTGGATTTTTTGTTGTTATTCTGTCTCTCCCTGTTCAAATAAACCTACCATTAAAATTGTAGACTGATCATTTCCTTGTAAGTGGGCAAAGGTACAAAATCAGCAGGGGATGAAATACTTTTTTCCCCCACTGTAGTAAGGCAAGAAATAGCACATGCCTTATTTTGTTGTTGACTTTTTCAAATCATAGTCGCACACATGTAGCCTCAGTGGTGGAAAAAGTACCCAATTGTCATACTTGAGTAAAAGTAAAGATAACTTCATAGAAAATAAAAGTTAAAGTCACCCAGTAGAATTCTACTTGAGTAAAAGTCTTAAAGTATTTGGTTTTAAAAGTACTTCAGTATCAAAAGTAAATGTAATTGCAAAAATATACTTACAGTAAGTATCAACAAAGTATAAATCATTTCAAATTCCTTATATTAAGTAAACCAGATGGCACGATATTTTTCATTTACAAATTAAGCATTTGTGTTTAGTGAGTCCGCCAGATTAGAGGCAGTAGGCATGTTCTCTTGATAAGTGCTTGAATTGGACCATTTTCCTGTCCTGTTAAGCATTAGAAATGTAACAAGTATTTTGGGTGTCAGAGAAAATGTATGGAGTAAAAAGTAAATGTTTTTCTTTAGGAATGTAGTGGAGTAAAAGTTGTCAAAAATGTAAATAGTAAAGTACAGAAACCCCCCCAAATTACTTAAGTAAATATACTTCAAAGTACTACTTAAGTACTTTACACCACTATGTTTCCTTGGCCATAGGCCTATATGTTTTGATTAGATTTGTATCACAACTAAAGTGGCCAAATAACTCCAAACGTAGCCTATAGGCATAAGACCCCTGGAACACAGTTAGAGAGCACATAGCCTACAGAGCCTAGTGAAACGTGTTCTTATAAACCCAGTCATTGTGAAAACAGAGTTTTGACCAGCCACTATTTAAAAGAGGATCCCAACTTTCTCGTGCTGCTATATTTATTGTTAAATTCTTCAAATGAAATACAATAATCCTCTTTACAACCGGTATAGCCTAACTGGCATACATAGGTGTGCGCGTGAGTTTCAAGTTTGGGGAAGATCATTTCCAACATAAAAATGCACCTTTATAAATAAGTATTACATGCATAATTGCATTTGCAGACTTATGAAAGAGTTTGTAATGTGATGAGTATGTTGGATAGTCATAAATTACGCTTTTTTTATAGGACAAATTAAAGTGTAGCCTACTCTGCTGATAGTGGCAAAAGATTTTAAAAAATGCCTTTGTCCATATAATAGGCTTATGAGAAGGGGCAACACCAATATAATGTGACGTCCATCTAAACTGGAGGAGGAAATTATTGTCCAAAAACAAACTTTTAAGTAGCACTGACCCAACATTGATAAATGGTGAATATGCACAGTGTGCACTCACCGGAGATATTACTGATGCTCTCCACTGGTGTTAATAAGATGGGCTATACTGTTGTTCGCTCAATTAAGTTGAGAATTTTGAAAACTAAAAGACAGATTAGTCTTTTTGTTGTCTTCTCTTTACAGCAATAACCATTTTCTTTCCAAAACATTTTTCCCCGCAGTTGTATTTTGAAATATTTTGATATGCCTGGTTTGGCCTCTACTTTTTAACAGACAGTTGAAACTCAATAATAATCTGCCCAAATAGCGAGCAGTGCCTTTCCTTCCGACTGTAGGCAATGAGATTTAAAACAATCCACAAATATTTATTTTTTTACAAATAAGCTAAATATCCTCTCTGGCCAAATCATTTTTTGGTAGCCTATTTTGAATGATTTAATTTATTTCTGTATAGACAGGAGTAGGCTAATTAGGCTATAATTTAGGAAAATGTCCCTATCCTTATGGATGCGCTGCCTTTGCTTGCATATTAAAAATGTAACTGCATGTTACCTCCATTCACTACTCGAGTCTAGGGTATGGATGACAGGTTTTTTTGTGGGCCATTCTACATCCAAAATAATTACACACGTACAGTATATTAATAGGCTATATATAAAGACCAAATTAAATAACAATAGTTTGATGGGTGAGAATATTGTCCTTGTTAATGCGAGACTGATGAAGTGTGTGCAGCCTGCACTAGAAACATAGCAGAACTCATCATTAGTCATATCATGCAGCCATAGAATGTATAAAAAATCTAAACATACAGTGCATTCGGAAAGTATTTGGTCCCATTCCATTTTTCTAAAATACAATGCCCCATAATGACAAAGTGAAAACAGGTTTTTAGACATTTTTGCAAATCTATTAAAAATAAAAAACTGAAATATCTTATTTACATAAGTATTCAGATCTTTTGCTTTGAAACTCGAAATTAAGCTCAGGTGCATCCTGTTTCCATTGATCATCCTTGAGATGTTTCTACAACTTGATTGGAGTTCACCTGTGGTAAATTTACCGTAAATTCCGGACTATAAGCCTCAACTTTTTTCCCACGCTTTGAACATCGCGGCTTAAACAATGACGCGGCTAATATATGGATTTTTCCCGCTTTCAATTTTTTTTTTCTCCAAACTTCCCACCATTCTGATCACCCTCATCATGGCAAAGACACGGAGAAATGCATATGATGCAGCTTTTGATCTGGCTGTTGGAAAAGGAAATAGAGCTGCTGCACGGGAGCTTGGTCTTAATGAGTCGATAAGACGTTGGAAACAGCAGCGTGAGGAATTGACTCAGTGAAAAAAGACAACTAAAGCTTAGTGCTAATTTTTTATTTTTTGTTTCAAGCCGTTTCGTTAAAGCCTATTTATTTTTGTTACAAGCCGTGTTTTGTTAAAGCCTATTTATTTTTGTTACAAGCCGTGTTTCGTTAAAGCCTGTGTAAAGTTCATTTGTTTCAATGTACCGGTAGGCACCTGCGGCTTATAGACATGTGCGGTTTATTTATGTTCAAAATTTAAAAAAAAATTAAATTCAGTGGGTGCGGCTTATATTCAGGTGCGCTTAATAGTCTGTAAATTACGGTAATTGATTGGACATGATTTGGAAAGACACACACCTGTCTATATAAGGTCCCACAGTTGACAGTGCATGTCAGAACAGAAACCCAGCCATGAGGTCGAAGGAACTGGATTGTGGGTTGCTCCAAGACAGGATTGTGTCGGCATAGATCTGGGGAAGGGTACTAAAATGGCCTTGGTCAGGGAGGTGACCAAGAACCTGATGATCACTGACAGAGCTCCAGAGGTCCTATGTGGAGGTGGGAGAACCTTCCAGAAGGACAACCATCTCTGCAGCACTCCACCAATCAGGCCTTAACGGTAGAGTGGCCAGATGGAAGCCACTCCTCAGTAAAAGGCACATGACAGCCCGCTTGGAGTTTGCCAAAAGGCACCTAAAGACTCTCAGACAAAGAGAAACAAGATTCTCTCTGAATCTGAAAACAAGATTGAAGTCTTTGGACTGAATTCCAAGCGTCACGTCTGGAAGAAACCTGGCACCATCCCTACGGGGAAGCATGGTGGTGGCAGCATCATGCTGTGGGATGTTTTTCAGCGGCAGGGACCGGGAAACTCAGGATCGAGGGAAAGATTAACGGAGCAAAGTACAGAGAGATCCCTGATGTAAACCTGCTCCAGAGCACTCGAGACCTCTGACTGGGGCAAAGGTTCACCTTCCAGCAGGATAACGACCCTAAGCACACAACCAAGACAACGCAGGAGTGGCTTCGGGACAAATCTCTGAATGTCCTTGAGTGGCTCAGCCATAGCCTGGACTTGAACCCGATCAAACATCTCTAAAGAGACCTGAAAATATCTGTGCAGCGACGCTCCTCATCCAACCTGACTGAGCTTGAGAGGATCTGCAGAGAAGAATGAGAGAAACTCGACCAAATACAGGTGTGCCAAGCTTGTAGCGTCATATCCAAGAAGACTCGAGGCTGTAATTGCTGCCAAAGGTGCTTCAACAAAGTACTGAGTAAAGGGTCTGAATACATGTGATATTTAAGTTTTTTGCAAAAATGTCTAAAAACTTGTTTTGCTTTGTCATTATGAGATATTGTGTGTAGATTGATGAGGAAAAAACGATGTAATTCATTTTAGAATATCACAGCTGAAATGACTATAAATAACTCTAAATTAAGCATATAGCAGGACCTGCTTATTTGTTAACTGCTCAACACAGAATAGCCGTATGTGCGCACTCCCTCCAAAATAGTTTGGAGAAAATATCCTTTATATTTTATTCAGCTATGTTCAATTGTATTCTTCATACTATAAAATAATACCACGAAATTCTAAGCAAATTAACTGTGTAGCCCACAGACATATGGCATAGCCAGATCAAGGCCTAACATAAGGACAACTCAGAATATGCTATTCTGTTCTTCTGAAATAGGCTACATTTTCTTCATATCATGTTTCTTTAGGCCTGTCTAAAATAAATAATAGATTAATTGTGATGGTGTAGGATTTATTCGACTTTTTAAAATGTAGATGTTCCAAAGGTCTTCATCAGTGCGTGGCAGCTAGGGGATGCTAAATGTGTTTATGATAGTTAACGGTCAATTACAATGAGACCGGCAGTGATTTGCATGACAATCACCGGCTGACAATTTCCTGACTGCCACAGCCCTAGGTACAAACAAATTAATCATCATGAGTAAGGAACTGTGAAAATAGTTCAAATAAACCCTATTTAATCCCCCCAAAAGTTTCTCACAGAAAATGGATGATTTGCAGTATGGAACAGATGAGATGGAGGTCATTACAACCAAATAAATGAATAGGGGAATTTTAGGTGTGCCTCAGATTTTTCTTCATCCCGTCAAGGTGTGCCACGGTTAAAAAAAGGTTGGGAACCACTGGGAGAGACAACTGATCCTGTCGTATGAAGGGATCCGATTCCCTGCAGCTCCAATGGCTGGGCTTGAAAGTCATCTGTGTTGGGAATAAAGGTTGACACTACCAAACAGCGGATCAAAGAAACGTGCAGAGATAAACATTTGTGCAGGTGTAATTGTTTGATCAGTGTCTTTTTTTATTGGTTTAATTACATACAGCAAGCAACAACACACAGCAGCACTGTAGAGTTAGAACTAGCCTATGTGCGTCTAATCCTGACTTTCTGTGAGATGCCTTTGTTTTGCATAATCTGCATCCAGTATTGTGGACTGCAGTGAGGCCTCTTGTTTTAATGCATGAACATGCATGATACATGAATGAGCTGTGCCCTGTCTGTCAATAAACAGTCAACAAGGCCGATGGTAGGCTACATGCATTGGGAGACAACAAAGACAGCTAGCTGTGCTGCTTATCTGAAAAGGAACTGGCCAAGAACATGACACCTGGTATTTAATATTAGGCCTAAGACTAGTCTGTATGTTGAATATATTTACAAATGTGAATCAGTGCATAAATGTCTTAACTTAATGTGCCAACTGGCTAGCGATAGCGTCGAGACAGGCTGGACACATTTCAGGTGAATTGGTTTGTATCCGTGTTGCCTGATGGATTAGTGGGAGGGCTTTTTAGGCATTTGGATATAAATTCTGACTGCAAACTTCAAATGTCTTTCTTTACCCTGCGAAATGAACTTGAAATGAACTTGAAGCAGAGAATATGTTCCCAGTGGAAGTCTGCGTCTCTGTGTCCCCGGATTGGGTTTCTGCTGATGCTGTTCGTGTGTGTGTGTGTGTGTGTGTGTGTGTGTGTGTGTGCGTGCGTGCGTGTGCGCGCG
This sequence comes from Salmo trutta, assembly GCF_901001165.1. Classification (NCBI taxonomy): domain Eukaryota; kingdom Metazoa; phylum Chordata; class Actinopteri; order Salmoniformes; family Salmonidae; genus Salmo; species Salmo trutta. The sequence goes on from NC_042979.1 coordinate 27,020,421, forward strand.
TGCGTGCGTGCGTGCGTGAGTGAGTGAGACAGATATATGCCTTGGGCTGTACAGAAGTGTGTGTCCAAGCCAGACTGCCAAGGCTGTCTGCGGACTGGCCGAAGGAGCCGCACAATCAATGGACTTAACAGATGTCAGTATGTACTCGACTGTGTTATTTTCCCATATAGGATAATCGACAAGAGAAATGTGGCAATGTACAGATCAAATCAAGTCAAATGTATTTATAAAGCCCTTCTTACATTAGCTGATATCTGAAAGTGCTGTACAGAAACCCAGCCTAAAACCCCAAACAGCAAGCAATGCAGGTGTAGAAGCACGGTGGCTAGGAAAAACTCCATAGAAAGGGCAGAACTTAGGAAGAAACCTAGAGAGGAACCAGGCTATGAGGGGTGGCCAGTCCTCTTCTGGCTGTGCTGGGTGGAGATTATAACAGAACATGGCCAAGATGTTCAAATGTTCATAGATGACCAGCAGGCTTTTCATAGCCGATCATTCAGAGTATCTCTACCACTCCTGCTGTCTCTAGAGAGTTGAAAACAGCAGGTCTGGGACAGGTAGCACGTCCGGTGAACAGGTCAGGGTTCCATGGCCGCAGGCAGAAGAGTTTAAACTGGAGCAGCAGCACGGCCAGGTGGACTGTGGACAGCAAGGAGTCATCAGGCCAGGTAGTCCTGATGCATGGTCCTATTGCTCAGGTCTTCTGAGATAGAAAGAAAGCGAAATAGAGAGAGCATACTTAAATTCACACAGGACATCGGATAAGACAGGAGAAATACTCCAGATATAACAGACTGACCCTAGCCCCCCGACACATAAACTACTGCAGCATAAATACTGGAGGCTGAGACAGGAGGGGTTGGGAGACACTGTTGCCCCATCCGACAATACCCCCGGACAGGGCCAAACAGGCAGGATATAACCCACTTTGCCAAAGCACAGCCCCAACACCAGGATATAACCCCACCCACTTTGCCAAAGCACAACCACCAACTTACCATCCTGAGACAACATTTACATTTTTACATTTACGTCATTTAGCAGACGCTCTTATCCAGAGCGACTTACAAATTGGTGCATTCACCTTATGATATCCAAGACAAGGCCGAGTATAGCCCACAAAGATCTCCGCCACCGCACAACCCAAGGGGGGGCGCCAACCCAGACAGGAAGATTATGTCAGTGACTCAACCCACTCAAGTGGCGCACCCCTCTTAGGGATGGCATGGAAGAGCACCAGTAAGCCAGTGACTCATCCCCTGTAATAGGGTTAGAGGCAGAGAGTCCCAGTGGAGAGAGGGGATATATATATATATATATATATATACACAGAATATGGTGGTGATTAGAGCTGGCACAATTACTGTATAGTCGTGTAACTGCCGATTATGGATGAAGACCGCCATGGAAATAAAGTAACCGTCTTGACCGTAAAAACTAAAAAAGCCTGGCATTTGTGAGGTCAAGTCCATTTGACTGACCAATAACTGTCATCCAAAATTACATGACCATCACAGCCCTAGTGGTTAGGCTGTACATTTCCTTCCCTAAGCTGTGTTCGAATACCCATACTAACATACTGTATACTACATACTTAATGAGTATTTACTACATACTATATACTATTAGTTCATTTTAGGATACTGTAAATTAACCGTATCGTTTCAGTTGAGTGTACTAGAGCTTTGCCTGTCTACTGGAAGTTGATGCTATTGCTATGCAACCTCTGGCTAGCTTGTTAGCATAACAAATGACTAGTTAAACATTTTATGATTTCGGGTGTGTTCGTGAATTCAATCTGGAGTGCCAGAGTGCTCTCTGGGCATTCGTAAATCCAGAGCGTTGTCAGATTGTCCGTTCATAAATTCAGAGCTTTTCGCCCCTAGGAGCGTTCAGAGCGCACACTGCTGGACGCTCTGGCTGAGGAGTAGGGTTGATCTGAGCATTCAATGGCAGTCAAGCAACAAAGATAACTTGCTAGCGTTGGCTAGCTACTTCCAGACACAAATCTTCTTTCTTCAAATCTGAAAATGTATGAAGCCACGCCCATTTTCGAAGAATTGCATTATGGGCCCTGAAAGCACGGAAATAGTGTCCACTGCATGTATACTTCGTATTTTGGTGAATTTAGTATGTCGTCCGGGAACTTTTGGCATACTAACTATATCCATACAATGACAAATAAGCATACTATATACTCAATTCACATCACAAATAGTACGGTTAGTGCAGTTAGTATGAGTATTCGAACACAGCTTTAGTCTTTTTTTTGTTGCAGAGCCTACGTGGATATTGTCTTGGCCTTCTCTGTCTCTGTTCATACTACTCTGAATAGTGGTGAAGTTTCACATCCATTAGCCACGCTGGACTGCTGCTAATGCATCCAATATTGACCTGCTTTTATGTAAGCTTGGTGATCATAATGTTGCTTAACGTCAGAGGCTGTATTTATCACTAGTGTTATGTAGACAGACTGTAGGCCCCTTGACAAACAAGTCAATGAATCGTGCTTAGCGTGATGCTTCTCTTTTGTCACACAGGGCCAACTATGCAATTATCATTCCCTCCCCTTACTAGTTCAGGTAGCATATACCCACACCAGTCACTGAACATAGTGAGAGGATTGTCATTAAACCCTTGTGGGCAGAGAGGAGGAGCAAGAACAAGAAGAAATAAAGAAAGTGGGACTGCAAGAAATAAAGAAAAAAAGAGTGAGGTAGACCTAATGTGCTCCCCAGTGTTATGGCTGTGGTCAGGACCAGAGAGCGATTGAAGCTTTCCTCCTCGAGCTAATCACCTGCCTCTTCATGGCCTCTGGCTTTACTGAGCTGCCTTCTCTCATCTCTGCTGCTCAGCTTCCTTCTCTCTTCTCGACATCTTGACTGGTGCTCCTCTCCAAATCGAGACTCCAGCTTAAGCAATGTTCTCAATCTTTACTTCTTGCTTATGTTAGACGTTCCAACCACAGAACTAGGGTCAGTTTTACACAATATACTATCCTTACGGTAGCCATTTAGGCATATTAATATAAATATCTGACATACCAGTGGTTGCTGGTTATGGGCTCTGCTATTCTTTTGCATATTATATAGTCACAGTAGACTTCTGACACCATGTTGTCTGTCTTCACTTCCTGTTAGTGGTAGTAGCAGAAGTTTTTTTCCACATAAGTGTTGACAGATCAGTCTCAGGCCTCAGCACTTGTCACTGTACTGTAAATGACGTTTGTGGAACACTGAGGGCCATTTATAAGTCCTAAGCTGCCAACTCGGGGTGTTGCGTTTAAATGAAACAAATACCTAATGCAACAATCCTGTAACCTTAGTAGGAGATATGCATCATTCAAATTATTTTTCACTGATATAAAGCGGTCCGCACGTCATCCTCGTTAACAGTTAAAAAATAGCAGCGCGTGAGACAGGGAAGCGACAGCAGCGAAGTCCTCTGGCAATACTTTGAGAAGTTAAATGAGAAGGTTGTGAAATACAAACTTTTCAGGGTGGGACTGAGCTACAGCCCAGACAGTACACATACATCTCATTGACGATGTAGTATGGAGAGCGTTTGCACATTGGCAAGATGTCGCTGAGATGTCGGCATTAGATCGCATTTGCCATTCAGCCGCTGTTTGGACAATGCATGTCAAAGCTACTAAATTATACTGGAAATAATAAAAACAAAATGCTTTACATTTTTCTCATTTAGCAGACATGACTTCAAGTATTGAGTGTATACATTTTCATACTTGTATTTTTTCATACTTCTCCCCCGTGGGAATTAACCCACAAACCTGGCACCATGCCTTACCAACTGAGTTACATGGGACTATAGTACGAAGTGATTTTGTTTGTGAGTAAAATGAAGAGAGAAGATTCAAGTTAATGTCAAGTTTATTAGGCTATTGCTATACCATCAAGTTCTTAAAAGAACTCCAGCACAGAGAAGAGAGAAACAAGGAACAGAGAAACAGAAACATCACATTTTACAAAAATATAGCTTATGCAGAGGGTCTGCAGTTAGTTCAATAAAGATGGAAATAAGATGTAGTTACAGGCTAAGAGCAGTGGATATGTGATGAATATATTTATAAAATGTATTTTACCTTTATTTAACTAGGCAAGTCAGTTAAGAACAAATTCTTATTTACAATTACAGCCTAGGAACAGTGGGTTAACTGCCTTGTTCAGGGGCAGAACGACAGATTTTTACCTTGTGAGCTCGGGGATTCGATCTTGCAAACTTTCGGTTACTAGTCCAACACTCTAACCACTAGGCTACCTGCCTACCACTGTTTTTTATATAAAAAAGGTAACATTTGAGCCACGTAATGAAAAGAATGCAATCAGACAAGTACTGTAACCAGAAAATGCGCTTTTATAAATTTATTTAAGCCTATAGGCTTTATACATATTTTCTGATAAAAGTATTGCCAACCAGGACCAAAAAATGTTTGACTGTCCATGGGTAGGCTATGCCTACAAGATGTGAAACGTTCCCCCCCCCCCGCACGGGTGAGGAATGATTATGCATCGAGAGAAGGCAGCATTGTGAGACTCGTCCCCAGTCAGCAAGTACACATTTGGCCGATGTATCAAAATGCGTAGGGAATATCAATATTTGTCACATGCGCCGAATACAACAGGTGTAGACCTTACCTTGAAATGCTTACTTACAACCCCTTAACCAACAATGCAGTTCAAGAAATAGAGTTAAGAAAACATTTAATGAATAAACTGAAGTAAAAAATTAAAGAAAGAAAAAAGCAACACAATAAAATAACAATAATGAGGCTATATACAGAGTCAATGTGCGGGGGTACAGGTTAGTCTATGTAATTTGTACATGTAGGTAGGGGTGAAGTGACTATGCATAGATAATAAACAGCGAGTAGCAACATTGTAATAACAAAGGGGGGGGGGGTCAATGTAAATTGTCCGGGTGGCCATTTGATTAATTGTTCAGCAGTCTTATGGCTTGGGGGTAGAAGCTGTTAAGGAGCTTTTTGGTCCTAGACTTGGCACTCCGGTACCGCTTGCCGTGCGTTAGCAGAGAGAATAGTCTATGACTTGGGTGACTGGAGTCTTCGACAATATTTAGGCCTTCCTCTGACACTGCCTAGTATATATGTCCTGGATAGCAGGAAGCTTGGCCTCGGTGATGTACTGGGTCGTACACACTACCCTCTGTAGCGCCTTACGGTCGAGCAGATGCCGAGCAGTTGCCATACCAGGCGGTGATGCAACCAGTCAGGATGCTCTCGATGGTGCAGCTGTAACACTTTTTGAGGATCAGGGGACCCATGCCAAATCTTTTCAGTCTCCTGAGGGGGAAAAGGCATTGTCGTGCCCTCTTCACGACTGTCTTGGTGTGTTTGGACCATGATAGTTCATTGGTGATGTGGACACCAAGGAACTTGAAACTCTCGATTCGCTCCACTACAGCCCTGTCGATGTTAATGGGGACCTGTTCGGCCCTCCTTTTTCTGTAGTCCTTTGTCTTGTTCACATTGAGGGAGAGGTTGTTGTCCTTTCACCACACTGCTAGGTCTCTAACCTCCTCCCTATAGGCTGTCTCATCGTTGTCGGTGATCAGGCCTACCACTGTTGTATCGTCAGCAAATGATGGTGTTGGAGTTGTGCTTGGCCATGCAGTCGTGGGTGAACAGGGAGTACAGGAGGGGGCTGAGCACGCACCCCTGAGGGTCCCCAGTGTTGAGGATCAGAATGGCAGATGTGTTGTTGCCTACCCTTACCACCTGGGTGCGGCCTGTCAGGAAGTCCAGGATCAAGTTGCGGAGGGAGGTGTTTAGACCCAGGGTCCTTAGCTTAGTGATGAGCTTTGTGGGTACTATGGTGTTGAACGCTGAGCTGTAGTCAATGAACAGTATTCTCACATAGGTGTTCCTTTTGTCCAGGTGGGAAAGGGCGGTGTGGAGTCCGATTTGAGATCTGTGGATCTGTTGGGCCGTTATGCGAATTGAAGTGGGTCTAGGATTTCCGGGATTATGGTGTTGATGTGAGCCATGACCAGCCTTTCAAAGCACTTCATGACTTCTGATGTGAGTGCTACGTGGCGTTAAGGCAGGTTACCTTCGCTTTCTTTAGCACAGGGACTATGGTGGTCTGCTTGAAACATGTAGGTATTACAGACTCGGTCAGGGAGAGGTTGAAAATGTCAGTGAAGACACTTGCCAGTTGGTCCGCGCATGCTTTGAGTACACATCCTGGTAATCCATCTGTCCCTGTGGCTTTGTGAATGTTGACCTACTTAAAGGTCTTGCTCACATCGGCTACGGAGAGCGTGATCACACAGTATGTAGTTTGGAGAACGTTTCCACGTTGGCCAGATGACGCCGAGACATCAGAATAGAATGTTGATCCCTGGCTGACGTATAAACGATGTAGAACTGTATAATTTCCAAAGTAGACATTCTAAATACATCTGCAAGACGTCTTGCCAATGTGCGAACGCTCTCCATGCTACATCTTCTGGATGTATCATGTATATGTTGTGCCTTCGATGGGCAGTGCATTCGGAAAGTATTCAGACCCCTTATCTTTTTCCACGTTTTGTTACATTACAGCCTTATTCTAAAATTAATTGTTTTCCTCATCAATCTACACACAATACCCCATAACGACAAAGCGAAAACAGGTTTATAAATTATTTGCAAATTTATGAAAACCAAAAAACTGAATTACCTTATTTACGTAAGTACTCAGCCCCTTTGCTATGATACTCAAAATTAAGCTCAACTACATCTTGTTTCCATTGATCATCCTTGAGATTTTGCTACAACTTGATTGGAGTCCACCTGTGGTAAATTGATTGGACATGAGGCAAACACTTGTCTATGTAAGGTCCCACAGTTGATAGTGCATGTCATAGCAAAAACCAAACCGTGAGGTTGAAGGTCCATAGAGCTCGGAGCTTACCGGTGAAGCATGGTGGTCTCTGAATGTCCTTGACTGGCCCAGCCAAAGCCCGGACTTGAACCCGATCGATCATCTCTGGAGAAACCTGAAAATAGCTGTGCAGCAATGCTCCCCATCCAACCTGACAGAGCTTGAGAGGATCTGCGGAAAAGATTGAAAGAAACTCCCCAAAAACAGGTGTGCCAAGCTTGTAGTGTCATACCCAAAAGATTTGAGGCTGTAATCGCTGCCAAAGGTGCATCAACAAAGTACTGAGTAAAGGGTCTGAATACAAATGTAAGTGTGATATTTCTGTTTTTATTTGTAATAAATTGTTTCCTGTAACATCACCCTATCCCTGTAACATCACACAGATTTCCTTGCTCTCACACAAGTTCACAGAGGTATCTGAGCCCTGTTCTGTCTAACCCAAAAGCAATAGGCGAGTATTATTCAATTGACCAAACAATATGGTTGTTTTAGCCAAAGCAATTTACACATGTATTCAGTTCAGTATGACCCATGTGAGAATCCAACTGTTGCAAAACACCATGCTCTAATCAACTAGGACTAGGCCAATGGAACCATTTAGACATGGCCGAGAATTCAAACCTCAAATGCAGAGAGATTGACTCTAGTTAGAACAGGGATTCCCTTCTTGAAAAGGGAAATTAGGCCTCTGTGTGTGTAATACCGCATTGTCAGTCTTCTGCATTGTAAATTACAGTAATTTTCCCTGAGTACAATGTTATCCCTGCTCTAATGGCCCCTTTCAATCCAGTGACACAGCCAGGGCTAACACATGATTACAGACACAGGCCATTGGCTGCAGTTACACTGAGAAAATTACAGAACTTAACCAGCCTCAGTCGTTCACACAGCAGCGTTTATCATAGGTTTGGTTTGGGCTACTTGATGTACCATATGTCTTCACCCAAATGATAAATGACTGATTACTAGTACTAACTACAGTCTTGAATGATGCTGGCTGAGACCCACATCTCAATCAGTGGTGAAACAAAGAGATGCTGAATCCAAGAGAAGTCATGATGCAACCTGACACCCATACAAACCGTGTCATGCAAAAATGTAACCCTGGGATAATATTAATAATACAGACAGTATTACTGCTGCTTTTCAAATGCAGCACATTCCCATAGGCAGGCTGAAGTTGGAGTGAGAAAGAAAGGCCTAATGGCTTTGATAATGAATGCATTTCAGTGAATACAGAGGGATCAATTAAGTATATCTCACTGTCTGCGCAGCTTTGATGGCTGTAAACAATGAACCTTTTATCGCTTTGAATGTTATTTGTTAATCTTTTCAGCATAATGTGAGTGGCTCCATCGTGGTGTGTGGACAGTTTACTGTCAAAGCCTTGTTTAAATCAAATCACGTTTTATTGATCACATATTTAGCAGATGTTATTGCAGGTGTAGCGAAATTATTTTGTTCCTAGCTCCAACAGTGCAGTAATATCTAACAATTCACAACAATACACACAAATCTAAAAGTAAAATAGTGGAATTAAGAAATATACAAAATATTAGGACAAGCAATGTCAGTGGCATTGACAAAAATACAGTAGAATAGAATACAGTATATACATATGAAATGAGTAAAGCAGTATGTAAACATTATTAAAGTGTCTACTGTTCCATTATTAAAGTGGCCAGTGATTCCATGTCTATGTATATAGGGCAGCAGCCTCTAAGGTGCAGGGTTGAGTAACCAGGTGGTAGCTAGCTAGTGATGGCTATTTAACAGTCTGAAAGCCTTGAGATAGAAGCTGTTTTTTAGTCTCTCTGTCCCAGCTTTGATGAACCTGTACTGACCTCGCCTTCTGAATGATAGCGGGGTGAACAGGCCGTGGCTCGGGTGGTTGATGTCCTTGATGTTCTTTTTGGCCTTCCTGTGACATCAGATGCTGTGGGTGTCCTGGAAGGCAGGCAGTGTGTCCCCGGTGATGTGTTGTGCAGACCGCACCACCCTCTGGAGAGCACTTTGGTTGTGTGCGATGCAGTTGCCGTACCAGGCGGTGATACAGCCCGACATGATGCTCTCAATTGTGCATCTGTAAAAGTTTGTGAGTGTCTTAGGGGCCAAGACAAATTTTGCCGCCTTCACCAGACTGTCTGTGTGGGTGGTCCATTTCAGATCATCAGTGATGTGTTCGCTGAGGAATTTTCCACCTTCTCCACTGCGGTCTGTCAATGTGGATAGGGGCATGCTCCTTCTGCTTTTTCCTGAAGTCCACGATCAGCTCCTTTGTTTTGTTGACGTTAAGGGAGAGGTTATTTTCCTGGCACCCCTCCGCCAGGGCCCTCACTTCCTTCCTGTAGGCTGTCTCGTCATTGTTGGTAATCAGGCCTACTGTGGTCGTGTCATCTGCAAACTTGATGATTGAGTTGGAGGCGTGTGTGGCCACGCAGTCATGCGAGTACAGGAGGGGGCTGAGCACGCACCCTTGTGGGGCCCCTGTGTTGAGGATCAGTGAAGTAGAGGTGTTGTTTCCTACTTTCACCCCCTTGCCGACAGCCCGTCAGGAAGTCCAGGATCCAGTTGCATAGGGCGGGGTTCAGACCCAGGGCCAAGAGCTTAATGATGAGCTTGGAGGGTACTATGGTGTTGAAGGCTGAGCTATAGTCAATGAACAGCATTCTTACATAGGTATTCCACTTGTCCAGGTGGGATAGGGCAGTGTGTAGTGCATTGGCAATTCCATTGTCTGTGAATCTATTGGGGCGGTAAGCAAATTGAAGTGTGTCTCGGGTGATCCTTAACTAGCTTCTCAAAGCACTTCATGATGACAGAATTGAGTGCAACGGGGCAATAGTCATTTAGTTCAGTTACCTTTGCTTTCTTGGGTGGGAGGAGAGTTGTGTGTTTGTTGGGTACCGTATTCTGGTGTGACACATACTGAACGGTTCATTCTATTTGTCATGAAATATTAATTGTGTTGCTCCAACTGATGCAAGGTTATTTTGGAGACTGTAGTGCTTTATGTTGTTGACAATCAGTCAGAATGACGACTTTGTCGGTGCTTCATAAACCGTTAGAAAAGTAGCCTGTGATTTCGAACATGGCACTGGGGGAAATATAAGCTGTTTTCTGGTCTCATACTCAGCAGGATTGTGAGAAGTCGTGTGTGTGTGTGTGTACGTGCGTGTAAACGTTAGCCTGACCTGAATGTGTCTGACCTGGTTACGGAGACTGGGGGAACTGCATCTCTCTCTCGCTCCCCGTCTCTCGCTCCTCCTCTCTCTCGCTCCCAAACAAATATACACACACACACTTCTGAACTGCATCTTGCTTTCAGTCACTTCTAAGGAAACATCACAGAGGAAGCATTGCCGGGAGAGAAATATTTTTTTAGAGCTGCTTTCACAGTTAGATCCATCCCGGGGTGGTAGAGTCTCTCCTCAGCCTCAGCTCTAAAAACGTGGAGCTACAGTACAGTGCAGGGTTTTAGGATGTTTTGATTGGTAGGGAAATTACTCCTTTTTCTGGTTTGCATACCTTCCACTCAGTTCTCTCCAGCTTGCTTGTTCAGTCACAGAGCTACACTCACTCACTCACTCACTCACTCACTCACTCACTCACTCACTCACTCACTCACTCACTCACTCACTCTCGTCCTGGCCCCTGTGTAGGAGTGGATCATCAGATAAGAGCCCCTCAGGTAATCAGTATGAGCTCCAGGGAAGGTGGGCTTCTCTCTCCCACGCTGCTGGTCACTCGTTCACATCATACTGCTACCCAGATGATTAGGTTGTCACTACCTGGTTGTATTCCACACTGTGCTCTTGAGCACTCGCACTCATATCCCAGAGACTATGTGCACTCATGCACTGACTGCAGTCTGCCCTCCTCCCTGTGTCTTTGTAATTCAAAACAAGCCAGCCAGCCAGTCAAGCCAGCCAGGCGAGGTCTGAGACTGTCATATCATGTGTAGCAGAGATCAGGCCAGCTGTAACATCTGAGATGGGAGGATGCCGTGAAGTTAGGTCCTCTCTTGACCCTTGCTTGTTTGTACACTTCAGGATCATTGGTGTCTGCTTGCTCCGTGACTAATCTACCTGCATGGGACTCCAGGTATCCATAGGCCAGTGTTGGATGTCTGCACTTAAAATACTATAACTGGCTATAGGCTATATATTTTTCATACAAGATGAGCCATAGCCAGGATGTTTTTTTTGGCATTCAAGCCATTGCCAGTGTGTTGTGGTTGTCCATTCTGTCTCATGTTGACATACTGTCTGCCTCTATGGCTGCTGGTGAAACTGTTTCTCGTTCACCGATCGCAAACTGACGCAATGATTCATCATTTACCCTCAAAATGGACTCCAGTACTAGTTTCCCGAAAGACCCTTTTGTTGTGATGACCTTGCTGTTGAAAGCAAGTTATTGTTTATAGGTCTCTGTTTGTGCAGCAGGGGCGAGGTGAGCCCATAGGCGGTTGTTTCTGTACGGACGCCCGCTCGCTGCTTGGCGTCAAACTAAATCGCATATTTAATTAAGGACTTCCCGGCAGAAGGAGGGCTTTTAAACCGGCTGCTATTTATGGACAGCACAGCACCACGCTGCTCTGCTCTCTTTCTCTGCCCAGGCATGGGTCTCAATGACCGAGGGAAGGAGGTGAGAGAGAGAGAGAGTGTGTGGGGGGACTAGCTAAATAAGGCAGCTCTCAATTGATACGGCAGCACAGCACTGCGGGAGCGACGGGGTCAAATACCTTGTGCTGAATGCTGGTGTAGCCCTGTTAATGAGCATATGCTGCCCTGACTGCAGAGGTTGTCTCTACACACAGCGTATAGAATAGCAAGCAGATGGAATCATTCATGCATTCATACTCCTTTCACTTGCCATAATAAGGCTTTATACATTTATTCCAACCTGGATCCTTTTCTGCTATTAGTAATTGGTACAGTCAATTCAGAACATGCAGTAGTATGCAATGTCTTCAGATTGTCATGATGGATATTGTATGTGTATGACATTGCAGATATTTGGAGCAAGTAGGTTAAGTCAACATTTTTATTTTAATGCTGAGACAGGTGAACTGCAATGCATTTAAATGGAGTTTGCACTTAGACCTAAATGTTGGCCAGGACTTGACTGTACACACTAGGGATGGGCGTGAGTACTTCAGTACGCGGTACAAGGTTTATATTCGATTTACCTATAATCTAATACAAGTACTCAGAATTTACAAATGTAAATAGTTAATCTTGTCAGATACCAGAATTTTGACTTCGATACCACGTTTAGTATCACAATACTCCATTCCATCCCGTTAATCAATACCCAAACGATACCACAACAAACAAAAAAAGAGAATATTAGCCAAAGTCACAGAACGGCACTTGATCCAGACAGATAAACTCAGCTTCTGCTCTTGTCAATCGTTGGGCATCTTTTGAGTTCAATATTATTATATTTTATTTACTTCAACATTTTTTCAGAGACAACCATGTATGTGTTAATGAATCAATTATACAATTATACAATCATACAGTCAATTTGACTTTGTTTTTACCAATCTAACTACATAACAACATAATGGTAATCATTGAATTGAATGGTAAATCTCTATTGATAAACTGATGTAGCCTAGACCTAACCACAATACAGGTGAATTCATATTCAATAGGAGTGTGTGCATGTTTCCCATCCATTTGGGACTTATTTTATTGTACTCATCAAAATTTGCATAGAAGAAGCTATTTTTATAAAAATGTGCACTGTCACTTTAACGAGTAATGACTTCATTCAGGGAGAGACTGAAATAATTTTTTACATTTTTTAGTCATTTAGCAGACTCTCTTATCCAGAGCGACTTACAGTAGTGAATGCATACATTTCATACATTTAATTTTATGCTTTTTTTTTTGTACTGGCCCCCCGTGGGAATCGAACCCACAACCCTGGCGTTGCACACACCATGCTGGCGTTGCAAACAACATGCTCTACCAACTGAGCCACAGGGAATGAAGGTTTTGGTAGCAATCAGCTTTGAAATCAGCATATTTTGCATTGTGGTTTAAATACTATCACAAACAAAGTACTAGGGTAGTGAATTTATGTTGGCTTTAGCTGTCAGCTAGCAAGGAACGTTAGTCTACACATCTGGAAGCTACCAGTATCTTCTTGCATTGTAAAGTTTTCTAGCCTGTATGCCATATCACATTATTCAACTGTGTTAACTTGGGGAGCTAACATGATGCAGCCCAGACTCCCAGTGCAGACTAGCAGTGAGTAAGTGGAGCAGGCAGGGTGCAGCCCAGACTCCCAGTGCAGACTAGCAGTGAGTAAGTGGAGCAGGCAGGGTGCAGCCCAGACTCCCAGTGCAGGATAGCAGTGAGTAAGTGGAGCAGGCAGGGTGCAGCCCAGACTCCCAGTGCAGACTAGCAGTGAGTAAGTGGAGCAGGCAGGGTGCAGCCCAGACTCCCAGTGCAGACTAGCAGTGAGTAAGTGGAGCAGGCAGGGTGCAGCCCAGACTCCCATTGCAGGATAGCAGTGAGTAAGTGGAGCAGGCAGGGTGCAGCCCAGACCCCCAGTGCAGGATAGCAGTGAGTAAGTGGAGCAGGCAGGGTGCAGCCCAGACTCCCAGTGCAGGATAGCAGTTAGTAAGTGGAGCAGGCAGGGTGCAGCCCAGACTCCCAGTGCAGGATAGCAGTTAGTAAGTGGAGCAGACAGGGTGCAGCCCAGACCCCCAGTGCAGGATAGCAGTAAGTGGAGCAGGCAGGGTGCAGCCCAGACTCCCAGTGCAGGATAGCAGTGAGTAAGTGGAGCAGGCAGGGTGCAGCCCAGACTCCCAGTGCAGGATAGCAGTAAGTGGAGCAGGCAGGGTGCAGCCCAGACTCCCAGTGCAGGATAGCAGTAAGTAGAGCTGGCAGGGTGCGCTAAGGAGTCGGCTGCACTGATAGACAGGCTTGATCCGTGAGACACATTTGACAGAAGTATTGAATTCTATCAAATTCTAGTACCGAACCGTTTTAAGGTTCTAGTATCAAAAAGTACCAAAGTTTTGGTATACCGTGCAACACTACTAGTTAGCAGGTTTAATTTATAAGCACTGACAAAATGTCATACTGTAAGATGTGTTTTATTGTTTGGAGTATGTCAAGTGCAGTGAAAATGTTAAGTTTTGTTTTCAGTTGTGTATCAGAAAAACTAGTAATTGAATCAAAAGTAGCATCCCCAAAACTTTTTTGCCTCGAACATTTTCACACTAACATACGAGTAGTCAAAATAATTTTCATGAGTACTCAAACTTTTTCCTGCATACCCATCCCTAGTACACACACCTGTTTTCTTTGAAAACTGACATTTATGTTACTGGTATTATGGGAACACATTAAGAACCAAAGTGAAATCTACTATAGTTGAGGACCCCTGCTGCATGCTTACTGTTGCCCTGCGGAACTCACACTCTCGTCACTGTCTGGTAATCTCAGATAGGAAGTGGTCACAGTGTCACACACGAAGATGGCTCTGCTCAACCTTCAGGCTAGATGTTGTGCAGTTGTCATGATGAATAATCTGTATGTTTGTCTGCCAACTAGGATAAACATTTGCCCTCTCAGAAAAAGAAAGACAGAACATTTGTGGCCGCCTCGTGATTTTGTATTTTCTTATTTGTCAAGTGCATGATTTTTTTTAACGTAGGCTAATGCTCTTTCAAAAGCTGCATTTCATATTGCATTGCTCTAACAGATGAAGCACTCAGTGTGTGTTGTGCAGAGGGAGTAGGCTATCTGTGCAATAGACACCCCATTGGCATTTAGATCTGTGGATGAGATTCAGTGTGATTTGATGTGCTCCCTCTTCTCATCTCATCTTTCTGTCTGTGGCTTTGGCCTTTGGAGATAATGTAGTGTGACTGGCCAGTGCTCTGGTGGTTAGCTTACCTTGAGACAAATATTGTGTTACTGTAGAGCTGGGACGATAAACCGAAAATTATCGACACAGACCACTTATCATGAAAATGTTGCTGATTTTGTTCATTACGATAAATAACCTACAGGGCCCTACTAGAGAAATTAAATGTTTGCCAATAGGGATGATTGTTAATGGGACAATTGATTGCTAGAACATTCAAAGTAGGGCTGACCCCAATTAGTCCACTAGTCGATTGTTTGGTCGATACGCTGTTGGTATAAATGGATCACATTTACATAAGTATTCAGATCCTTTACTCAGTGCTTTGTTGATGCACCTTTGGCAACGATTACAGCCTTTAGTCTTCGTGGGTATGACGCTACAAGCTTGGCACACCTGTATTTGGGGGAGTTTCTCCCATTCTTCTCTGCAGATCCTCTCAAGCTTTGTCAGGTTGAATGGTGAGCGTTGCTGCACAGATATTTTCAGCTCTCTCCCGAGATGTTTGATCGGGTTCAAGTCCGGGCTCTGGCTGGGCCAGTCAAAGAAATTCAGAGACTTGTCCTGACGCCACTCCTACTTTGTCTTGGCTGTGTGCTTAGGGTCATTGTGCTGTACAAAGGTGAACCTTCGCCCCAGTCAGGTTCTGAGCGCTGTGGAGCAGGTTTTCATCAAAGATCTCTCTGTACTGTGCTCTGTTCATCTGCTGCTGAAAAATATCCCACAGCATGATGCTGCCACCACCATGCTTCACTGTAGGGATGGAGCCAGGTTTCCTCCAGACGTGACGCTTGGCATTCTGTCCAGAGAGTTCAATCCTGGTCTCATGAGAGCAGAGAATCTTGTTTCTCATGGTTAGAGTCTTTTAGGTGCCTTTTGGCAAACTAAGCGGGTTGTCATGTGCCTTTTACTGAGGAGTGGCTTCCGTCCGGCCACTCTACCATAAAGGCCTGATTGATGGTTGTCCTCCTGGAAGGTTCTCCCATCTCCACATAGGAACTCTGGAGCTCTGTCAGTGATCATCGGGTTCTTGGTTATTGCACATTTACAAAACACAGACTAGACAGCTAGTATAGCACTTCAATCACATCGACAGCGTCATTGCGTTTTGGTACACCAGAATTACATTCATTTCCAATGAAACACTGCGTTTGCCTTGCAGCATTGCATTGCAGAGGCAGTTGCAGTGCGTTCGGTGTGGTGCGTACGTTGGATTTATTATATCTACGCACACAGCTTCAAACTGTCTGCGTAGACGACTTGACAGAAATGGTAGCAGAAAGTGAATGTTGGACTACATATCCAGATGATGCTGCATACTATTTTGTGCAATGGTCTACATGGTCTACATTTGGGGACATTTGTTGACAGAAGACCACTTTTGAATTCTGAAAACATCAGACAAACTTTACATTTTTAAGTGTAACGTGCCTTTAAATTCTACATGTTGACTCAGTGTTGAGCGGGCCTGGATCCAGAATACAAAATATTGTCACTGGTCTGGGTTGGATCTGATATGACTGTCATGGGTCTCGAGTATGTGTAATTTTAACTGACTTGTCCGGGTCTGGGATATTCAGTTGGATCTGTGAAGACCTCTCTTACTGTCTGCAAACAGCTAGTTTGTCTTTTTTTAGCAAGTTGTGGCAAAAATAAAATGTTGGCCACTAATGCTAATCGCTAGTTAGCTGGCTAACTAGTTAGGAAATAAATGTACTGAGTCAGAGCAAACGTAGCTAGTTAATAGTGCCTGATACCAGGCATGGTGTTGACCTAAATCAGCATATTGTTTGTGCAACAGTATCTTCTAAATCAAAGAGGATTAGGAAAGGCATGAATAGATACATGAAGTAGCTAAGAAAAAAACATTTATTGTAACCAAAGATTATATGGTCCCCTAGGAAACACTGACCAACACCTGTCACAATAACTCCTCCTTGGCTTTTTCATTCGTTGTCATGTCAAACAACACTGTTTTCAAAGTTCCCACTATTATATTCTTTTTCCATGATTCCAACAGTTCACCCAAGTGTTTTGCTCTAAATAGAAAATCAAATTGTAATTGCAATATTTATAAGGCCTAGATTTTTTGCCCATTTCGTGCAGCACTACGTGGCAGAGTGGAAATGATCTCATGAGTGCAGGAAATGCAGAAAATTATTTTTGGTTGAAGTTTGATTGTTTTATACTGTTCAATCTGATTGGAGAAAGCCCCATTTAAATTACTTAGAATATATTTGTTGCCACCCTAGGGTCATGCGCTACTCATAAAGCGAACCTAGAACTTTTATTATTAAAAATATTTAAATATTGTGATATGATATTTTGACCACGTCGCCTTACATTATAGTCACTATGTTTATGCACGTTTTTGGGGACATGAAATTAATCAGTAGGATGTTAACTAGTTAAAAACAAATCACAAGGGCTAACCCCCCCTTTAATGTTATAAACGTATCATTCAGTTTATCGTTATAGTGATAATTCAGTTAATTTATCGTGATATGGACTTTTGTCCGTACTGCCCATCGCTATGTTACTGCTAGTAGTAAGTCAGAAAGGACCCACACACAGTGGGCATTCACTGCCTACAAAAAAAGATTGTCAGGCTCTTAGTCAACCAGCCTGATTCATGCAGTCTTCACGTTTGATTGACCGATCCTGTGCCTGTGTATCATCATCGGTCTGTGGGCTGCTGTGACATCCCGGAGACCCCGTACGTTTTGAGAACCTGGGCCAATGAGGTGAACTCTATAAGGCTGCATTCCTCTGCCTGGGGGCAATAACCTAGTGGGAATTATTATTCAGAGTAATTATGAAAAGCATCTCAAAGGAAATTGAAATGAAGGCGTACCCAAGTCAATTTAGGCAGTATTGGAAATCTTATCTTGTAAGCTAGGCTAAATAGTGTTATGAGGGTGGCTGTTAGTTGGGCCATATAGGATGGCCGGACGATACCAGTATCCCCAAAAATGTTCCATGGCAAAAAATGAAAACACAAAACAGACCTGAAATAGATGTTCTGTTTAGACAAAGAGAAACAGGCATGAGAGACTGGGTGGGAGGAGGACGAAAGTAGGAAGGGGAGAGAGCGAATGAACGAAAGAGATGTATGAAAATGTTGCGCCATTGACAGAAACATAATTTGGTGTTAGGGAAATCCTTTAAATGGAAAACCCAATCGTAAAGGGATCTTTACAGCATGCGTGTGTGTCAAGCGTCCGAGTGTGTGAGAGGGAGATAGAGATATTCTAGTCTCCTATCCAGCCTGGTGTGGGCAGGTTAGTGTATGTGGACGGTAGAGGTAGAGGAAGATGTTGTAAAGCGAATGCACTTTGTGTTTGTCAACCAGATCAGATTACTTAGCCTCATTTTACCAGCAATTCAAAGGAAAACAATCATGGTTTTGTTTTCCCCCGGTCACGTAAGACCGCAGAGAATCGAGGACACTGGTGAGAACCAAAACCTGAAGGGGCTGGAAACTGGAAGAGCCTGTTCCGCTAGGCCCATGCCCCTGCCACAAATACTTACAACAGTGTCATCTTTCCATTTAAATTCATTTCCATTTTCTCTACTCTGGAACCTTTCTAGTGGATTCCCACATCTTCAAGTGCCTCGGTGGAGACTTGTGCGGTTGTGTTCTTGGGCAGAGTGGTAAGCTGAGGAAGAGCTGGAGGTGCATATGTACTGTGTGTGTTTGTGGTAGTAGCCCTACCAAGTGTTATTAGTCATATGTACAGGATACACATGGTATACACTGTCCAACAAAATGATTCAATGTAAACACTGCATGAATCCGGCTTGTTGACTAACAGCCTGTCAGTCTTTTTTTTTAGGCTGCGGATGCCCACCAGTACGGATTTGATTCCAATGTTCAAAGAGCTGTACATTGCAATGGAGGGAACTCGCCTCAGCCACCATAATGCAACATTAACCTGAAGCCTTTCAATCCGGCTTGTACCCCCAAAGCTCAAACTAGCCTAGGTTATATCCATGCGTGTGGGCCTCCAACCGAGTATCCTCCCTTGAATTATTTAGGAGCTGACTGCACCTCTCCCGCTGTGCCCACTGGTGGCGAATTCCGGTGCAAAGGTAACGCACATCAGGGTACAGTGAAAAACACACACCTCCATCATTAGTAGCATAGAGGTAACACACCTGAAAACACACACTTGTTTTCCAGAGCTCTTCACACAAGAGCCACCTCAATCTTCTCACCCCATCACATCGCGTGACCGTCTTGACACATGCCTTCCTCAAGTTAATCAAAAACCCTTTGTCTAGATGACGAGATCACAACCTGAACAAGTAGACCAGATCTAATGTCACCTAACATTAGCCTAATTTTGATTTCATTCAGCTTTGCTTTAAAATGGCTGCTAGTCTGTTTCTACTTTAGCCATCTTCTAAAGAATTGTTTGGCATGACAGACGTTTCAATGAAAATGTACTATAGTGTCTATGAACAAGTGTCAAGTAGACTGCATTGTCTGCAGTCAAACCATGAAACCACAGGGCAGCCAGGCCTTTTAGCCAATGGCAGGCACACTGCTGTTCCTTCACACGGAAGAAGTAGCCTTTTCTTTCCTCTCTTCTTCTGTGCCAGATGGAGATGACTCCATTATTATCCAGCAGCCCTCCTTCCACGGGATGTTTTCTAGCTTTTTCTCCTTCCTTTTTTTCCTCCCCTTGTTTCTTTTTCTCTCCCTTTTCTTTGGGCCTAATTCTCTGGGTGCAGAGTTTCGACATTGACCCAGCAGGCAGGCAGCATTACTGCAGAAGCCTACAGTATCAGGATAAAAAAGCTCCTTTCATAAGACTGTAAGATTTATAGGCTAATCACATTCCAGCATATTAATCAGATGAGTACTACTGCCTGCTATAAATAACACTATACTGTCACATAAGACCTCACATTTCTCTCTCTCACACACACACACACACACACACACACACACACACACACACACACACACACACACACACACACACACCACACATACACACACACACACACACACGTGCACATACTACTTACCGACTACCTTCCTCCTTTCTTTTGAACAGATCCGAGATGACTCTCAAATAGCACCCTATTTCCTGGTCAAAAGTAGTGCACTATAAAAGGAATAGGGTGCCATTTGGGGAACAGCCAGGGACACCCAGTCTCTAGCTCCCCCTAGGGTTAGGTTGTAAGGGTCTGGGGAGAGGGGACAGACGAGCACTAGATCAAATCAAATTGCATTTGTCACATGCTTCGTAAACAGCAGATGTGGACTAACAGTGAAAATTTTACTTAAGGGCCCTTCCCAACAATGTAGAGAGAAAGAATATAGAGAAATAGAAAAGTAAAACATGTAATAATAAATATACAGTGAGTTGCGTTAACTTTGCTACTGAGTCAATGTGCAGGGGTACGAGGTAATTGAGATAGATATGTACATATAACTAGGAATAAAGTGACAGATAATAAACAGTAGTAGCAGCATATGGGATGAGTAAAAGGGTCAATGCAGATAGTCCAGGTAGCTATTTCGTTAACGATTGAACTATTTAGCAGTTTTATGACTTGGGGGAAGAAGCTGTACAGGGTCCTGCTGGTTCCAGACTTGGTGCATCGGTATCGCTTGCCGTGCAGTAGCAGACAGAGTCTATGAATTTGGTGGCTGGAGTCTTCGACAATTTTTAGGGCCTTCCTCTGACACCGCCTGGTATAGAGGTCCTGGATGGCAAGGAGTTCGACCCCAGTGATGTACTGGGCCGTACGCACTACCCTTTGTAGCGCCTTGCAGCTGGATGCCAAGCAATTGCTATAACAAGCGGTGATGCAGCCAGTCAAGATGCTTTCAATGGTGCAGCTGTATAACTTTTTGAGGATCTGTGGGTCCATGCCAAATGTTTTCAGCCTCCTGAGGGGGAAGAGGTGTTGTCGTGCTTAACGTGGATGTTGCCTGTAATCCATGGCTTTTGGTTAGGATATGTACGTACAGTCACTGTGGGGACAACGCTGTCGATGCACTTATTAATGAAGCTGGTGACTTCACAATGCCATCGGAAGAATCCCGGAACATATTCCAGTCTGTGCTATAAAAAAAACAGTCCTGTAGCTTAGTATCCGCTTCATCGGACCACTTCCGTATTGAGCGCGGCACTGGTACTTCCTGTTTGAGTTTCTGCTTGTAAGCAGGAATCGGGAGGATAGATTTATGGTCAGATTTGGCAAATGGAGGGTGAGCTTTGTGTGTGGAGTAAAGGCGATCTAGAGGTTTTTTTTTGCCTCTAGTTGCACTGGTGACATGCTGGTAGAAATTAGGTAAGATGGATTTCAGTTTCCCTGCACCGCCTCCTTTGTATGAGCATTTTCTTGTTTCTCTACGAAAAATATAGATGAAAACTAAATTGGTAAATAGTAGATCATGGTCTACAGCTTATAATGAGGTATACAAGATGGCGCCGACAGATAGGGCAGCCGTGCTTCTAGTTCCTCGGCAACTTTGCAATATGCATTTTTTTTTACATTATTTGCCCAGAATTTATTTTGTGTTATTACATACAGCCAGAAATAACTTCTGCATATCAGAGCAGCGGTAACTCACCAGCATTACCAGGAATACAACTTTCCTAAATTGGGTCCTTTGTGCATACCCCCCCAGGACAATTGAACAGATTCCAGAGGCTGATCCAAAACATCGGCGGCAGAGAAGAGGTTTTCGCAGTGGACTTCTAGTATGACTCCGGAGGCGCGCACACCACCCACCGCTTCCGTGTATATTACTCGCTAATGTTCAGTCTCTGGATACTAAAGTTGACGAGCTCAGGGCGAGTATTTCCTTCCAGAGAGACATCAGGGATTGTAACATACTCTGTTTCACAGAAACATGGCTCTCTCGGGATATACTGTCTGAATCCGTACAGCCAGTTGGGTTCTCAGTTCATCGCACGGACAGGAATAAATATCTCTCCGGGAAGAAGAAGGGCGAGGGTGTATGTTTCATGATTTAACTACTCATGGTGTGATTGTGATAACATACAGGAACTCAAGTCCTTTAGTTCATCCGACCTAGAATACCTCACAATCAAATGCCGACCGTACTACTTCCCAAGAGAATTCTCTTCAGTTCTCTTTCAAGTATTCGTTCCGGTATTTCACTTATGGGGTATGCCCCCAGCGTATTCATCAGGAACCTTTATTACACTACACCTGCCATGATTGATTGAGATGTGTGTGCCGGGGAAGGGTGTTGTCCTACCTTATAATAAGTCCAACGCAGCATCTCTGAGTCATTCAAACACCTCTTCTCGCTTTTCATCAGAAAGCTTACCTCGACATGATTGTGTTTTCCAGTACTAGCTAAACTGTCCACAGACATGAGCTTACAACTCGCTCGCCGGGCGCTATTCTCTGGACTGTGCGGTGGTGACAATAGTTAGAGGAAAATTATTAGCGGGAGGAACAGGTACAGCTGTGACACGGCTATCTCGTTCACGACCAAGTTAGCTGTACCAGTGACTAGTTGTTAGCAAGCTAGCCACCACGCTAGCTAGCTTTTGTGGTTTTACTTCAACAAAAGTTTTTTACTAGTTACACCAAACTCTGTTGTTTCGGAAACAATATCCGGCCATCACACCGAGTGCCACAGTAAGAGATAGCTAGCGATTATTGGGTTATCGTACTAGCCTACCACACAATTTATTTTATGACAGTTAAAAACATAGCATCCAAGCAATGGCAACATAAGCATCTCCCATCCCAAATGAGGAGAAGGTCCCGGCACGAATCTGCGCCTGTGGAAACAAGATATCGGCCAAAGACACCCACTCGGTGTGCTCCGCTTGCCATGGGCTGCAACATGTCCAGGAAGCCTTAGCCTCCCCTGGCTCCTGTCCGCTCTTCACTGTGAAGAGCCTCCATCGCAGGCTAGCACGCCTGAGTCAACAGAACCCTAACATGGGGGTCGGTGTCCCAGATGGCTCACCAGAGGCGATGGATATACAGTTCAAGTCGGAAGTTTACATACACCTTAGCCAAATACATTTAAACTCAGTTTTTCACAATTCCTGACATTTAATCCTCGTAAAAATTCCCTGTCTTAGGTCAGTTAGGATCACCACTTTATTTTAAGAATGTGAAATGTCAGAATAATAGTAGAGAGTGATTTATTTCAGCTTTTATCACATTCCCATACACTCAATTAGTATTTGGTAGCATTGCCTTTAAATTGTTTAACTTGGGTCAAACGTTTTGGGTAGCCTTCCACAAGCTTCCCACAATAAGTTGGGTGAATTTTGGCTAATTCCTACTGACAGAGCTGGTGAAACTGAGTCAGGTTCCTGAGCGGTATGACGGCTGCGTGGTCCCATGGTGTTTATACTTGCGTACTATTGTTTGTACAGATGAACGTGGTACTTTCAGGCGTTTGGAAATTGCTCCCAAGGATGAACCAGACTTGTGGAGGTCAATTGTTTGTCTGGGGTCTTGGCTGATTTGTTTAGATTTTTCCCATGATGTCAAGCGAAGAGGCACTGAGTTTGAAGGTAGGTCTTGAAATACATCTACAGGTACACCTCAAATGATGTCAATTAGCCTATCAGAAGCTTCTAAAACCATGACATATTTTTCTGCAATTTTCCAAGCTGTTTAAAGGCACAGTCAAGTTAGTGTATGTAAACTTCTGACCCACTGGAATTAGGATACAGTGAATTATAAGTGAAATAATCTGTTTGTAAACAATTGTTGGAAAAATTACGTCCTAACCAACTTGCCAAACTATAGTTTATTAACAAGAAATTTGTGGAGTGTTTGAAAAACGAGTTTTAATGACTCCAAACTAAGTGTATGTAAACTTCCGACTTCAGCTGTATAAGAACATTCCAAGATTGCCGGGCATTGTTTCGCAGAGGGAAGCTGGTCTCTTTCAAAACATGCCTGAGGCTGCTAGGTTTGTTGGCATCGGCTTTAGTAGTCATTCCATTAGGACGTTTGAATATGATGGGGTTTTAACGCTGTGATGCTTCTCTAGGTCTGAGCCCAATACGTCACAAACATCACCGTGTACAGATCTCCATATACTACATGGTAGCACTGCACACCTGGAGACACCGGACGTTTCTGTCACATGGTGCCCAGATGGGCACTGTTTTGTCCAGAAGAATCGTCACGATGGACACATCTCTCTCGGGTTGGCATGCGACTCACGAGGGCAGAACAGTCAACGGGGTGTGGGGGACCCCCCATCTCCGTTCTACTCACAAACTACCTGGAACTCCTTCCAGTGTCCCAAGCATTAAAGCCGTTCCTCCAATTTCTGGATTTTCGTCATGCTCTAGTCAGAACAGACAATACCACTGTTGTGGCTTACATGAACAGACAAGGGGGACTGTAATCCTCTCACTTACACACACACTGGCACATAGACTGATTATGTGGAGCAGTGTGCATCTCCAGTCACTGAGAGCTACTCATGTACCGGGAGTACTAAATCTGGTGGCAGATTTACTTTCCAGGGGGAACCCTCTATGTACGGAGAGTGGAAACTCCAACCAGAGGTAGCCAATCAAGTTTGGATGCACTTTGGCATGCCAGCAGTCAATCTTAATGCATCAATGGAGAATACACTGTTCTTTTCCCTGAGGAATCGGGATGCACCGAAGGCAGTGGCTACGGGTGCGGGAGAAGGGTCTATCTCTCATACTAATAGCGCCACATTGGCCAGAGAAACACTGGCTAGCGGAGATCACTCAACTACTATGCGGTAATCCGTGGCCCTGCCACTGTGTCGGGACCTACTGTGCCAGACGCGAGGGGAGATTTTTCCATCCTCACCCGGAACGGTTGGCACTCTGGGCCTGGCCTTTGTATGGTTCAACTTGAACACTACCGGGCTTCCCCAAAATGTAATTTAGACTATTCAGAGTGCTAGAGCCTCCTCCACCAGGTCCCTTTATAATTGTAAATGGCGCGTGTTTGAAGAATGGTGCTCTAAATCACTGACAGTGCCATTTCAGTTTTCTGTCCCGGTAATCCTGTTGTTTCTTCAGGAATTATTAGAAAAGGAAAGGCTTTTTCTACTATTAAGGTATATCTAGCAGCTATGTCATGTGGGTGATCATGTGGGTTTTGGGAGCACGACAGTGGGGCAACATCCCCTTGTTGCCCGTTTTATGAAGGGTGCACGTCGTTTGCGTCTGGTGTCTAAACAGCTTGCCCCGTCATGGGATGCTCTGTGTCAATAGCCTTTTGAGCCTCTGGATCAGGTGGAACTGAAGATGCTTTCATATAAGACCGTGCTAATACTAGTATTGGCCTCCGCCAAGCGTGTAAGTGACAGTCACGCACTCTCAGTGCACTCGTCATGTGTACAATTTGCACCCGGAAACAATAGGGTATCATTGCGGCCTAACCCCGCCTTTATCCCTAAGATTATTAACTGTCTTCCCCTTGATCTGGTAGCTTTTTATCCCCCACCGTTTTCCTCTCCAGACATCAACGGTTAGACTACGAGATTTAGAAAATGTGATCAGTTGTTTGTTTCCTGGGTGAAACCTCACACATGTAATGTGCTCACTAAACAACGCCTTTCCCACCGGATCGCTTTGGCCTCCACAAGTAAGGGTCAAGTCTCCTGCTGGCCTATGGACTCATTCCACTAGAGGAATGGCATATCTATCCAAGATAATAATCTAGCTAGCCAGCTAGGTAAACAGGCAAAATGACCTAAAACAATGTTATGCAAGGTAGATGTCAATTCTTTGTGGCTATCTGGCTAGCTAACAGTAGTAGCTAGCCAGTTAGCCCTATTTACTTACTATGGGCTTGCGATCTAGGCACACTACAGTGGGTATTGTAGGCTGGTAAACATGCCAAAAGGAACACTGCATGTATTTATTAACATACAGTATCAAGATAAAATATTGTAGTCGGGCAGCATTTGAGACGTGAATAGGCAACATTTTATTCCGAAGTTGGAGTGCATCTTCTCTCGCTTCAACTCAAATAATGGCCGCCATTGATTTCAAGAAATGTTGCGTAATTTTTTAATCGCATGCATCATATTTTTGTGCATACCTTCCGTTGAAGCTTGATTCAATGCATGCTTTTTTGCCGACGTTTACTGACACTGGCCATATTCAACGGGTGTTGAGCGTTCGTAAATTCATCCGTTATTCTGCACTCTGGCACACTCAGACGAGAGTGCTCTGAAATTGGAGTAGATGACCAGACTGAATTTAGCTAGCCAGCTAAACAACGAACCATATTTCCAACTCATGACATTACCACCCTGCATGAATCTGCAGGTAGCTAACTAACCAGGTCCAGCGTTAGCTAGCTAACATTAGGCTATAACTAGCCAAGCAAATGGCCCGAGATACGAATAATACGTTCATAAACGTAACATTAGCTAGCGAGCCAGACAGTTAACGTTAGCTACCTAACAGTACACTTTAACTTGAAGTGAAACCACTTTCTGTCAAAATTAGAAATTTGTAATATCTGAAAATGTAGCTAGATAGACTATCTTACCCATATACATCATGGATGGACGCGTCTCCTGTCGGATGCCATGGTTGACCTTAGTTTGAAGATGTAATCCGAAGACAGGTGTTTTCTCCATCTCCTTAGCTATCGTACTCGAATTCCACTGATTTCAGTTCTCAGTCCTCCAGAAAGTGGAGAGCAACACTTATGCAGTTTTACTACGCGACACATAAAAAAAGCCGCGTTAGACAGGATTACCTAGATATACTGACCAGCTCAAATACACAGAAGCGTGCTATGTGGTGACCAATCCAAACTCATCTCTCGACATCTCTGGGAATTGCCAGGGACCTCAAGATACAATATTATCATGATACTTAGGTGCTGATACGATATTTATTGCCATTCTCACGATTCTATATGTATTGCGATTCGAAACTATGATTTTATTGTGATTCGATGTTCTAAACAAATTGCTCTACCATATGTCTGCTGCAGCGGGACAAGAGCCCCATAAGAAAATGGGTTTTGATCAGTCATGAAAATAAGTGCTGAAAACCAATTGGCTCCCTATTTAAAAAGAAGGTGGAGAACAGGCTATGAAGGGAAAATACTGGAGTTTTGGTGCAGGTACAGCCAACCTAGCGCAAAAATAATATTGCGATATTGTCAATACAATACAGTGCCTTCCAAAAGTATTCATCCCCCTTGGTGTTTTTCCTATTTTGTTGCATTACAACCTGTAATTGAAATTCATTTTTATTTGGATTTCATGTAATGGACAAACACAAAATAGTCCAAATTGGTGAAGTGAAATGAAAAAAATGACTTGTTTCAAAAAATGCAAAAAAGAAATAAAATACATACAGTTGAAGTCGGAAGTTTACATACACTTAGGTTGGAGTCATTAAAACTCGTTTTTCAACCACTCCACAAATTTCTTGTTAACAAACTATAGTTTTGGCAAGTCGGTTGGGACATCAACTTTGTGCATGACACAAGTCATTTTTCCAACAACTGTTTACAGACAGATTATTTCACTTATAATTCACTGTATCACAATTCCAGTGGGTCAGAAGTTTACATACACTAAGTTGCCTGTGCCTTTAAGCTGCTTGGAAAATTCCAGAAAATGATGTCATGGCTTTAGAAGCTTCTGAAAGGCTAATTGACATCATTTGAGTCAATTGGAGGTGTACCTGTGGATGTATTTCAAGGCCTACCTTCAAACTCAGTGCCTCTTTGCTTGACATCATTGGAAAATCAAAACAAATCAGCCAAGACCTCAGAAAACAAATTGTAGACTTCCACAAGTCTGGCTCATCCTTGGGAGCAATTTCCAAACGCCTGAAGGTACCACGTTCATTTGTACAAACAACTGTACGCAAGTATAAACACCATGGGACCACGCAGCCGCCATACCGCTCAGGACGGAGACGTGTTCTGTCTCCTAGAGATGAACGTACCTTGGTGCGAAAAGTGCAAATCAATCCCAGAACAACAGCAAAGGACCTTGTGAAGATGCTGGAGGAAACAGGTACAAAATTATCTATATCCACAGTAAAACGAGCCCTATATCGACATAACCTGAAAGGCCGCCCAACAAGGAAGAAGCCACTGCTCCAAAACCACCATAAAAAAGCCAGACTATGGTTTGCAACTGCACATGGAGACAAAGATCGTACTTTTTGGCGAAATGTCCTCTGGTCTGATGAAACAAAAATAGAACTGTTTGGCCATAATGACCATCATTATGTTTGGAGGAAAAAGGGGGAAGCTTGCAAGCCGAAGAACACCATCCCAACCGTGAAGCACGGGGGTGGCAGCATCATGTTGTGGGGGTGCATTGCTGCAGGAGGGACTGGTGCACTTCAGAAAATAGATGGCATCATGAGAAAGGAAATTATGTGGATATATTGAAGCAGGATGAATGGGCCAAAATTCCCATCACTAACACACACACACCTCCCCTCTTATATACCTGATTACTCAGGTGAGTGTGCGTGTGTGTGCACACTACAGCTGTTAATGGCTGACAGGTTAATAGTAAATAATCCTCAGTCTGCCAATTATTGGGTCCTGACAGGCCAGCTTATCTGGAAAAACCCCTTGGTAAATGATGATATGGATAGTTTTCAGTAACAGTAGGTCAGAGAGAGGGAGAGAAGCGAGAGTGAGAATCGAGAGCGGGTAGAAGGAAGTATGGTGATGAGTTTCTGGGCAGTACTGACTGGTACATGGGTTCCTCGGAAACCCCGGAAATATTTGTAATCTGAGTGTTATGTACGGCTGCGACCACTTTACTCCAAGCCACTAACTTCACTGTGTTTAGCCCTCCGTGTTGACAGACATCAGTGGCCCAGCCGCGTGTGTGTGTGTGTGTGTGTGTGTGTGTGTGTGTGTGTGTGTGTGTGTGTGTGTGTGTGTGTGTGTGTGTGTGTGTGTGTGTGTGTGTGTGTTATGACTGATAAGAAGAGGCCTTCTTGAGACAGGCCTACTTTCACTCACTTAGGCCTTCTCGTTCCATCTTATTATAGGCTACTCTATTATTTTCTATCTGAAACTTGCATACTAGCATCCTACTTGCACTCAGTCAGTCAGTCACTCACTGGCTACGATTCTCCACCCTTCTCTCCTTTTTTATTTCTCTCTCACTTTTCATGTTATTTATTTCTCTCTTTTCTGCTCACTTTTCTCCCTGAATTATGTGGCCATTAGTGTGATTGTAGGTAATCCAGTGAGAAGCGGTGGCAGTGGAAGCCTTATACAGTTTCTAACCCAGGAGATCATGGCGGGGAGCTGACAGACCTATGTCTCTACAGCTTAGAGATGGCCATGCACTAGCCCTACATCACCACACACACACGCAGACTCTGGGAATCAGACAGTCTGCGCTACGATGCGGTTCACAGCTGAAGATGAGGGGGAGGAGGAGAAAGTCATATTCTCTAAACACTCCAGTGAACAAGGCCTCCATTAACCAGAGCACATTCCATAGTGCAATACTGTACTGCCATAAAGCCCCCAGCCATAGCCAACTCTGTCCAAAGACTTATCAGACCCATAATATCCACTGTGAATCATGTGGACCCTTTAAAATAAGCAAGTGAAGAGCGTGCCTTGAAAAGAAAACAAAAGCCATTCTTTCTTTCCAATCCTCACATTCATTTCCTCTGGTTTTCTGTCCCTCAAGGACGAGCAATCGAGTATAACTAGTACAATACACAATTTCAGCCCTTTCATACCTGGGCTGACTTTGTTGTTCCATGACAAAAGACGATAGTCAAGGAACTGGATTTTCTGGAGGATGACTCGCATCACAATGCTGTTGGTGTTCATCCTTTGCTACAACACAATTAGGCCTACAGCCATCTGCGCTATTGAGCTGCTGAATGGGCTGCTTGCTATGCCTGCTTGAAAGTGGTGTTTCATTGGATGCGTTCCAAGGGGAACTGCTCTCTCCTTTTTATAACAAGAGGCTCTCACAATAGTAGAGATTGCAGTAATACAGCCATTAGTGGAGGAAGGAATAGCTGAGATTTAGATTTAGTATTCTGGCCTCAAAGAGCAGATGCTCTGTCGACTTTCACCTTCTAGATGTTTCTCAACCTCAGGTCCTCGGACCAGCACTGGTCCCTGAGAAGATGCTGAGCGGTCTCTCAGATGGTTAGCTGACACCAATTTAGTGCGTTCCCAAGTGTTTTGATAGGGCAATAGGCCGAAGCAGTCTTTCATGGAGGAAGGACACTAGCGCTCCACTCCCTGCTATTAAAAAAGCTTGAGAAACACTGAACACATGTTTGTTGTTTATCAATGCCTTGTCAGACAGCTTTTACACCTTAATGAGATGCTACAGGGATCAGTACTAGGCCTCTGACCTTTTCATATGTTTTGTCTTAGATAGGTGTATCTTAATGTCCTCATCCACTGAATGGAGATACATTGTCACTGCACTGATGAGCAACAGCGGAAGTGCCAGCTAATTGTCACCGTATATACCTCAGTTAAAATAATGGGGAGTCGGGGAGGCAAGTCCATGAGGTATGCTTTGTTTTTCCAGATAGGACCCTTGTCTCTGGGCCGATGAGTGCCACTGCCCTACTGTGCTGTGGTTCTGTAGCTGTATTGGAAGTAATGTGATACTGTTGTAGAGCTTGCTTTCATTATCCAGTGATGCTTTGGATCCACATGTAAAATCTAAAGAGATTTTAAAGAGGCCCATTTATCTGTAATGAGTTTCCACACTAATCAATGCTCTGAGGGCATTGTGTTGATGATAGCTGGCCCTTTGTTCTGGCACTGTCAATGCAACACAGTTGTAGCCTAAATGAGCATGCATTGCAGATCCTGCTTACATGTCAATATGGACCCTGAGAACAAACGATTATGTAACTGCTCACAATGTAATTTATGCCAGTAATTCAAGAGGGCTGTGGTAAACAAGCTATCATAGCGTATACTGCCTTAGATCCTCATTGTAACTGGTGGTAAAACCTCTTGGACTGTTATTGAAGTGAGCAGAACCATACAACAAACTGTTACCCCCAAACCAACCTGATGTTGTGCTGTTGACCACATCTCCCTCCCTTTTAGAAAACACCCAGAGTCTGACTCCCCTTCCTGTTTGATTACTTAACTCTGACACTTATCTCTCGGCTTAGGAGGATACCTGTAGTAGCTTTTGCCCCAAGAAGCAGCAGTAGTTTACTGGCCTGTCTTGACACTGACTCTCCTCTCCTCCCCCTCTCGCTCTGCAGTGCCTGAGGATGTCGAGCAAGCGGAACCTGTTTGTGCGGCTGGTGCCATGCCGCTGCCTGCGGGGGGAAGAGGAAACGGTGACGTCACTGGACTACTCCCACTGCAGCCTGGAGACAGTGCCTAAGGAGATCTTCAGCTTCGAGAAGACCCTGGAGGAGCTCTATCTGGACGCCAACCAGATTGAGGAGCTGCCCAAAGTAAGAAGCAGAGACATGCGCACACACACACACACACACACAGATGGACACACAGACCTACACGTTCATAATAGGTTTATAATGAATTACCCACACAAATCCCTGACATTGTTTATGACTGTGTTATAAGGAAAGGTGGTCTTGTTATGTAGCTATATAATGGTTTATAAACATGAACCTGTCAAAATTGCAGTAACTGCTCTCCCTGGCAAACATTGTATCTCAGTAGAGTGACATAATGAAATCAAGACCTATAGCCTTATCCTTATGGACTGATCAAGTTGCAGCTTCTGATTTCATTTGGGCCTTATCCTCCTGCTGCTCACAACAACAACATTGAGTGCATTACCAAAGGATGACTGTAGTGTTTACTAGGGATGCACGGTATATCGGCGAACATATTGGAATCGGCCGATATTAGCTAAAAAATGCCAACATCGGTATCGGCCGATGTCTAGTTTAACGCCGATGTTAAAAACCGATGTCAAAGGTACTGTGCATACCTATATAACGTAGGTACATGACGTAATAATGCCACGTAAAATGTTACGCAACACAGAATTCCTAACCTAGCCCACAATGTCTGCTGTGTGGATTGAGCAGTCAACAAGTCGAGCAGTCATTTGAAAGAGTAAGAAAATTTCAGCGAGACAACTCAAAGGCGAAATCCATTAAAGCCAAGATAATGGAATTCATTGCCCTTGACAATCAACCGTTCTCTGTCGTGGGTGATGTTGGCTTTCACCGACTGGTTGAGCACCGATACACACTACCAAGTGCGCTATTTTTCAGATGTTGCCCTACCAAAGTTATAGTAATAGTGTCGATGTGAATAGCTTCACGACATACATACTATGGAAAGCCGTTTGGGTCTTTGCATGTCAAAAAAGATACAGTAGTACTGTCAAAGCTGTACAAAAAAGTCTGCAAACAAGCAAACACTGGCCACGAATGATGTGTTTACAGTACCGTGTTGGTAATAAAGCATTATTTGTTTGACCGCAACTTCTGGGGTAGCTAGCGTTAGCTTGGTACCTAGCTAGCACCAATACAACCAGCCTGAAAACAATGACCAGTAGAAACTGCAGTCATTTTCATTATTCTTGTTTGATGATTTAGGAATTCTTGTGAGTAAGTATTAGCTAGGTTGCCACTTGTTATTCGCCTATTGAAAATGAACTTCAGTTCATGAAAATAAATAGCTAGACAGCTAATTAACCCTGTTGCCCAAAGCTAACGTTATAAGTAGCCAGCTACCTTCATTTGGCTAGTGAGGCTCGACCGGACCGGGTTATGTGTTGTGAAGCTAGCCACAACAAGGATTAGGCACAATAGTGGAATTTGCGGTTTGCCTTCAAAATAAAAGTATGTCATTGACAGTGATGCAAATGAATGCAAATAGTAGAATTATGCAATACTTTTATTTTGAAGGCTAACCGCAAAGTACACTATTGTGGCTAATCCTTATTGTGGCTAGCTTCACATAGATGGGTCCGACCACCATTAATCAAATAAGAACTGTCTTATAAATTAGGGTTATTTTAGATGATGACAGCTAGTTATACAGATTATTTTACATTTTAGTCATTTAGCAGATACTCTTATCCAGAGTGACTTACAGTAGTGAATGCATACATTTCATTTTCATTTCATAATTTTTTTTTTTTGTTGTACTGGCCCCCCATGGGAATCGAACCCACAACCCTGGCGTTGCAAACACCATGCTCAACCAACTGAGCTACAGGGAAGGCTTATGTCGTGTTATTTGACACGCAAAGACCCAGACGGCTTTCCATAGAAATCCTGGTTGAGAATGAAACGACTGAACTAATGAACAACTAAAGAGCACAGCAAGTAAGTGAAAGAAATAGGTTTTGATTATGTTTTACTGGTAATGGGGACATACGTAAATGCCAACAAAATAACCTTTTGGTCAGTGTGGTGTGTGTGTAACCTTTTATTTAACTAGGCAAGTCAGTTAAGAACAAATTCTTATTTACAATGACGGCCCGGACGACGCAGGACCAATTGTGCGCCGCCCTACGGGACTCCCAATCACAGCCGGATGCGATACAGCCTGGATTTGAACCAGGGACTGTAGTGACGCCTCTTGCACTGAAGTGCAGTGCCTTAAGCCGCTTCGTCCATGTGTGTGTGTTAGCTATTTAACTGTACTAGAATGCTTAAAAGGCCACAAAAAAATGTAATATCGGTTATCGGTATCGTTTTTTTTTGGGGTCACGGAAAATATTGGATATCAGTATCGGCCAAAAAGGTCATATCGGTGCGTCACTAGTGTTTACGGAAGGTGAGAGTATCGTGCCGATTGAACAGAGCCAATCCACAATGCAGCCCAGTGCTTTCCCCTTTCCCCCCACACTTAGTCAGTCTATTATTCTCTGAGTGTTTGGGACTGAGTCAGCATTTGCTGTGAATGAACTGTAGCTTTCTTTACAAACCGGACTCCTGCCTGAGTCATACTGTGAAATCTACTTGTCTTATTCTCTCTCTCTCTCTCTCTCTCTCTCTTTCTCTCTCTCTCTCTCTCTATCGCTCTCCCCACCTCTCTCTCTCTCTCTCTCCCCCTTCTCTCTCAATTTCTCTCTGTCTCCCTCCCATCATAGCAACTGTTCAACTGCCAGATGCTCCACCGGCTGAGCATGCCAGACAACGACCTCACGGTGCTGCCCGCGGCCATCGCCAACCTCATCAATCTCAAGGAGCTGGACGTCAGCAAGAACAGTAAGCAAAATGACCACTGAATGACTACAATGACCACTCTCAATACAAGAGTATGACCAGAATGACCGCTCTCTCAATACAAGAGTATGACCAGAATGACCACTCTCTCAATACAAAAGTATGACCAGAATGGTTTTGTTGTGCACTTTTAAGAGTTGCAGTCTACCCCTTTTCCCTTTAGAAGGTAGTAGTTATTCTGAACATTAGTACTATCTCATCTTCACCATTTACTTTAGGGCTCTCCATAGTGGAGTTTGACTGAAGAGCCATCTTACTTAAAGAAAAAAATGTTAAAGTTGACAATGCCTTGTCAGGGCAAACAGAATCAAATCAAATTTTATTGGTCACATACACATGGTTAGCAGATGTTATTGTGAGTGTACAAAATGCTTATGCTTCTAGATCCGACAGTGCAGCAGTATCTAACAGCTAATTTCTAGCAATTCTACAGCAAAACCTAATATCTAACAAATTCCACAACAAACCTAATACACACAGTCTAGTAAAGGAATGGGATGAGAATATATAAGTATAAAATATATGGATGAGCAGTGACAGAGCAGCTAAGATGCAATAGATAGTAAAGGATACAGTATACAATACATACATATGAGATGAGTAATGCGAGATATGTAAACATTCTTAAAGTGGCCATATTAAAGTGACTAGTATTCCATTTATTAAAGTGGCCAATGATATCAAGTCTGTAGGTAGGCAGCCGCCTCTCTGTGCTAGTGGTGGCTGTTTAACAATCTGATGGCCTTGAGATTGAAAAACAGCTTCTATCTCTCTGTCCCAGCTCTGTTGCACCTGTACTGATGGAAGCGGGGTGAACAGATAGTGGCTCGGGTGGTTATTGTCCTTGATGATCTTTTTTGCCTTCCTGTGACATCAGGTGTTGTAGGTGTCCTGGAGGGCAAGTAGTTTGCCCCTGGTGATGCGTTGTGCAGACCGCACCACTGTCTGGAGAACCTTCCGGTTGTGGGCAGTGCAGTTGCCGTACCAGGTGGTGATACAGCCCAACAGGATGTTCTCAATTGTGCACCTGTAAAAGTTAGTGAGGGTTTTTGGTGACAAGCCAATTTTTTTCAGCCTCCTGAGGTTGAAGAGATGCTGTTGCGCCTTCTTCACCACACTGTCTGTGTGTGTGGACCATTTCAGTTTGTCGGGGATATGAACACCGAGGAACTTAACTTTCCACCTTTTCCACTGCTGTCCTATCGATGTGGATAGGGGGGTGCTCCATTTGCTGTTTCCTGAAGTCCACGATCATCTCTTTTGTTTTGCTGACATTGAGTGAGAGGTTATTTGGGGGGGTGGGGCACACGGAGGGCACACGGGGAGATTGGCGGAGTCAGGCAATAGACCTGAGCCAACTCCCCGTGCTTACCGTGGGGAGCGGTTGATGTGGAGAGCACCGTGCTATGCGGAAGTGCGCACGGTCTCACCCATCCGCACGCACAGTCCGGTGCGGTCGATACCAGCCCCCCACAAGTGCCGTGCTAGAGTGGGCATCCAGCCAGGGAGAAGTGCGCCGGCGCAGCACATCTGGCCACCAGTGCGTCTCCTAGGTCCAGCCTACCCTGCGCCTGTTCTACGCACAGCAGCCCTCACTCTCCAGCACAGCCCAGTTCGCCCTGTGCCAGCGCTTCGCCCGTGCCGGGCTACAGTGACAACTCAGCCAGGACGGGTTGTGCAGGCCGTGCGCTCCAGACCTCCAGTGCATCTCCAGGACCCGGTCTACCCGGTGCCTGCGCCCAGAGCCAGGCCTCCTGCAAGTCTCCCAAGCCTGGTGAATCCTGTGCCTGCGCCCAGAGCCAGGCCTCCTGCAAGTCTCCCCAGCCTGGTGAGTCCTGTGCCTGCTCCCAGAGCCAGGCCTCCTGCATGTCTCCCCACCCTGGTGAGTCCTGTGCCTGACGCCTGTCCGGAGCTGCCAGAGTCAGCCGGCCTGTCCGGAGCTGCCAGAGTCGGTCGGCCTGTCAGGAGCTGCCAGAGTCGGCCGGCCTGTCCGGAGCTGCCAGAGTCGGCCGGCCTGTCCGGAGCTGCCAGAGTCGGCCGGCCTGGCCTACCCGGACCCTCCCCTTTAGAGTCAGGTTTTGCGGGCGGAGTCCGCACCTTTGGCCGGCCTGTCCGGAGCTGCCAAAGTCGCCCTCCAGTCCGGGGCCCGCTGCGAGGGTCCCCAGTCCGGGATCGGCGGCGAGGGTCCCCACTCCAGAGGCGCCACCTAAGTGGGCCAAGCCGAAGGTGGAGCGGGGTCCACGTCCCGCACCAGAGTCGCCGCCATAAGGAAGGCCTACCCGGACCCTCCCCTTTAGAGTCAGGTTTTGCGGCCGGAGTCCGCACCTTTGGTGGGGGTTACTGTCACGCCCTGGCCATAGAGAGGGTTTTATTCTCTATTTTGGTTAGGCCAGGGTGTGACTAGGGTGGGCTTTCTATGTCCTTTTTTCTATGTTTTGTATTTCTTTGTTTTGGCCGGGTATGGTTCTCAATCAGGGACAGCTGTATATCGTTGTCTCTGATTGGGAGCCATACTTAGGCAGCCTGTTTTCCTTTGGGTTTTGTGGGTGGTTACTTTCTGTTTAGTTGATTTTCCTGACAGAACTGTTTGGTTGTCATTTTGTTTCTTTTTGTAAAGTGTTCTATTTCTTCATTAAACTTCAAGATGAGCACTAAACACGCTGCGCCTTGGTCTACTCCACTTGACACCCGTTACAGTGTGTAGCTTGTTGTTTATGGTGCTCAATCAAAGCATCAAATAGGTACAGTGCCTTGCAAAAGTATTCAACCCCTTGGCATTTTTCTTTTTTTTTTGCATTATAACCTGTAATTTAAATAGATTTTTATTTGGATTTCATGTAATGGACATACACAAAATAGTCCAAACTGGTGAAGTGAAATGAAAAAATAACTTGTTTCAAAAAGTATTTTTTTTAAACTACAGAAAAGTGGTGCGTGCATATGTATTCACCCCCTTTGCTATGAAGCCCCTAAATAAGATCTGGTGCAACCAATTACCTTCAGAAGTCACACAATTAGTTAGATTGCACACAGGTGGACTTTATTTAAGTGTCACATGATCTGTCACATGATCTCAGTGTATATATACACCTGTTCTGAAAGGCCCCAGGGTCTGCAACACCACTAAGGGGCACCACCAAGCAAGCGGCACCTTGAAGACCAAGGAGCTCTCCAAACAGGTCATGGACAAAGTTGTGGAGAAGTACAGATCAGGGTTGGGTTATAAAATAATATCCGAAACTTTGAACATTCCACGGAGCACCATTAAATCCATTATTAAAAAATTGAAAGAATATGGCACCACAACAAACCTGCCAAGAGAGGGCCGCAAACCAAAACTCACATACCAGGAAAGGAGGGCATTAATCAGAGAGGCAACAAAGAGATCAAAGTTAACCCTGGAGGAGCTGCAAAGCTCCACAGCGGAAATTGGAGTATCTGTCCATAGGACCACTTTAAGCCGTACACTCTTTACGGCTTTACGGAAGAATGGCCAGAAAAAAAAGCCATTGCATAAAGAAAATAATAAGCAAACATATTTGGTGTTTGCCAAAAGGCATGTGGGAGACTCCCCAAACATATGGAAGAAGGTACTCTGGTCAGATGAGACCAAAATGGAGCTTTTTGGCCATCAAGGAAAACGCTATGTCTGGCACAAACCCAACACCTCTCATCACCCCGAGAATACCATCCACACAGTGAAGCATGGTGGGGGCAGCATCATGCTGTGGGGATGTTTTTCATCGGCAGGGACTGGGAAACTGGTCAGAATTGAAGGAATAATGGATGGCACTAAATACAGGGAAATTCTTGAGGGAAACCTGTTTCTTTCTTCCAGAGATTTGAGACTGGGACGGAGGTTCGCCTTCCAGCAGGACAATGACCCTAAGCATACTGCTAAAGCAACACTCGAGTGGTTTAAGGGGAAGCATTTAAATGTCTTGGAATGGCCTAGTTAAATCCCAGACCTCAATTCAATTGAGAAACTGTGGTATGACTTAAAGATTGCTGTACACCAGCTGGAACCCATCCAACTTAAAGGAGCTGGAGCAGTTTTTCCTTGAAGAATGGGCAAAAACTCCAGTGGCTAGATGTGCCAAGCTTATGGAGACATATCCCAAGAGACTTGCAGCTGTAATTGCTGCAAAAGGTGGCTCTACAAAGTATTGACTTTGGGGAGGTGAATAGTTATGCACGCTCAAGTCTTCTGTTTTTTTGTCTTATTTCTTGTTTGTTTCACAATAAAAAATATTTTGCATCTTCAAAGTGATATACATATTGTGTAAATCAAATGATACAAACCCCCCCAAAAATCTATTTTAATTCCAGGTTGTAAGGCAACAAAATATGAAAAATGCCAAGGAGGGTGAATACTCTCGCAAGGCACTGTATGTGTATCACTGAGAGTTCACACTAAAGCATTGCAAGATGCAATGCAAGTTAGCGAAATGAGGAGGAGGCGGCTGTTGTTTTCTGAATGGGTTTGTGGAGAAAGCACAGCATGTGGCCTAAATTAGCCTAGCTAACTACAGCCGTCTACCTTCTTTAGTCTACTCCAGTCAAGACAGGCACTGTTATATGGGATGATAAATAACATTGTGGCTTCTACAAGTTTGCCAGTCTTGGCGTCGCTTTCTCCCTCCGTCTGCTCACTACACAAATCGCTCTCAGCCATCCGTAGCTGCAGCAATAGTGCACCAGCCTCTTCAGATATCCCAGCTCTGCAGATTTTGCTGCGTAGAGATAGAATCACTAGATAATTTATTTTGGTACTGTCCATATGTAGCTTGTTTTTGGTCTTGTGTTCAGGAATGGCTGAAGAATTGCAACATTTACCTGGAGTTAACTCTGCAAATAGCACTGCTGGGTGATCTGAAAAGTCATAGTCAATCGATCAATAATATAATACTCTTAGCAAAAAAAAACATTTTTAATTTAATTTACAATCTGTAGAAACTATGAGAACAGAAAGGTTCAGAACTTTTGTGAAACATCACAGCAAAATGTAACAATATATGGCAAATTTAAATCAAAACTGGATGGTGTTCAGAGATATCGTAGCTGGGAGGGGTTAAGGGGAGTTGAAGGGTGGCTCAAAAAATAACAAAAAACAAGATAACTAATGTAAAATATACTGTGTCTGTAAAATGTATATAGGTTCAGAACTTTTGTGAAAAATCACAGCACAGTTGAAAAAATATGGCAAGTCAAAAGTCAAAACAGGATGGTCTTCAGAGATAGATAGGAGGGGTTGAATGTAGCAAAATGATGGGACTAAAAACAAACAAAATATAGCTAATGTAGAATATACTGTGTCCGTAAAATGTATATAGTATAGTAGTACAGTGGCATTCGGAAAGTATTCAGACCCCCTCATATTCATCCCCACAGAATGACGCTGCCACCACAATGCTTCACCGTAGGGATAGTGCCAGGTTTCCTCCAGATGTGACTCTTGGCATTCAGGCCAAAGAGTTCAATCTTGGTTTCATCAGACCAGAGAATCTACTTTAGGTGCATTTTGACAAACTCCAAGTGGGCTGTTGTGTGCCTTTTAGTGAGGAGTGGCTTCCGTCTGGAAATTCTACCGTAAACGCCTCATCGGTGGAGTGCTGCAGAGATGGTTGTCCTTCTGGAAGGTTGTCCCATCTCCACAGAGGAACTCTGGAGCTCAGTCAGTGACCATCAGGTTCTTGGTCACCTCCCTGTCCAAGACCCTTCTCCCATGATTGATCAGTTTGGCAGCGTGGCCAGCTCTAGGAAGAGTCTTGGTAGTTCCAAACTTCTTCCGTTTAAGAACGATGGAGGCCACTGTGGGGACCTTCAATACTGCAGAAATGTTTTGCTACCCTTCCCCAGATCTGTGCCTCCACACAATCCTGTCTCGAAGTTTTACTGACAATTCCTTCGACCTCATGGCTTGGTTTTTGCTCTGTAATGCACTGTCAACTGTTGGACCTTATATGGACAAGTGTGTGCCTTTCCAAATCATGTCTTTTCAATTGAATATACCACAGATGGACTTAATCAATTTGTAGAAACATCTCAAGGATTATCAATGGAAACAGGATGTGCCTGAGCTCAATTTCGAGTCTCATAGCAAAGAGTCTGAATATTTATGTAAATAAGGTATTTCTGTTTTTTCTTTATTATACATTTGCAAAACAAAATCTAAAAACCTGTTTTTGTTTTTTTATTATGGGGTATTGTGTGTAGATTGATGAAGAAAATGTTTTATTTAATCCCTTTTAGAATAAGGCTGTAATGTAACAAAATGTGGAAAAAGTCAAGGGGTCTGAATACTTTCTGAATGCACTGTATAAGCTGGAAGTAGAAGCCTAATTGTTATTGTGCATTAGTTTACTCCAGTTAGGGGAGGGGTGGTTGGGTTAAGGAAAAATAATAATAATAATTTAATAATTTATTTATTTATTATTTATTTAAAATAATATATTTTTATAAAGAATATATATGGGGTATTGGAAATGATGCAGACAATTACATTGATAGAAGCCACAATCTATTTGCAATATTAAAGCTGATCCACCAACGAAAAAAAATCTAATTGGGAACCAGCCTCCCTCGTGCTGTCAGAGGCGTCGATGAAAGGTGACCAAAACGCAGCGGGTATAGTGCTCATCTTCTTTATTTATTAATAAAGTGAACACTTAAATGAAAACAATAAACCGACAATCAACAGTTCTGCAAGGTACACAGACTATACAGAAAGCAACCACCCACAGAAACACAGGAAAAACAGGCTGCCAAAGTATGGCTTCCAATCAGAGACAACGAAAGACACCGGCCTCTGATTGGAAGCCATTCTTGGCCACACATAGAAAAAGAAACATAGAAATAGAAAACGAGAACCAAAATCCCCTAGAACCAAAAAACCCCAAAACACACAAAACAAACACCCCCTGCCACACCCTGACCATACTACAATTACAAATGACCCCTTTACTGGTCAGGACGTGACACGTGCAGCAGTGCTCAGTTTAAAAACGTACGGAGAAATAAAAATACATGTATTTCGAATATCCGGATATCCAAAATATTCATGATATTATTCAAATAGTGAGATCATTTCAAACCCGGTCCCAAATATAATGTGCTTCATTTGAATACTAGTTGACTACGTAGGGAGTAGTGAAGGGTTCCCCAACTAGTGGCCCGCGAGTGATTTTATTCCCCCCCCCCCCCCCCCCCCCCCCCAAGTTTTTATATTGGGCATAAAAAACTAAAAACACCAGAAAATCAGCTCCAGGTGATTTTAATTTTGGAAATCTGTTCCAAAGTATTCCCATGAATAATAGAGAGATATGTGATTGTATACAAATGTATGGAAGGTTTGAAATTACTATATTTTAGTCAAATATTATATCTGTTTGGGCATCTTGCGGTTAATTTGCAGTCTACAAATTATTTGTAATTATGTTCTGCTCCCCTGGCCATCCGCTCAAGAATAAATCAGCCAGTGGTTGAATCTAGTTGATGATCCCTAGAAGGAGGGTGTCATTTGAGACTGAGCCGGTCCTAGCTAACTGTGAATGAAGCTCCCCAGAGTGGTCTCTCACCCCCAGTCTAATGGAAGAGCTGCTCTCTGCTAGTTGTCAGTGTGAGAGAAAGCACATGTATGTATGTGTGTGTGGATGGCTACTACATTGATCAAATGGGATTCTCACCAAATAAGGGTTCACAGACGTTCTCTAAGCTAGATTCTAAAACAGCTGAGGTGCATGGCCAGGCATTTACTATTGAGTGAAGTTTTGTTTTTTTACATTTTGTTCACTTCATCTTGCTAATGTAAATAAATATCAGATATCCGAAAAACCACTACAATGTTACCACTGCTGTGTGAGTAAAATGTAATGTCATATAGGCCTAGCAAACAATTCCAAAACAATCAGACACCTGTTCATTTGAGCGCTGTTGAATTCGATTTTTAAAGAATTGTGTAAAAGTCCGGTCCCCTCAGATTGCTGTGCTTGTAGAAGTTGCCTCGTATTGCCTTTATTACAATTATTACATTCTCTCTGATGGAGACCAAGACAACTTGTTCCCTGGGAAGGATCAGAGTCCAGGATCAGTACAGCTGAGTCGCATGCACACATACACACTCACACAAACACAATTTTCTGTTCTACCGACAGCCAAAGAAGTAGCAAAGAAAGAAAGGAATACGTCTGACTCTGAACTCGAGTCGAGGCGACACCATATCGTTTGGTGCTCTCCACTTGGTTTGTCGTGTCCATCCACATCAGTAATGTCCGTACCAGACTAATCGAACCAAGAGTTTGAAGGTCTGGGGAGTTTTTAGTGACTTAAGTCTGCGTCTGTTTACTTTTATAAAAGCTTACCCTTCTTCACCCGGTACTCAGGGCTAAGTGTTGTGAACACAAAACAAAGTAAGTGGAAATTAACCTTGAGACTTGCTCACAACCCGCCCCCTGTGGTTGAGCGGCTGTT
The DNA here is from genome assembly GCF_901001165.1 of Salmo trutta. Lineage (NCBI taxonomy): Eukaryota > Metazoa > Chordata > Actinopteri > Salmoniformes > Salmonidae > Salmo > Salmo trutta. The sequence goes on from NC_042979.1 coordinate 27,062,878, forward strand.
TTGGTGAGAACTCCCAGACACTCTTTCAACTTCTGTCTGCTAATGGGTCACCTCTTAGAGCACTCAGCTCTGAGGTTGTTTACAGAGGAAAGGTGCAGCCCAGGAGTTCTACTGCACATTAGTCTACACACAATAAAGAATAATGACAAATCGAAAACAAGTTTTTAGACATTTTTGCAAAAAAAAAAAAAAAACATACAGTTGAAGTCGTAAGTTTACATACACTTACGTTGGAGTCATTAAAACTCGTTTTTCAACCACTCCACACATTTCTTGTTAACAAACTATAGTTTTGGCAAGTCGGTTAGGACATCTACTTTGTGCACGACACAAGTCATTTTTCCAACAATTGTTTACAGACAGATTATTTCACTTACAGTTCACTGTATCACAATTCCAGTGTGTCAGAAGTTAACATACACTAAGTTGCCTGTGCCTCTAAACATCTTGGAAAATTCCAGAAAATGATGTCATGGCTTTAGAAGCTTCTGAAAGGCTAATTGACATAATTTCAGTCAATTGTGAAGTACTTGTGGATGTATTTCAAGGCCTACCTTCAAACTCAGTGCCTCTTTGCTTGACATCATTGGAAAATCAAAAGAAATCAGCCAAGACCTCAGAAAACAAATTGTAGACCTCCACAAGTCTGGTTCATCCTTGGGAGCAATTTCCAAATGCCTGAAGGTACCACGTTCATCTGTACAAACAACTGTACGCAAGTATAAACACCATGGGACCACGCAGCCATCATACAGCTCAGGAAGGAGACGCGTTCTGTCTCCTAGAGATGAACGAACTTTGGTGCGAAAAGTGAAAATCAATCCCAGAACAACAGCAAAGGACCTTGTGAAGATGCTGGAGGAAACAGGTACAAAAGTATCTATATCCACAGTAAAACGAGTCCCATATCGACATAACCTGAAAGGACGCTCAGCAAGGAAGAAGCCACTGCTCCAAAACTGCCATAAAAAGCCAGACTACGGTTTGCAACTGCACATGGAGACAAAGATCGTACTTTTTGGAGAAATGTCCTCTGGTCTGATGAAACAAAAATAGAACTGTTTGGCCATAATGACCATCGTTATGCTTGGAGGAAAAAGGGGGAGGCTTGCAAGCCAAAGAACACCATCTCAATTGTGAAGCACGGGGGTTGCAGCATCATGTTGTGGGGGTGCTTTGCTGCAGGAGGGACTGGTGCACTTCACAAAATGGATGGCATCATGAGGTAGGAAAATGATGTGGATATATTGAAGAAACATCTCAAGACATCAGTCAGGAAGTTAAAGATTGGTCGCAAATGGGTCTTCCAAATGGACAATGACCCAAGCATACTTCCAAAGTTGTGGCAAAATGGCTTAAGGACAACAAAGTCAAGGTATTGGAGTGGCCATCACAAAGCCCTGACCTCAATCCTATAGAATGTTTGTGGGCAGAACTGAAAAAGCGTGTGCGAGCAAGGATGCCTACAAACCTGACTCAGTTACACCAGCTCTGTCAGGATGAATGGGCCAAAATTCACCCAACTTATTGTGGGAAGCTTGTGGAAGGCTACCCGAAACATGACCCAAGTTAAACAATTTAAAGGCAATGCTACCAAATACTAATTGAGTGTATGTAAACTTCTGACCCACTGGGAATGTGATGAAAGAAATAAAAGCTGAAATAAATCATTCTCTCTACTATTATTCTGACATTTCGCATTCTTAAAATGAAGTGGTGATCCTAACTAACCTAAGTCAGAGCAAAAACCAAGCCATGAGGTTGCAGGAATTGTCCGTAGAGCTCCGAGACTCGATTGTGTCAAGGCACAGATCTGGGGAAGGATACCAAAGCATTTCTGCAGCATTGAAGGTCCTCAAGAACACAGTGGCCTCCATTATTAAATGGAAGAAGTTTGGAACCACCAAGACTCTTCCTAGAGCTGTCCGCCTGGCCAAACTGAGCAATCGGGGGAGAAGGGCCTTGGTCAGGGAGGTGACCAAGATCCCGATGGTCACTCTGACAGAGCTCCAGAGTTCCTCTGTGGAAATGGGAGTACCTACTAGAAGGACAACCATCTCTGCAGCACTCCACCAATCAGGCCTTTATGGTAGAGCGCCCAGACGGAAGCCACTCCTCAGTAACAGGCACATGACAGCCTGCTTGGAGTTTGCTAAAAGGCACCTGAAGGACTCTCAGACCATGAGACACAAGATTCTCTGGTCTGATGAAACCAAGATTGAACGCTTTTGCCTGAATGCCAAGCGTCACGTCTGGAGGAAACCTGGCACCACTCATGACCTGGCCAGAACCATCCCTACAGTGAAGCATGGTGGTGGCAGCATCATGCTGTGGGGATGTTTTTCAGAGGCAGGGACAGGGAGACTTGTCAGTATCAAGGGAAAGATGAATGGAGCAAAGTACAGAGAGATCCTAAATGAAAACAACCTACTCCAGAGTGCTCTAGATATTAGACTGGGGCGAAGGTTCACCTTCCAACAGGAGTGGTTTCGGGACAAGTCTCTGAATGTCCTTGAGTGGCCTAGCCAGAGCCCTGACTTGAACCCGATCAAACATCTCTGGAGAGACCTAAAAATAGCTGTGCAGCGATGCTCCCGATCCAACCTGACAGAGCTTGAGAGGATCTGCAGAGAAGAATGGGAGAAACTTCCAAAATACAGGTGTGCCAAGCTTGTAGCGTCATACACAAGAAGACTCGAGGCTGTAATCGCTGCCAAAGGTGCTTCAATAAAGTACTGAGTAAAGGGTCTGAATACTTATGTAAATTTTATTTTTACGTTTTTTTATTTTCAAATATTTTCATATATGTCTAAAACCTGTTTTTGCTTTGTCATTATGGGGGATGGTGTGTAGATTGATGAGGGAAAAAAACGATTACATCCATTTAAGACGTGAAGGGGTCTGAATACTTTCCGAATGCACTGTATATGTTCACAGAGCTCTCCTGCTGTAGAAAAGCTCTCGGACAGGCTCTCATTATCCCCTTTTCATATTATTTGTCATTTTCTTGTCACATCATCCTTTTGTTTTCTTACTTTTTGATCCTCTGCCCACCACTTATTGAATCATCCTGCTTTACAGCGATTGGGGACAATCTTTGAAATTGTAGGCCAAATTATTGGTCAATTATACAGTACAGATCTGTATTCTTTGTGTCAACGCATTACATGTAGGTTCTAATCAGTATATAATAAAACAAGATCTATATGTTAGCCAAGTACCTTTTGATAAACATTAGGCCTAATTACGTACCTTCATATATATGCTACTGTAGAAGCCATAGATCATCCAGTTTAATAAGAAAGCTGGGGTTGAATGTGGGATATGGAAAATATCAAGTAAGTTATACAATTTAGAGTCAATCTTTGATCTAGGAGATATGAAGATGTTTCATCTTGCTTTGTGGCATATTCCCCAGGAATGGTAACACATGCTTAAATAATTAAATGGCTTATATGTTGACATGCTGTAATTGTACATCTGGTTTATGTTCTAGGTATCCAGGAGTTTCCGGAAAATATCAAGAACTGCAAAGTCCTGGCTATTGTGGAAGCAAGTGTGAATCCCATCTCCAAGTAAGTTTGCTACAAGTTATTTGAAGTCACACCTGTATATTTACCTACACGTGCGTAGGGTACGACTCTGCCTTGGTATGTTAAACCCCTACGGCTAGCCCATTCACTAAATGGTGATTATATTGTTCTCACGGATCTATGCGGCAATCTTACGTAAATGTTTTCTCTCTAATCGCTCTTGCCAAATATGATTTTAATTTGAGCTGTTGATACCACTGACAATGAGTAAAGATCATATTCAAACCAAGATGTATCGAACAAGGATAATGCTTGAGAACTATAAACAGTTGGCAGACATTCACTTTCTTTTCATTACAAAGATCAGATTAACGCTATTGTTCCCAAAGGGAAAATTGTCTTGGACACGCAGTAGTTTTTGCTTGGCTCCTGTGCCATATTTAGCCTAGAATTGATACCATAATTCCTCTCTTTTTACGATGCTAAACTTAAAGGCCCAGTGCGGTCAAAAACCTGATTTGCCTGTGTTTTATATATATTTCCACACTGAGGTTGGAATAATACTGTGAAATGTTGAAAATTATGATAATGCCCTTTTAGTGTAAGAACTGTTTGAAAAGACAACTTTAAATTTCAGCCTGTTTTGGTGGGATGCCGTTTTGGCCTGCCTGGCGACATTAATTCATTAATAGACCAATAAGAAAGAGAGTTCCAAACCTCTCTGCCAATAACAGCTAGCATTCAGTTTTCTCTCTCCTAAGAAGCTATTGTTGTGTCTTTTTGACCATTTTCATTTAAAATAATCACAGTAAGGTACTTAATGTTCCCCATAAATGATTTGATATTGATATAAAAACGGCTGCATTGGGCATTTAACACCCTCAGCTGGCAAGGTAATAAACCGACTGGTTTTCATGGGAAATGGAAATAGCCTGTGACGTTACTCTCGCTTTTGGACGTTAACAAGGCGACACCCAATCTTAACTCCTCCACATTTATGGATTGGTTTGAAAGTGCAGAAGAGAACCTTCCCCTGACCAGTTTTATTTTTTCTCTTCAGGACCAGAAGGAATCGCCGCTCAGGCGTTTCTTTTACGCCTGCTACGTTAGTTAGACTTTTAATAACACCTATTGCTTCAGTATAGATTTTTTGTCTGTCTCCTTGATGGTGTTAGTGATGAGGCTAGTAATCTGACCATGTTGCTTCTGTCTCCCCTGCAGGCTCCCGGAGGGTTTCACTCAGCTCCTCAGCCTGACACAGCTCTACCTGAATGATGCCTTCCTCGAGTTCCTACCAGCCAGCTTTGGCAGGTAAGATGTCAGACAATCAATCAAACACAATTCATATATATGAAATATGAATACAAATAAATATTCGTATACACATATTTTGCACAACCACCATTACCCAGGCCAAAACTCTCATAGAGCTAACATCAAAACAAATACTCTGTATTTGTTGGCCTATTTGTACATGCAAGGAAGCAGGCAGGTATTAAAAATGTGGGCACAGGGTATAATGATATCTCCTCGGTCAGTAAGAATAGCATGATGAGGTACTGTAGGCAATTTCCTCAAGACAGGAAGTCTTACAGTGATGTTGGAATGTCAGGCATGAATCTCATCTTCCTTATCTCATCTTCAGAGTAGGGGAGCTTAACCTCCCCATGGAAATGCTTTAAACTGGGAAAAGCCTGAAGTCAGGAGAGTGTGTGTGCGTGACGTTGCAGTGTGACATTATAAGTCAAAGGACCCAGTGTGTGAATGCAGTGTGAAGTGAAAGTTTGAGATAAAATCAACTGCTACAACAATTTTTTTCCCCCCAATTGCTTTAACTCCCACCAGGGCCTAAAATGAACACCCAGTAAATGCAAGTAGATTTTGGCATTGGCTGGTAAGAATGTATATCTAATTCAGAAGCCACATTGGCAGGTGGTCACACTCAGGGCTCTATAGTGCCAGCATTTATTAAAATAGTCAAAAGTCAAGTATAGACACACGTGCGAGTTGTGCTTTATAGCTAAATAAATGCTGCAGTAGCTGTTTGCAAAGTATTTCTGCCGTTTTGTTTCATATCTCATAATGCACAAAGAAATATGAATCATAACGTCATCCCACCTTGCGCAGCAACACAGCCTGGCTGGGGCACAGTGCGCATTGTGAGTGAATGCTGAAAGATTTGTTTTTAGAAGCAATGTGCACAGGCATAAAATTGTCTAACTACTAATGTAAGACTTTGTCCTGGTGTTTCTCTATATATTTGGATTGTTTTGTTCACAAGTTAGGTTGTTTTTCAATGCTTGAGTTTGCTTCCACTATTGCTGATGAGCGGCCTCTACTCGTCAGATTCTCACAGCCACACATGAAGACTTGAGTGGCTCAGTTACCACGGTAACCTTAAAGGGGAAGCTGAACATTTTTGTCCCATCTGTGATATTTTGGTTAGACTCGGGTCACAAAATATTAAATTGAGCAATATACCACATTACTTCTTACTAGTATTGTATTCCTTGTTTTGGAAACATTACTAAGCATGCTCATCCATTTTGTTTTGTGTTTTTTGCTGTAATTAATGCAGAAAAAATATTTGGTCTGGTAAAATATCTGAGTGGCTGTCTCTATAGACTCACTTTTTATCATATGATGGTTCTCTCTCGTGGTAAAGGTCACAACTTTATTTAAACCATAGTATTTATACGGTAGAGTGTGTATACATAAATCATCTGGCAGGAATCCATGCTACTGACGCTATGTAGCTTTTTTGGGGCTCAACGTTATGGCTGAATCACGGCTGGGTTTCAAACTAGTTGTGTGGAATCTAGAAAAACATATCTGTAGGGCTCTCATCATTGGCCAGACCCCAGTGATCCGGCCCCAGGAAAACCTTTTGTTTTGTGTCAAAACCACCCAGTAAAATAACACTATCCCTGAAGGCTGAGTATCAACATTGAGTGTTATGTCATTGACTTATATTCTCTCTGTCTCTGTCTCTCTCTCTCTCTCTCATTCTCTCTCTCTCTCCTCCCCTTCCTATCCCTCTCTCTCCCTATCCCTCAGGTTGACTAAACTGCAGATCCTGGAGCTGAGGGAGAACCAGTTAAAGATGTTGCCAAAGTAAGTTGTCTCTGTTTCACGTGTTGTTTTCCCCACATCAAAGCCCTTACAGACCTCACAGCTCTCAGTCCCCAGACAAACAAGGGGTGGCTTTTTGTGAGCGACCATGTCTCTCTCTCTTCCCTAGGCGCTCTTGCTTTCTCGGTTTGTTTCTCTCTCACCGTGTTTCTCTGTGGCATTGAATTCCACCGTGTTATATAAGAGTGCTACCTCTGTTGCGAGCTGTTACAGGTTTTATAATCCAGAGTACTCAGACTGTAGCTCATGTTCCGTTTCGCCTTTTGAAAGCCTCCACTACCTACCTACCTCTGTGTGTATGTGTGCTCACTGCCCAAAGAATTCATTAATTATGAAGGGGATTCTGAGTGCTGCAGGTGGTTTTGGAGTCTCATCTCTTTCTGTCATGCTCTTTCTCGTTGTCTCTCTCTTTCCCCTTCGCTCTTCCCCTCTGCTCTCTTTGTCTCATTTCCCCTCTCACTTTCTTTACCCTCTGTCTCTCTTCTCTTGATCTTTCTGTGTCTAATTGACGCCCACCTATCTAGGTCCATTTCTTCTGTTGTCCCCTAGCTGGCTGGTCCTCTATGCTCTGTGTGTCTATGAGACAGCAGCCAGGCCTGTTAGGGCCTGGTGCTCTGACAAACAGAAGGCCTAATGGCCAGGATGGATGCCAGAGAGACGCAAGCATCCCAGGGATGTAAATATACACACACACACACAAATTGCAAGCGCAAACACACACAACTGCCCGTACGCACCCTCACACACGCACCCACACACACACACACCCCTCATAACAACACTCATCCTACCCCAGACACTTTTTGGCGACAGCACCGTCGCGCGTTCCTCACTAATTTCTTTGGCACTCTGTACAGACCCCAGTACCGAGCACTCTGTACCGACTCGAGTGTCTCTGAAAGCAGCTTTGAAACGGAGCCTGGCACTCCTCCTAGCCTGCCAATCACAGGGCAGGAATGTTCCGATGCTGGCGGACGCTCAGCGTGCTATCAACGTCCGAAAATACTGCTGTGTTTTTATATCCAACCCAACATTTATTACGACGGCAACCCTAGAGGTCGCCGTGAAACCGCCTCGTTGTACAGTTTGGTTGTACAGACGGAAAGGTATACATGGTATGGATTAAAGGGTGATGTTTTGAGGAGCAGCGAAGACGAAACAGCCTCCACAGGGGGAAGAGCATTACTGTTAACCCCCAGTACCGAGCAGTGTTTGGTTTGACTGGGAGTCTTGAGGACTCGGGCCGCGTCCCAAATTGCAACCAATTGTCTATATAGTGAAGTACTTTTGACCGGAACCCTATGGGCCGTGTGGTCAGAAGTAGTGCACTATAAGGGGAAAAGTGTGCCATTTGGAAATCAGCCTACAGGTTCATCCCCACTGAGAAATGACTTAGCTGATCTGTTCCCAAATATAATCAAGCCCTTCACCATTCTTTTCTTCTATTTATCTATCTTTTATTTCCACTAGTAGTAGCTGTCATATTAAATAATTAGCCTAACACACTTCATCTGATGTTATAGGTTGTGTTTAGACTTTGTTGTTTGTCTAAGTAACACATATATGTATTATTATGTTTTGTTTTATGTAATGGTAATTCATGTTATAATCAGCATCCAGCTCTCCTATATCTGTGGGTCTACACAGCATGTCAGCGAAGTGTGTGATAAATGTTGAAATGATCTCTGATATAATGGCTGACCTCACGGTTGTTATATCACCCATCAGTATTATATCACCCGTCAGTATTATATCACCAATGGTATTGTGTACCAAAGCCCTGAATGAGTACTTCACAGGAGTGTGCACTTGTACAAGGACACTCAGATTAGTGCCACACAGTGGGACAGGGACTAATGCATTGTATTATGCTCCTGGAGTCCCCTGGTTCTTCCTCTCGTGGTCTCTAAGCTCTCCCCATCCAGTGTGCACTTTAGTGTGTGTGCGTGCGAGAGCGTTAATGGGTAGATGAAAGGTCATCTCTGAGTCATCGCTGTAGGCATCTGGGCCATCAGAGGAGAGGGGAATCTAGTTGTTTACCCTTGTGGTGATGGTTTGAGTGTACACATCCTTAGACCATTGACAGAATATCCCTTTTTATCCTTACATCTCATTGTCAACTACAATTGACAACTGTGTGGCCCAGCATGACTCCAACACCGTCATTAAGTTTGCTTACGACACAACAATGGTAGGCCTGATCACTGACAACAATGAGACAGCCTATAGGGAGGAGGTCAGCGATCGGGCAGTGTGGTGCAAGGACAACAACCTCTCCCTCAATGTGAGCAAGACAAAAGAGATGATCGTGGACTACAGGAAAAGGAGGGCCGAACCGACCCCCGTTGACATTGACGGGGCTGAAGTGGAGTGGGTCGAGAGTTTCAAGTTCCTTGGTGTCCACACTATCATGGTCCAAACACATCAAGAATGTCGTGCCTTTTCCCCCTGAGGAGACTGAAATGAGTTGTCATGGTTCCCCAAATCCTCAAAAATTCTACAGCTGCACCATCGAGAGCATCCTAACCGGTTGCATCACCGCCTGGTATGGCAACTGCTAGGCATCCGACCGCAACAGAGGGTAGTGCGTACAGCCCAATACATCACTGGGGCCAAGCTTCCTGCCATCCAGGACCTATATACTAGGCGGTGTCAGAGGAAGGCCCAAAATATTGGCAAAGACTCAAGTTATAGACTGTTCTCTCTGCTACCGCATGACAAGCAGGACCAGTGTGCCAAGTCTAGGTCCAAAAGGCTCCTTAACAGCTTCTACCCCCTACCTACATGTGCATTTACATTGCTGCTGCTCGCTGTTATTTTTTTTCTATGCATAGTCACTTTACCCCTACCTACATGTACAGATTACCTTGACTAACCTGTACCCCCGCATATTTACTCAGTACCGGTACCCCCTGTATATAGCCTCGTTATTGTTGTGTAATTTTATTGTTACTTAAAAAATATATATATTTACTTTAGTTTATTTAGTAAATATAAATGCATATTAATTCCCCCAGACCCAAAGAGAAATCTGAAAATCTATTGCTGCCAATTTGTTAGAAATCAATGAAACTCAAAGCAAGCCTGGATATGGAGGAAAGTGTTAGACCAACATCACATCCATCCTTATTTCAACAAAAGTATTTTTTTCCTTATTTTTTCTTATTGAATTTCCAAAACATACAATATACTTGCAGTGAAGCCACTCAACAACTACACCACCCCAGTCATCCAACAGACTCCCATTCAGAGCGACACACAGAAGCATCCAGGGTCAATGCCCTGCTCAAGGGCACGTCGACAGATCTCCCACAAGGCCCAAAAAAACAGGGACGTTCCCCATAGCTGTCCCTCAACCATCCGAGACCCCACCCACAGTCACCCCCTCCCAAGAAAAAAAAATAAAATAAAAATCTATTCCATTCTCCACCCCGAAGAACCCCCCCAATGCACCAACAACCAAGAAAATGAACTCAAGAGACAAAAGAAAACAGAAAACAACAATGGGAAAAAAAATGAAAAAAGGACAACAAGGACAACTAAAACCATAACAGCAAGGTCAACTGTATATGTTTGAGTGCATGTCTGGCACTATTTACATATGTGTGTATATGTGTGTATTTGAATGAGAGTGTGTGTATATGCATGTGTACAAACACCTGCAAGGCATCAGCCTCAGGCAAACCAGCAGTAGCTGTAAAAACACTGCCCCTCAGTGTCATTCAAACTTTTTATTTTTTTTTATTTTGACTTTATTTTTTAGACTTCATCTTTGACCATCATTCTATCTCCCGCCCAGCAACTCCACTCCCATTTGTCTCCAATTCCCCATCCCAACCCTGAACAAACGTCTTTGCCATGTCGTTAAATTCTTCATGCCCCCCTGGTGTAACATAACCGTCTGAGTATCTGTGTGAAATGTTATGCTGCTTTTTGCTGTGACGAAATCTGCCTTAAATGTGTGAGAGTGAAGCCTGGGCTGGAGACTGCTATAACAGGCCATGGGTGATATACCACATAAAGCAGTGTTTTAAGAAACTCGACTACAGGGACACTGTTTGTGCACACACACACACACACACACACACGAATGAATGAATGAATGAATGAATGAATGAATGAATGAATGAGTACGCAAATGCTGCTGTTGTGGTTGACTCCTTGTATTCCCAGCTCCTTTGCTCAACATCAATCTCTTTCTCTCTCTCTTTCCCTTTCCCTCTGCAGAAGCATGCACAAGCTCACCCAGCTGGAGAGATTGGACTTAGGGAGTAACGAGTTCACTGAAGTGGTGAGTGTCTGTCTGTCTTTCTGTCCTCCCAAGGCTGAACCTCAGTACTCTGAAGTCAGTGTCTTCATCTCCATCTCCCCATCTTCGTTCACTGATCTGGAGATAGAAGACAGGTGACAGCAATACGGAGACAGGTCCTACGGGGTAACCCGTCTGCTTCTCTCAGACCTGTGTGGAGGAGGGAAGTGAGTCAAGAAGTGGTCACTTCAGACCTTGCATCCCTTTAAAGTATCTGAGAGACTGTATGGCTAATAGTAGGGCTAATATGCACACTTATTCCTGTATGGTTGTAAATTAATCGATCTAACATTTCTCTCCCTTACCGTCTCTCTATGTGTGTGTCTCTCTCTCTCTCTCGCTGTCTCTCTGTCTCGTTCTCTCTCCATCTCGCTGTCTCGCTCTCTGTGTCGCTCTCTGTCTCGCTCTCTGTGTCGCTCTCCCTCTCTCTTTCTCTCTCTCTTTTTTCCAGCCTGAGGTATTGGAGCAGCTCACTGGAATCAAAGAGTTGTGGATGGATGGAAACAGACTGACATTCTTACCAGGGGTAAAATGATGAACTGCCATTCAACTCCCCATAGGCTTAGTCTTCCTGTACAGGGCCTCGGCTTTCATAGTGTCTGTCCTGTCTTCTCCTACCTACAGTATGGTGATGAGTCATTTCCCAGAGCTGTCATTATAAATAAGAATTTGTTCATAATTAACCTGCCTGGTAAAATTAAGGTAAAATAAACTGTTTTGATCAACATTGCTTTGTTCAAGCTAACATAGTTGTATATTATTATAGGCGTGAACGATGGCGATAATGCAATGGCAATGTTATGAAGTTGTAATAATGCCTCTGTTGCACTCTGGGTAGTTTTGCTGTATGCCCATCGTAATAAGATTCATGTCACGAATGACAAAGCCACAGACCAATTAATCTGTTGGTTCAATGTCATTCAGTGATAATTCAAACGATTGTGTTTTGCTATGGTTCGTTGTCAGCACACCTTCTGTTGCATAAGGTCTCTCTTGCTCTCGCTCTCTCTCTGTTTCTCTCTTTCCCCCTCTGTCCCTCTCTTTCTTTCTCATGGATATGCCGAGCTTGTTTGGTAAATAGGTCATAATTAAAGCATTAGCGCGCCGCTAGCATTTTGACAGCACCACCACCGACCCCGCAATTATAGGCTATTGCTCTGTTAAGATTACTGAATTCTACCTGGCCTCAATGCAGAACATTGTAAAAAAAATAATGTTTTAAATAAACAATGCCTAAGAACGGTGACATGTATACAGCATTTCACTGCGCTAGTGTTTGTTATAGTGAAACCAAGTCAGCCAACCCATTCTTTCCCTTTCCTTTTATCTTTTGTTCATTTCAGTGAAAGTGTGTGTGGAGGGGGGATTGCAGGCTTTCGGGTTCCTGTGTTCAGATTGGTCAGGCCAGGGGTATTCCTGTGGCTGTTTTAGCCCTGTAAGCCTCAAACCTCCCCGTTTCTCATTTCAGTAGAGATCAATGCCCTATATATAGCCTAGTACTAATATCACCCCATTTGTACATTCAAGGGAACCTTTGAGAGATTTGTCAAAAACGGTAAACAATATCTAGAAAGGAAAAAGAAACAAAAGACATTACAATCTCAATGGAACGTAATTTAATAAAGGTTTCTGTGTGTGTGTGCGCGTGTCTGTGCCCCTGCGTGTTTGTATTCATACCTGTGTGTGATCTCCAGATGCTAGGCGTTCTGAAGCAGCTGTCCTACCTTGACGTCTCCAAGAACAACCTGGAGATGGTGGACGAGCAGATTTGTGGCTGTGAGAGCCTGCAGGACCTACTGCTCTCTAACAATGCACTCACACAGCTGCCCGGATCCATAGGTGAGCAGCTACATACACACACACACACACACACACACACACACACACACACACACACACACACACAGACTGGCACAAATACAGACACTCACACAGACACACACACACACACAGAGACTGACACAAATATGTATGCACAAACAAACACACTAAGTGCCCATCTCTTTACCCTATAATAAAGTCTGTTTGACGTAGCCCAGTGACCAGACATAGTGCCACTGCATCGTCGTGCCAGCCATTGTGTGTCTAAGGAACAGCTTGGTTGTTATTCTGAAGTGAAGAGAAATATTGTCTGTAATAGAATTTCCTTCTGGAATGAATGGCTCAAACATATTGTGCATTCGAAAAGTATGCAGAGGCCAAGACTTTTCAAAATGTTGTTACGCTACAGTTTTATTTTAAAATTGAATAAATACTGTTTTTCTCATCAATCTACACACAATATCCCATAATGGTTTTTAGACATTTTTGCAAATTAATTACAAATGAAAACTGAAATATCACATTTACATAAGTATTCAGACCCTTTACTCAGTACATTGTTGGCAGCGATTACAGCCTTGGGTCTTCTTGGGTATGAACCTAAAAGCTTGGCACACCTGTATTTGGGGAGTTTCTCCCATTCTTCTCAGCAGATCCACTCAAGCTCTGTCAGGTTGGATGGGGAGCGTCACTGCATAGCTATTTTCAGGTGTCTCCAGAGATGTGCAATCGGGTTCAAGTCCTGGCTCTGGATTGGCCACTCAAGGACAGTCAATGACTTGTCCCGAAGCCACTCCTGCGTTGTCTTGGCTGTGTGCTAAGGGTCTGTTGGAAGACGAACCTTCGCCCCAGTCTGAGGTCCTGAGCGCTCTGGAGCAGGTTTTCATCAAGGATCTCTCTGTACTTTGCTCCGTTCATCTTTCCCTCGATCCTGACTAGTCTCCCAGTGCCTGATGCTAAAAAACATCCCCACAGCATGGTGCTGCCACCACCATGCTTCACCGTAGGGATGGTGCCAGGTTTCCTCCAGGCGTGGCGCTTGTCATTCAGGCCAAAGATTTCAATCTTGGTTTCAATGATGGAGGCCACTGTGTTCAGCTTCAACGCTGCATAATTTTGTCTGATATGGAATAGAGTTCCATGTAACCATGGCTCTATGTAGTACTGTGCGCCTCCCATAGTCTGTTTTTGACTTGGGAACTGTGAGGAGACCTCTGGTGGCATGTCATGTGGGGTTTGAATGGGTGTCTGAGCTGTGTGCTAGTAGTATAAACAGACACCTTGGTGCATTCAGCCTGCCAACACTTCTTACAAAAACAAGTATTGATGAAGTCAATCTCTCCTCCACTTCTAAAAAAAAACCAGGAGTTTATTGTGTTACATTGTGTTGTGAATTCTATTCTGTGAGTGGCGAGGCAGACATAAGGATACCAGCCAGCTACGCATTGAGAGTGTGTGGAGTCGGGAACTGTCCCTTATTTGTGTGGTGCTAAAACGTTCTAATTTGTACACACGTAGAGATTATGTTCCCCCTCCCCACGTGAGAATACGACTTGTTGCCAAGTTTACTTTACCTGGATAGCCTAGCTCACACGAAAGTGGCTAATGTGGGCCTAACCGGAGAAATAAAAAGAACGTTTATGATAAGGCTACAACACCTTCGTGGAATCAGGTGCTGCACAAGTGAAATCCTCAGTTTGGAAGGACAACAACACAGTAGATGGATACACAGCCTGCACAAAGTGCAAGCAGGTAGGCCTATTTGTTTTCGATAATTCAGTTCATTATCAGTTCATTATTACATGAATTCAGGCTTTCGTTCATTAGACCATACACAGGCCATATAAAGTGTAGACCAGTGTGGCTGGTAAGTTTGAGTCTACTAAATAAATGTAGCCTATTTTTGCAGCCTATATTCCCCTCAAACTCAACTTTGGACCTCGAAGCCAGTTCCACAGGATTTTTTCATTGTTCCCCTCTTATCAGGGACTGATTTAGACCTGGGAAACCAGCTGTGTGCAATTCATTGTCAGGTAGAACAGAAAACCAGCAGGCTCCGGACCTTGTAGGTTAAGAGTTGAGTAACCCTGTATTCGATTCTGGTAATTCCCTCCCTATAGCTCTCGTAACTTGAGTGTGCTTTGAATAGAATATTACTCTTGCATAGAACACACAACAAGCCGACTAGGTAATTGGATATTCTACTATGGGGTTGTCAGACTTTTCTATTCATTACTCGTTTTGTTTGCAGAGGAAAAGTCAATGTGGACTGTTCAAGCATCTTCAAAGTGCCCTGCATTATAAATATTTTCTGATGTTCCATATTTTATTTGCATGGCGCAATGATTTTGTCATGGCGCAGCAGCACAGCTAAATGTCTGCAGTGTAAGCACTGCCTCTTGGTATGCTATGTTGGTGTCACTCTGAAAAAAAGAGATACAGGGCATGCTCTGCTTTCCCATCAAATAAGATAAAGCATTGCATACAGTTGGAGTCACTCTGCAATTTATTCGACCCCAATCTATGGTCATAAACCAGTTACATAAACCAGATGGTGGTATGAATTCATCTGTTGCGTAACTGTAAAGGATACTCCTCTTTAGGTGATGCAGCTGAGATAACACCCCTCTCGCTGACTTCTCTCTCTCTTTCATACTCCCCTCTTTCCCCCTCTTTCTCCCTGTTCCTTCCCCCCAGGCTCCCTGAAGAAACTAACCGCCCTAAAAGTGGATGAGAACCAGCTCATGTATCTGCCAGACTCCGTCGGCGGGTGAGTACAATTAAAGCCATAGGTTTTAAACAACTAAACCCACCCTGATTGGTTTGCATTGATCCTCATCCAGACATATCACAGAATGCTGCAGTACAGTACAGTACACCAATGTAGGGCTAGGTTTGATTAATTGACCTGTTTCTACAAACGTGCCAGATATGAGACGATTGATGGTTGTGATTGAGGCGTTAGTCCCAATTATATAGGTGAGTGATCAAATCAAATCAAATGTATTTATATAGCCCTTCGTATATCAGCTGAAATCTCAAAGTGCTGTACAGAAACCCAGCCTAAAACCCCAAACAGCAAGCAATGCATGTGAAAGAAGCACGGTGGCTAGGAAAAACTCCCTAGGAAAAACTCCCTAGAAAGGCCAAAAACCTAGGAAGAAACCTAGAGAGGAACCAGGCTATGAGGGGTGGCCAGTCCTCTTCTGGCTGTGCCGGGTGGATATTATAACAGAACATGGTCAAGATGTTAAAATGTTCATAAATGACCAGCATGGTCAAATAATAATAATCATAGTAGTTGTCGAGGGTGCAACAAGCACGTCCGGTGAACAGGTCAGGGTTCCGTAGCCGCAGGCAGAACAGTTGAAACTGGAGCAGCAGCATGGCCAGGTGGACTGGGGACAGCAAGGAGTCATCATGCCAGGTAGTCCCGAGGCATGGTCCTAGGGCTCAGGTCCTCCGAGAGAAAGAAAGAAAGAGAGAAAGAGAGAATTAGAGAGAGCATATTTAAATTCACACAGGACACCGGATAAGACAAGAGAATACTCCAGATGTAACAGACTGACCCTAGCCCCCCGACACATAAACTACTGCAGCATAAATACTGGAGGCTGAGACAGGAGGGATCAGAAGACACTGTGGCCCCATCCGATGATACCCCCGGACAGGGCCAAACAGGCAGGATATAACCCCACCCACTTTGCCAAAGCACAGCCCCCACACCACTAGAGGGATGTCTACAACCACCAACTTACCGTCCGAAGACAAGGCCGAGTATAGCCCACAAAGATCTCCGCCATGGCACAACCCAAGGGGGGGGCGCCAACCCAGACAGGAAGACCACGTCAGTGACTCAACCCACTCAAGTGACGCACCCCTCCCATGGACGGCATGGAAGAACACCAGTAAGTCAGTGACTCAGCCCCTGTAATAGGGTTAGAGGCAGAGAATCCCAGTGGAAAGAGGGGAACCGGCAAGGCAGAGACAGCAAGGGCGGTTCATTGCTCCAGCCTTTCCGTTCACCTTCACACTCCTGGGCCAGACTATACTTAATCATAGGATCTACTGAAGAGATAAGTCTTCAGTAAAGACTTAAAGGTTGAGACTGAGTCTGCGTCTCTCACATGGGTAGGCAGACCATTCCATAAAAATGGAGCTCTATAGGAGAAAGCCCTACCTCCAGCCGTTTGCTTAGAAATTCTAGGGACAATTAGGAGGCCTGCGTCTTGTGACCGTAGCGTGCGTGTAGGTATGTACGGCAGGACCAAATCGTAAAGATAGGTAGGAGCAAGCCCATGTAATGCTTTGTAGGTTAGCAGAAAAACCTTGAAATCAGCCCTTGCCTTAACAGGAAGCCAGTGTAGGGAGGCTAGCACTGGAGTAATATGATCAAATTTTTTGGTTCTAGTCAGGTGATCTAAGCCTGGCTCCTCCATTGTGAATGGAGACAATGGTAATCCTGACCTGAGGAACCTCCGAATACCGTATTGACAGATTAAAGCCCCTGTTTAATTCTGCTTGGCCAACACTCATCGATTTATGACAGGTGAGGAGGCCAGCTGTTGGTGGTTGACTGCTGCTGCCAGGAGTGTAATCATTAGCCAAACAGTTTTGCCACTAAAACAAGTTTTTATTGGAAAAATTTGGGTAGGTCCCTCCCCGTTCCATTTTGTTCCTTTTAAGACATGTTTTGCAACAGAATTGGAGTAGGGATTATGCCCCTGGTAACACAGTCAATACAGGCGGGGGTTAACACTTGACCTCTGAAATCTCACTATAGACGTGATCATTCATATGGAGCGACAAATTTATTTTAATCCACCAACAGATTTTGTGTGGTAGCCAACTAGCATTTCATGATTGACTGTTTTAAAATGGCAACTTGGTTTATGCTTTATCTATGTTTTAAATTTGACAGTTATAATTTTTATAATTTTTCCTTTCTGGTCCATTTTAGTTGTTTTTGTTTTTTGTTTCAAAACATTGCCAAATACCCTGTATGTTAACTTATATTTCCTGGTCCCAGATTAGGAAAAGCTTCTGGGCAGGATTATGAATGTGATTTTAAGGGGAACTGTGGTTTTATCCCAAACCAGGATTGTGAAGCATACTGATTAAATGTATTTAATCATCTTGCATTTTTATTACATTTGCTTTACATTTTGACCAATATCGTCATCGGTTACCTACGCTCTTGTTTGTCCCTGGTCTTGACTTCTGAGAAGCGGACTCAGATTCCTTTCTTTACTCAGTTGCTCTAGAGCAGAGATTGGCAACAGTCGACCCGCGGTCCAAAACCGTCCAGCAAGTGTTGTTTTAATGTTTTGCTCCTAAAGTTTTTAGTAAAACAATTCTATAATTAGGACTGTAAAATCAGCTGAAAATGTATTTAATTTAGGAAATAGGTTCCCAAATCCAAGTATTCCCACAAATAAAAAAATATACACTACATGACCAAAAGTATGTGGACACCTGCTCGTCGAACATGTTATTCCAAAATTCTGAACATTAATATGGAGTTGGTCTCCCCTTTGCCTCTATGTCAGCCTTCACTCTTTTGGGAAGGCTTCCACTAGATGTTGCAACATTACTGCGGGGACTTGCTTCCATTCAGCCACGAGCATTAGTTAGTTCGGGCACTGATGTTGGGCGATTAGGCCTGGCTCGCAGTCGGCGTTCCAATTCATCCCAAAGTTGTTCGATGGGGTTGAAGTCAGAGCTCTATGCTGGCCAGTCAAGTTCTTCCACATTGATCTCGACAAACCATTTCTGTAAAGACCTTACTTTGTGCACGGAGGCATTGTCATGCTGAAACAGGAAAGGGACTTCCCCAAACTGTTGCCACAAAGTTGGAAGCACAGAATTGTCTAGAATGTCATTGTATACTGTTGTGTCGGGCATTAGCCCGAACCATAAAAAACAGCCCCAGACAATTATTCCTCCTCCACCAAACTTTACTATTGCCGTTATGCATTCAGGCAGGTAGCATTCTCCTCGCATCCGCCAAACCCAGATTCGTCCGTCAGACTGCCAGATGGTGAAGCGTGATTCATCACTCCAGAGAACGCGTTTCCACTGCTCCAGAGCCCAATGTCGATGAGCTTTACATCCCTCCAGCCGTCTCTTGGCATTGCGCATGGTGATATTAAGCTTGTGTGTGGCTGGTCTGCCATGGAAACCCATTTCATTAAGCTCCCAACGAACAGTTCTTGTGCTGACATTGCTTCCAGAGACATTTTGGAAGTCAGTAGTGAGTGTTGCAACCGAGGACGAAAGGCAGTCCCGTTCTGTGAGCTTGTGTGGCCTACCACTTCATGGCTGAGCTGTTGTTGCTCCTAGACGTTTTCACTTCACAATAACAGCACTTACAGTTGACCGGGGCAGCTCTAGCAGGGCAGAAATTTGACGAACAGACTCATCCTATGACGGTGCCACGTTCAAAGTCACTGAGCTCTTCAGTAAGGCCATTCTACTGCCAATGTTTGTCTATGGAGATTTCATAGCTGTGTGCTCAATTTTATTCACCTGTCAGCAACGGGTGTGGCTGAAACAGCCGAATCTACTCATTTGAAGTGGTGTCCACATATGTTTGTATATATCGTGTATATTTTTATCTGTTTTGTGCTAGAAACAATCTGTTTTCGCTGTAGTAATGGTGCAACCATGACAGTAACAAATCTGCGCTCGCTTTTATCTTTAGGGCACTTAAAATCAACGGTACGAAGCCTATTCATTACAACAATTATTATCTGGGTGATTATTTTTCTAGGAGCACGGTGCTCCCAAAATATAATGTAAGGGCGCACAGAAAAATATTTAGTAGCGTATGCTACCAAAATGGTCGCACTTTAGAGCCCTGTCTGCAGTTGATAAAAACTATTCTAACTGACGTGAATAGAGGCCTGGGCCTGAATTCACAAAGCATCTCAGAGTAGGAGTGTCCATCTAGGATCAAATTCCCTTGTCCATATAATTGTATTCATTATGATCTAAAAGGCTAAACTGATGCTAGATCAGCACTCCTTCTCTGAGAAGCCAATATGGCCCTGATCTTGTCTGTTGTTGCTCCATCTAAGAGGATATCAGGTATCATTGTACCTGTCCTTATTTTAACACCAGAGCTCCCATTGGATTCCAGGAGGGAAAACTCTGGCTCAACTCCATCTTAAATTCAGGTCCACGTGAATAATTTATGCACAGTATGTATTTTTAAATGAATGCTGGAATAGCAACCCCAGATATATTCAGAGAATGCTCGCTTGCATATTCCTGAGCCAAACTCCAAACAGAATAATGAGAACCAGATCTGGAAGAGTCTCAGATGTAGAGTAACCTCTATTCTCCAGCGAGCATCTTTCACTCTTTTTTTTCTCCTTCTTTTTTTCTTCATAAAAGGGTCATATGCCGTATAGTGCAGTCCTAGACGATATTGGAACCTGACAGTTAGTCAGAAGATTCCTCGGAATGTTGGCTAGTTCGAGCAGGAAAAATACCTTTTTAGGACTTCTCTCTTCCCCCACTGTGGTATAAAACTCTCTCGCCACTTGCGAAAAAAACGCCTCTGGAATCAATGAGACATAAACTCTGTTTAGTTGTCCTAAATGAAAAGCCCTCCTCCTCTTTTCCCCCTGTTTCTTCCTCCTCTTCTTTCTCTATAGGCTGGCAGCCCTGGATGAGCTGGACTGTAGTTTTAACGAGATCGAGGCTCTGCCCTCCTCCATTGGACAGTGTGTCAGCATACGCACTTTTGCCGCTGACCACAACTTCCTCACACAGCTGCCCCCAGAGGTGAGCATGGGGGTCAAACACTGTGTGTGTGTCAGTGGGTGTTGGTGTTATTGTGTGCACGCTGTGCTAGTGTGTGCTTATTTATAAAACATGAATGCGTGTGTGTGCGTGCGTGCGTGGGTGCGCATACAGCAATTTATTGTGTCCAGCCTCAGCTGTGTGCTGATGTCTCCTGGTCTCGCTCTCTCTCTCTCCTCCCCACATCACCCAGATGGGCAGCTGGAAGAGTGCCACTGTGCTGTTCCTGCACTCCAACAAGCTGGAGTCTCTACCTGAGGAGATGGGAGACATGACCAAGCTCAAGGTCATCAATCTCAGCGACAACAAGTGAGTTTAGCCTCCGCCTTTCTCTCCCCCAAGTCTCAGCCCCGTGGCAGTCCAGTCAGATTGTTGATGCAATCTGAAGAGCAGCCAGACAGGCAGGAGACCAGATTTTATGGTGACTCTTTAATTTACAAACTTTGGCTTCATCGCACAGTCTTATGATTAGTTTGGGGCAACTCATCTGTCTTACTCCCCTGTATGCCTATTTTGCCCCTCTCTCTCCCCCTTATACTCCTGTTTTGCCCCCTGTCTCACCCCCATCTCCACCCTGCTACACCCCTTATCACAGATAATACAGGGGAACATGAATCACCATAACACAGGGTTAACAAATGTGTAGAGGCATTGTTGAAAATATGACTACATTGGCATATACTGTAGGTTGCAAGTTAATCTGTAGTACTATCAGCGTAAGGTAACAGGTTTGTCAGAGTTGAATGAAGAGTCACATACACTGCAGGAGAGGCTACGCTCGACCTCTCTTTCTCTTGCTCTCTCTCTCTCCAAACTTGACAGCATCACATAGTGTTTCCCCTATATTAATTTAGCAGATGCCCTCAGGTCCTAAAATTAACACCAGCCACCTGCCACATGCAGGTAGATTTTGGCATTGGCGGGTAAGATGTCTATTTTACCAGCCAAGTTGGTGGGTGGTCAGGGCTCCACATTGCGAGCATTTAACTCACATTTGTGAATACATATAGTCAAGTATGATCACATTTATAGTAAAATAAATGCTGCAGTAGCGGCTTTCAAAGTATTTCTGCCATTTTGTTTCATAGCTGGTAAATGAATCTCACAAAGTCAAAGAACTACAAGTCTATTCCGACTCGCGCTGCAAGACTGCCTGTGTTCTACACTGCTGCGCAGTCATGAAAGTTGGTCTAATTTACTTGAAACGAAAGTCTACTTAAGTGAGACTTTGTCCTTGTGTTTCTTGGCTATTTACATTGTTTTGTTCACAAGCTAGGTTGTTTTTCAATGTTTGAGTTTCAACTGCTAGGAAAGAGGTGCTGACTAGACCGGGCATGCGCGTGCGCCATCGCGTACATGTTGATGATTTTGTCCATCCACACCAGACGTACAGGTTGAAATATAATATAACTCTGAACCACCTATATTAATTTGGGGACAGGTATAAACGCATGAAACACTCATGGCGCGAGCATTATGTGCGCGGGCATTGCAAAATAAATGTACACGCACATGTTATTCAATCATTTCATCCAAACTGCTCTTGCGCATTAACCAGCGTCTGCGTAGCCAGGCACTAAAATAGAACTTGGTTCTATTTTTTACGCTTGATGCTCTGCAAGTCTCGCCTCTCCCATCTCCTCATTGGTTCTTAGGAGCATATACCTACGTTGGTGATTGAAAGCTGAACTGAGGTCCACACTCCAGTCGGTGGTGATAATGCACTTTAAAGTTGTTTGCCAACCGCCATATAAAATCCGAAGAAGAAGTAAACTGATGGAGGAGAGATTACTATAAACTAACTAGGTTTACCCTTTTTTCTCTGTGGATTAATTGTCAGACTAGAGGACCTTGTGCATTTCAGGACAAATTAGCTAGCAACAGCAAGCTAGCTAAATGGTCATGAATGTTTAATGCGTTTCGACCTGTCCCCAAATTAATATAGTTGGTTCAGAGTTTGTTTTGATATTTCAACCTGGGTGTCCTGGTGTGGATGGACAAAATCAACATGCACACGATGGCGCACCGCATAGCCGGCCTAGTCAGCATGTCAGTCTCACAGGCACAAAGTTGTTTCAAGTTGCGTTACCATGGTAACCCCCCTTAAAGGGGCAGGTGAACATTTTTGTCTCATCTTTGATATTTTGAAAAGACTCACTTCACAAAAAATTAAATGAATCAATATACTGTAGCACATTACTTCTTACTAGTAATACAGTTATTGTTTTAGGAACAGTAGCATGCTCACCTGTAATTTTAGCAAAATAAAAAAATTTGGTCTGGTAAAAAATCTGAGTGGCTGGTAGATTTTTAAATCTACCTGCCACAGTGGCTGGTGGACCAAAAAGTACATTTTATGTCCTGGACGCTGCTGCTAAATTGTTACTGCCAATCCAAAAATAAGTCTAAAACCTGATATAAAGTATATTGAAAAGATAATGGAGTAATATATTTTCATAATTTAGACCTAAGAACCACCAAAATAGACACTAGACAGTAAGGAAGAGTAAAACATGTAGAACAAGATCACTGCATAAACCATGGCAAAATGTGGAGAATTGCAGGAAATTTGCTTTAAAACTGCTGCCAGAAAGAATTCCTGGGGGAAACACTGCTAACCCAATCTTTTATCGACACAACTCTTTTTCTTGCTTATCGCCGTAAACATCAGTCAATTCAATATGATTCATTATTTCTGGTGTTCTCAGAGCATTTCATTAGAGCGCTCAAGTAGTCGACAGACTAGTTTAACACAGTAGTTAAAATGGCAGCAGTCTCCCAGCTGCTCCCTTTGTTGTGCAAAGCCACGCTACCGTTGCCACATGTGCCTTGTAAAACATGTCCATCCAGCTTATTGGAACCAGCGCTGGCAGCAGAGCAATCTCCCTCTGCTGCGCCCGCCACCAAAGTGGATTATATAAGGCACTAAAAAAGCACACACGGGCCGTGTGTGTCAACAATAGAGGAAAATAATGTCAGAATCAGAATGCATTCCCCCACCTTGCGCACGAACACACATGCACACACACACACTCCCTGAGATCGTGAAAGTTAATAATTGGTGCATAATGATACAGGAATTAAAGCCTAAATTTGGACCAGGAAGATTAAGTGGATTGATTTAAGACACTCACAAAACCCCAATTCCTTCCTGATGGAGGTTATTTCAAGGGTTTTGTCCAGGCAGGGCCCTAGACAGAGACACAGTGGCCATGGCCTGTCCACTCGCTAACAGAAGCACTAAATAGATTTTACCATGACTCGGCAGTAACCCTGCAGCCTGCTGTAATTAAGTTCCCATCCTCCAGTTTTTATAGAGAGGAAGAGACCCGTTTATTACCCTGGGACCACTCGTTTTGCACTCTCCGCTTTGGCGTTGGAGACACAGCACCTGTTTCCTACCTGTTCAAAATGTACTTTAGGCTTATCTGATTCTCTGTGCGCTTTAGAAAGTTATCCTATAGATGTTAGACATGGTACTCAAAGATTTGGGCCATTCTTAGTATCGGACAGCAGTATCTCTCAAATAAAGTGTGGTTAAAGTCATTATGGATTCAGAAACATGGTCATGTGCATTACTTTTATTTGTCAGTTGAGATCTGTCCTATGTCTTTCTGAGGTCGGTAATGTGCTTCATGACTTTTACTATAACGCTTTTCTCTGTATTTCTCTGTCCAGATTGAGGAACCTTCCCTACAGCTTCACCAAGCTTAACCAGATGACTGCTATGTGGCTGTCTGAGAACCAGGTGTGTACACGGCCTCTTGGCTTTCACTATGGGGCTTTCAGGGCTTTATTCTGTTTTTCATACAGGCTTATTTCTTTACTGGCAGGGAAATCTCTTCAGTGAGTGTGGTTACATGCACACAATAATGTGATTATTGTGGCTAGTCAGATTAATATAATAGTTTGATTAAAACGTTTACATGCTTTGCAAGAAGAACGATTTCCCTAATAATTCTGTTTACATGGACACATCTGAAATCAGGCTACCTGATGGCACTTTAAAAATGCTGAAAATCGGCAAGCAAAACAAACGTTCTACCACAGTGAACATTTTATTTTTGGGAAGGATATTTGATTCTTAATTCGAACATATAAAGTTTGTATGTGAAAACAACTTCTAAGACACGTACATTCAGTTGTTCTGAACACACTTTACTCGTGCTAAAGAGGGCGGCTCGTTCGGCTGCTGCTAGCAAATGCACAGATCAAATACACAGCTGGAATGCCGATTAACGTGTTTACATGTCCTAATAATTTGAAAGATTGTTCAGAAAACCAGGTGTTTTAATCGGCGAATGCTTACTTCGATTTTGACCTTAACGCCGATTAAGATAAACAGTGTAAGGTGTTTACATGACTATTGCATAATCTGTCTACTGCCGTAATCAGTTTAATATCTAATTATTGGTCTGCATGTAAACTTACTCATTGTTTGTATGGAGCGTCGAGGTGCTTGTTGTTTTATGACCCTCTTATTTCAAAATCCTCCCTCGAATGTCATCAGAATGGTATGAGTGGGAGGGAGAGCTGTAATTGAGTATCTGACACACACACACACACACACACACACACACACACACACACACACACACGAGTGGCCACTGAGCTGCTCTCAAACGTGTGGACGGCAGTGCACTTCCTTGTCTCTCCGCTCCTCAAACGGTGTAATGAAACATTTGGCACATTTGGCACCCCTACAGTAACTGTTTTTCAGGGGTTTGAGAGCGGCCAAGTGTAGTTGTGCAATCAGCAGCTCCCGACAGCCAGCCTCAGACTAATCCCATTGGACACAGTACAATCTGTCAAAACACAGCTTAAACCCAATAAAACACTTCCACGGTATCTAATTCCACACACCATATCGCATGGAGGGCCTTTCTCCAAAGCCCCAAGCTAACAGCCATTGACCACTCACTGTGCTGAGAGGATTTGACCAGAGACCGGAGAGAGAAAGAGGCTCTCCTTAAAACAAAGAGACATGTTTTGGTTGAATATAGGTTGGATGGACACGTTAGTCCAGAAGTCCACTTTTTCAGAAGAGTTGATGTTTTAATTGCAGCCCTGGGCCCGTATTCACAAAGCGTTGGAGTAGAAAGGGTGCTGATCTAGCATCATTTGTGCCTTTCTAATCATAATCAGTAAGAAAGGAGAGACCTGATCCTAGATCAGCACACTTTGTGATTACAGGCCCAGTTCTTCCCCAGTGGGTTTTAATTAGGTGGTTGTGGTAATGATGTGAACGGGGTTAGCTCCTGCCAGCTGGGCTCCTTATTGATTGTTATCTACTGTGGTTTAATTGCCCAACACAGTCAGAAACACACACACACACACACACACACACACACACACACACACACACTACAGAGTTTAATAATCAACCCGGATGTCTCTGAGTTGAGGTCAGCCAGGCTGAGGAAGGCCTAATTTTCCGTCCTCCAGGGAAATAGAGCTCTGATCATCTCCTAATGCTACTGTCCAAAGCCCTTGGTGTACCTGGAAACCAAATGAAATGGATGATTTCCACCAGTGAATATGTAGACCTATTCATGAAAGATTCCTATGACTGTTCTCTCCCTTGCTTATTTGACATACTATTATTTGTCATGACAGTTTTCAAAAGCCATCGGGATATTCAACATGTATTATTATACCACTGTCTTCTGTTCTCTCTCTCCCCTCCCCCACAGTCGAAGCCCCTCATCCCTCTACAGAAGGAGGAGGATCCAGAGACCCACAAGACGGTTCTCACCAACTACATGTTCCCCCAGCAGACCAGGACAGAGGACTGTGAGTACTAGACAATCTGGAGTTTTAAACTAATACAAAGACCTACTATCTATGGGTTAGGTCCTGTTCTAGCACCTTTACAATACATCTCTCCTTGTGGTGATCACTGATCTATGTAGTATGTGTTTAGATACACAAATGTCATGTTTCCCATCCTATTTCATTAGTCTATCTATGGCAGATCAGGGATTATTAAAATAACTGGGCCACCATCGAGGTCGGTCACATCCTACAAAATTCCAGGCTGACTGTGTTGTTTCAGTGCCAAACTTCCAGTGTAATCGCTACCACAATGATCATATTTCATTATCTGCTTCTCATTCTTTATCTACCTCCAATCATAAATTTGATCATGTGATTCCGGCAACCAGGAAGTGATTGTCTTGGATGGTTGTTGTGTTGGCCACCTTATCTCCTTTATCTGAGGAGGAGGAGGACGGGACGGGACGGGGGGGGGGTAGAAACACGATCCGTTACCCCTCCTTCTCTACATATATGTTACTTTGGGCACTAGGTTTACTGTTACATCGGTTAGCATGGCTGCTCGCTCTTCCTCTCTCTCTGACCTCCTGTGGGGGAGAGGATGCTGCAGCTTACAGGTGCTAGGCCTTGGAGGGGAAATTGGGAATCTTTTATTAATTCACTGCTATTGCGTTCCAATTTGTTTTTGGGGCACCCGCCAGATCTAGCCAGCCCCTTAATTGGAATGTCGGTGCTTTGAACATTTTGGGCCTGAAACAAGCTCTCATTGTTTGCCAGGAACAGAGGCAAATCTCCAAAATTGAAACTAAATGGATTCAGGAGGTGAGATTAAAAAGTCTTAACCTGTTTCCTAGCAACACAACTTTTGTACTGCTCTGAAGTGGAATCTTGGCTTCAAACACAGCCCAGACTTAGAGAGAACTGGTCCGGAAATCATGACTGAGCTGAGTTGTCAAAAACAAACAGAATTCTCACCTGTATTTTTAATACTCTATTAACTTAACTCACACAACCATGTTTGGATATCAAGTGGTATTGATAACACAAACATACATTTACAAAACTGAGAATGTGTTAATTAGTGGTATATAACTGGTAAGGTTTCATAACATTTTATTCAATTATTTTATTTTATCTCTAGATGTATGCGTAACAAATGTAATTGGAGTACTACATAAAGGTTTGTGCAGCTAGAAAGCGGATGTGTGGTGTGTGTCTCCTCCTCAGGCATCCCTAACTCTGACAGTGAGAGCTTCAACCCCTCCCTGTGGGAGGAGCAGAGGAAGCAGCGGGCCCAGGTGGCCTTCGAGTGTGACGAGGACAAGGATGAGAGGGAGACGCCTCCGCGGGTCAGTACTCAGCCCGCACATACACACACTTGCAGACAGCGAGAGGCACCTTGCTTACGTACATAAATGCACACACGCTGATACACACACTTACAAACACACACACTTGTGTACACAGTATGCACACACCTCTCTTTCCTCACTGGGTTGTAGATTGTAGCTAGTGTGGTTGACAAAGTGTCAGAGGGTGATATTATGCAAAAGTGAGCTAATGAAAGTAGATGAAAAACGATGTCCAGTTGGCGTGCGAGGAAAATGAGGGTCAAATAACCTTGCTTTGTACTCACAATGCTTACGCACATTACACAGTCCTCATTACTAAGTTGTCAAGGTTGTTGAAACACTATGGCAAGGGATAGGCTTTCTGGTGTAAAAGCACGTTTTTTTTGCTGTCTCGTGTTAGAATGTAAAATCTAGGTCTGTTGAGTCACCTTATGTATCAGAAGACTTCAAGCTACAGCCACATTACCTATCACAGATTGGCCTTTCCCTCTTCCCTTGTATTATAGAGAGATGTCTGCATGTTACTGCCTGCATGTTACTGCCTGTACCGGAGTCTCTACGGAATGTCCAGTTGTCCAATGTCTATTGTCTCACACTGAAATGGAAGCTGCTTGCAGTTCATAGTGAGGAGGTTCTGAATCATTTCTTTCCAACCAATTGTGGTGTTTCACACAGTCTCACAGTCTCCAACATGTGCCACTGGCACAATATGGCTGTCTGGCTGCAGTGTCTCTCCAGCAGACTGGGAGGACGGGCCTGCTGGGGAGAGGCACACCGCCTCTCAAGCTGTCAGTCTGAATGAGGAGCAGCAGTGTCACCTCCATTGGCAGCCGAGCCCAACTGCTCCCCCTCCCCCTCCATCATCCAAGTCCCTCACCCATGTCCCTCACCCAAGTCCCTCTCCCCACCCCCTGAGGAACCCTCCTGGTTCACTGTTTTTTAGTTTTTCTTCTCTCACGTGTGCATGTCTCTTTAGGAGGGCAACCTGAAGCGCTACCCGACACCGTACCCAGACGAGCTGAAGAGCATGGTGAAGACGGCCCAGTCGATCGCTCACAGGCTGAAGGAGGATGAGTCGGGCGACGAGTCGGGGAAGGATGCCAGACCTAATGAGCGGATCCATGTGGGAGTGCAGGACGTGGGAGTCAAGGTTGAGCCTATTGTCTGTAAACACTGGCAGATGTGCAAACTACACACACACACACACACACACACACACACACACACACACACACACACACAGACAGACAATAAACAACTTGGATACAGCGTGTTGTATTGGAAAATAACCTAAGATAAAATTAAGACTGCTCCACGTGGTGTATGGTTTCACAAGTATTTGCATATAAACATATTCTGTTGGAAATACAATGAATCTCCATGAGCCTATTGTACATTAATTCACTGTTACACTTTATTACAGTTCTGTCCAATATTTACTTGCCACCTAATTACAAGTTAGATGGGTAACAAATTACATAACAACAACAACCTAATAATGACTCTGTAATAGAAACAGGTCTGCTTTATATAACCTTCTGTTGGTTTGGGGTTTTGACCAGGTGATCGAGGCTCCCCGCGCCAATGGCAAGCCAGTAGAGATGGAGCCCAAAGCGCCTGTCTGTGTCCAGGACTCCACAGTACCCCTGGAGACCTCTGAATCCTACACCTCCCAGAAGACCTCACTCCGGAGCTCGGACAATACCAAGACCATGAACCACGAGGACACCCTGGAGGTACGCTACTCTGAACGGTGCTACACATCACACCTCATTGGCCATACACATTGTGACTCTTGCACATTTATTTTGTGGTCGTTTGTGTCAAGTCTTTTTCTCTGCAGGATTCTGAGGAGCTTTCATCTGAGGAGGAGATGAAGATGGCGGAGATGAGACCGCCTCTCATTGAGATCTCCATCAACCAGCCCAAAGTGGTGGCACTTAGTAAAGACAAAAAAGGTACCACGGCAGACACATGGCTCCTTTTAGGATTAACAACTGCTAGAAGTAGTACACGGTTAGAAAGATGGTTCTACAACTATGTAACTACTGACAAGTTGATTACATCATGCGCCCTCAGTGTACACAGCTTGGTAGTACACCCAGAAATCATCTAAAACCCTCTCAGAACTATGAATGTGTACACACTGACCGAGTTCTCCTCTCTTGGTTGGACAGATGACGGTAAAGACGCTGACTCGTTGCTGGACGAGACAGTGGCCAACAGCAATCAGAACAACAGCAACTGTTCGTCCCCATCACGCATGTCGGACTCGGTGTCTCTGACCACGGACAGCAGTCAGGACAACTCCCTGTGCACCCCCGAGAGAGAGGCCAAGATGCCCTTCCTACCCAAGAGCAGGTGGGTGAAGTCTAGTTTTTCTCAGGGTTTCTTGAGGATGGAGGGTGGGATTTACTTGCTATTAGGGATGTGATTTATTTTAAAATAGAAGCTCTAAACATCGTAATCAAAAGATCACTAGGGTGCATAGAACAGTGAAGTTTTTTTCTCATTTGAAATGTTGGCTCAACTAAGGAAATAACTTTGGATGTGTTCATACTAGATCTAACTAAGAAGGTTGGATTTCCTAGTCATTGCGAGTGTAGGCCGAGGTTCCTGCGCAGCTGCCATGCTTATACTCTGAATGCCTGAACACTCGACAACAACAACAAACCATTATGTTGTGCTTTCTGTTCCAGGCAAGAGGATGAGAACATGAATCAGCAGAAGGTAAGCACCCCTCTCTTCCAGAACGGCAACGGCTCAGACACGACCCTGCAGGCCCTCCTGAAGAACCAGCAGTGCTACGAGTCCAAGCCAGAGAAGATTGTGGGGGACTACGACCTGTCCATGGAGGAGAGGCTGGCCTTCATCAAGAAGGGCATCAACAACGGCATGGGCGACGGCTACACCAAGTGGGACCAGATCAACATGAACGTGGCTAAGCTGCCGCTGCAGCCGGACAACATGGTGGTCCA
This sequence comes from Salmo trutta, assembly GCF_901001165.1. Taxonomy (NCBI): domain Eukaryota; kingdom Metazoa; phylum Chordata; class Actinopteri; order Salmoniformes; family Salmonidae; genus Salmo; species Salmo trutta. Next base: position 27,093,587 of record NC_042979.1, read on the forward strand.
ACTGGATGACTGTCAGAATGGCACGAGCACCAAGAAGGCCTTTCACCACTTGCCTCCGCCGTATAACAACGAAAACTCCACGGCGCCCATTACAGACCACTTGGAGAACGGCAACCAGCTGGGCGACCACTTTAACGGCCGCTCCAGCGAGGGATTGGCCGTGTCACCCATGAGGTTAGACTCTGCCACGTCGGTAGTGCGGACGGCTTCGGCGGGCGTGACGGCCAGCAGTGACATGTCACTGTCTCGCAGCACAGAGGAGCTGTCCCCGGTGGCCAAGGCTCAGAGCATCACCAACATCGAGACAGGGGAGATGAAGCTGTACTCCTTGGACACTGAGGGGGGCTCCTACGAGGGTGGCGTAGTGGGCAGGATGGCCGGAGCCGTACCGGGGGCCCAGGGTCAAAGCATCGTCCGCAGCAAGTCAGCCTCCCTGCTTAACGACCAGCCCTTCCAGGTCTACCCTGGCTCCTCAGCCTCTTCCTCCGACCTGCTCTCCAGCTCCTCAAAGCCTCCTGTCAGCACCGGCCGCTACCCCGTCCCCACAGGCATGGCCATGGGCCCGCCGCCCCAGTACAACGTCCAGTACACCAGCAGCGTCTTGCCCAAAGAAGGCCTGTGGACCCATAGGACCCCCGTCCCCCCCGACCAGGGCTACCTCCCTCCACCCCAGCACTCTCTGGCCAACACCAACTACTCCAACCGCAACCAGGCCCCTCCATATCCCCACCAGGTCCAGCAGAGAGGCCCGCCCATGGGGCCCAAGCAGCTCGGTGACATGTGGGCTAAGGAGAGACACCTGCCCCCCGGTGGTCAGCCACGGAGCAGCACCCTGCAGAGGCAGAGCAGCAGCTCCTCCACAGCCTCTATGGGGGACCCCCGGCGCATGCAGGTGCCCGAGGGCGACTACATGACGTACAGGGACATCCACACCCTGGGCCGGGGGCCGCTGGCCATAGCCCAGACCATGCAGAGGCCTCTGTCGGCCCGCACTTACAGCATAGATGGGCCCTGTGCCCCCAGGCCTCACAGCGCCAGGCCACAGCCTCACGAGCTGCCCGAGAGGACCATGTCGGTCAGCGACTTCAACTACCAGCACATCAGCCCCAGTAAAAGGCCCAACCCCAGGGTGAAGTCTGAGCACTCGCTGTTGGACGGGCCAGGAGGACCGGGAGCAGGAGGAAGGGTACCAGTGGATTGGAGAGACCAGGTGATGCGCCACATCGAGGCCAAGAAGATGGAAAAGGTAGAGTATTTGACAAATATTTAATGAGCGATCTATTTGATTGTACTTTTCATTCAGTATGATTGATAATAATCTTAATGGCCAATCTTAATGACATATCCCACGATAGAGGTCACATCTGTTTGGCCAATCTTAATGACATATCCCACGATAGAGGTCACATCTGTTTGGCCAATCTTAATGACATATCCCACGATAGAGGTCACATCTGTTTGGCCAATCTTAATGACATATCCCACGATAGAGGTCACATCTGTTTGGCCAATCTTAATGACATATCCCACGATAGAGGTCACATCTGTTTGGCCAATCTTAATGACATATCCCACGATAGAGGTCACATCTGTTTGGCCAATCTTAATGACATATCCCACGATAGAGGTCACATCTGTTTGGCCAATCTTAATGACATATCCCACGATAGAGGTCACATCTGTTTGAGTGGGAACATGAGTAAGAATATCACATGGTTATGGTGTTATTAACAGCCCAGGTTGTTATTTTATTTATTTTTTTGATCATGTGTTAGCTGAGATGACCTCACACCGTCCATTCAGAAACCACATGAACCACATTATAGCGGTGTTTCTTTTTCATTATCCATCTTCATGACCTGTCCAGTTCCTTACATGAAAATAGCCACTTCAGACTATTGACCTCAGCCCTGGCTCCAGGGTGACCATAGCGCGACGCCAGCTGACTTGAGTCTGGGGGTGTTCCTTAGTGTCTCTCCTTTGGGTCGTCGATAGCACAGGTTGATGGGAGCTACAGTCTACAGTCTCAATGGCCACTTCATCATCACAGTTACTGTGGGCACCTTTAGAATGCAGCCTTAAAAGTGGCTGCCCTGATGTTATCAAAGAAGCATGGTTTAATCAGTAGCTGGGTTTCCATCCAACTGGTGACAATTTTCATGCTAACTTTCTAGAATCTGTATAAAGAAAATAAGCACTTTTTCCCTCCAGTAGTATGTTTCCACCAAACTTATTGTGGATAAAAATCAGTGCATGATGACCTAGTGCACACAAAATGTACTTTTTTGCAAAAATGTTCATGTATTGAATACATGTTTCCATCGCATTTTCAACTCTTTTGATAGTTTTGTCACAAAAACTATTGTATTATTGGCACATGCGCTCTAGCCAACAGCTCACAGATACAGTAGGCTGTGCAGGTAGGCTTCTCTACATGATGAGATTATTATGGATAATTGCGGGAATATTTGTATTTGTCAAACGGCAGTCAAGCATCAATGTCAAGCAGAATAAAACCCTTGATATTTATTGGAAAGGAGCATCGAGATCGCCGTGCACTTTCACCACCCTGTGAAGTTCATCATCTTATTTTGTCTGTAGCCTAATAAACTGCATGCTTTCCTGAGTCATAGTAGGAGGACCACACACCAATATAGAACATAGTCAAAATAAAGAGAAACTTGAATAATGAGGAGGTGTGTCCAAACTTTTGACTGGTACTGTATATACTGTATAAATGCATTACATGTGACTACCTCATGAAGCTAGTTGAGAGAATGCCAAGAGTGTGCAAAGCTGTCATCAAGGCAAAGGGTGGCTACTTTGAAGAATCTCAAATATAAAATATATTTTGATTTGTTTAACACTTTTTTGGTTACTACATCCTTCCATATTTGTTATTTCTTAGTTTTGTTGTCTTCACTATTATTCTACAATGTAGAAAATAGTAAAAATAAAGAAAAACCCTTGAATGAGTAGGTGTGTCCAAACTTTTGACTGGTACTGTATATAAATGATTGTTTCCCTAAGCATGTCTATGTTGCATCAGTATGTTTGGAGTAACAGCAAACAAGCTGCTACTAACGCAATGTACAAATGTTGTTGAAGCATGTGGAATATTAGCATTAACATTATTATTTACATTATTTTATTAATCATTACTACTTGGTGAAATGCATGTTCACTAAAGTGTGTGTCTGTGTGTGTTGGCTGTATGTGTGTGTTGCCTGTATGTATAATGTGGTGTGTCGCCCTCCTCCGCTCAGTACGCCCTGTCTCTGTCCTATAATTCCAATTATGCCCCGCTGAGCTGCTCTCACTACGGCAGCTCTAGGGACGTGCACCACACAGGCAGCCAAGGCTCTCTGGTCTTTAGTGCTGCCGCAGACGGACGGCCCTACGGAGCCCAGGGCCTCTGTGTGAGTACCAGACTGTTCTGGGGCTGGACTACAGCTCAGCCTCCTAGCTCCTAGCCTCCTTCTACCCAGGCAGATCTGATTGCCGTCTCCTACCACTTTTCAGCTTTGGCCCCGTTCCAATACTTTTAAAAGGACTCTTTGTCTTCCACGTCTTTCAATTCCAAAAAACAATGTCCTCCTCAGTTAAGATTGATCATTTCATTGAGCATTTTTGTGATATCCCGTCCATGAGGTTGTCACTGATCTGTGCGTGATGGGATGAGAAATGAAAACAAGGTTTCTCTACACTCTGTTTGCGTCCATCACTCCAACCCTCAGATCTGGGATGACCTTACAGAAGGATTCAAGGAAGGATGCATTTTAGAACTATTGGAAACAGGGCCTTTGTACTGTAAAGCTCCTTACTGTGACGCAACTTATCTTGTTTGAAAGGGGCATCTTTTGTCCGTGCACATTAAGGCCACTCTACCATAAACTGTAGGCAAACTCACGGTTTCAATCTCTATCAGGGATTCAAGTAGAAGAAACTCCTAGCTGTGTAGAAAGGCATCCTGCAAATACCAATTGAGACCTGGCATATCTAGCACAATGCTTCTGTTGTATAAGTTGAACATTTTTGTAGTCTCTCAATTTACAGCAGACTAGTACCTTATCCAAACAGTAGTAGGGTTGAAGAGGGCTGAAGCACCATTGTATTATCTGTATGAGTTTTTCTCTACTTTAACCTATTTTCTGTCAGACAGTAGCTGTGTGTCATTATAGGCCATATGATAGGATACCGTTGGCAGTGAGATACTGAACAGGGATTCCACTGGCTTGGTGTAGTGGAATCTAATTTATCCAATTAAATCACTGAGTCTGAAGTCTTTGATAAGCAGTATAGTCTACAAGTCCCTCATCTCTGCCCTGAAATAACATCAGGTTGCATATTACGGAGTCGGATGTGTATAATAATAGTAGCATGTTGCATGATACAAAATGCCCCTTTTTAAACCTGGCTTCCCTCCCAATCTATGATTCACTTATCCCCCCCCCACACCTTCCAGCACTCCAAACAAAATGTAGCGCACCTCCCTCGCTAGTCAAAGACTGTGATTATTTATTCCGAAAAACTGATTCTTCCCTTTTAACGACACCTTGACTCATCATCAATCATCATCTCGCTTAATGCCTCCTCTTTTGATCACTTCAGAATCACCTCTTAACCCTTTCACTTCTTTGTGTGGAGATGAGCACTGTGTTTGTCCAGTGTAAGTATGGGGTATGTAGTTGAAAGAAGAAGTAGGTGTGGTGTTAGATTGAGTCTTAGTGTGGAAAATGGCTGCAAACGCTTTCATTTGCACCTGGTGTTATTATGGTGTCTATGTCTTATAAAATGATGAACCATTCTTTCCTTTCCTATGTATTATTTATATAGGACACTGCTTTTGGCTATGTAGTCCCCAATGTAGGGAAACATCATCCTCATTGTTAAGAATGTTATCCTTAGATATGATTTTCATAGGTGTGGGAATTACTTAAGAGAAATGTCAGAATTAATGGTTAACACAACATATTAAAGAAATCTTAACCGAACATGTAACTAACATTATTAGCCTCGATCAGATCATGGTCAACTAATTCACCTAAGACATGAAGAATTACATTCCATTTGCATTTGATTAATTTAGCAGATGCTCTTATCCAGAGCAGATGCTCTTATCCACAGTTAGTGCATTCATCTTAAGATAGCTAGGTGGGACAACCACATATCACAGGCACAGGCATATCACAGGCATAGAATCTAATTTCTATGCTGTGATATGTGGTTGAGTGTTAGTTTAAAAAATGTGCGTAGAGGCGTGTTTGTCATCGACAGACAGTGGTCAGCACATGGTCTTTGTTACTAATCACCTGTCATTGTTCCCTCTACAGGATGACGTGTTAGGTCCTCAAGGACAACAGGGCTACACCATGGACACCCTCCGAAAAGTAAGTGCACACTAGAGCCATATGTAGAGCATAGGACACCCATAAACCAATCTAAAATTGGTGTTTCTTTTCCTACTGTATGATATTAGGAATGCAGACCATAAAGACCAGGGAATAGTTATAGGCCTACACGGTATTGAAGAGTTTGTTAACTGAACGGTATTTGACAATGTATTCTTCAAGTGAAATTATTTTTCAAATCCATCATACGGCCCCGCCATAAAGTGCCTGCCTGTCTGTCCCATTTCAGCACATGCATTCCCGACCACTGTAAGTAGAGCGTGGGCTAGCCCAGTCCAAGCAGCCTGATTAGAGAGCTGGCTGGCTGAGGATTGAGGTATTGACCCAGCAGCAGCAGGAGTAGCGTAGCAGCACCATCCTCCTCCCCACCAGTGATTAATGAGTTCTAATTAACGAGATCTGCCTTGAAAGAGATTACTGTTCAGGCTTATCTATTCTCATGGGAGATCTGCATCCACCAGGTCCCCCGGTGTCTCACAGAGAGGGTTGGAGGAGCGTTGCTTCAGTTATACTGGTATTAAGAACTCAGCTGGGTGGAATACGGTGTTGGAAGCTTAGAGCGCTCATAAGCCCAGTCCACTGAGTGGGCTCTTGACCTTCATCACTAGGCTAGATATACAGTATGGTGCGGTGTCCATGGACGTTTCGAGGAATTAAGATTTATAAAGCAAGTAATATGCAAGATATAGGCAGAAGAAACGATTAAAAGTATGAGTATTCTCCTGTATGTACAGTGTTTCTATATGAAAACTTCTCAGTCGAGGACTGCATGTGAAGATGCTCATTGGAAATATTTGATACCCAGAAATCTCCCCCTTTCCATGACCTGTGAAATAATTATTTCAACATAGGCACATTTTTCGCAATTCTATTTACACTGAGATAGAATTCCATTTATATTGAGAGAGAATTCCGTTTACACTGAGATGGAATTCCATTTATACTGAGAGAGAATTCCATTTACACTGAGATGGAATTCAATCTGTGGCTATGGATGCCTCGCTCCCACCCGCCCCTACTGAAACCTCTTCCTCAAAGCTAAGAATCCGGATCATGTTCTGCCCATGTGTTATTTTACGCACACATTCGCTATGTAGCCTATGTCTCTGCCTCATATTTCTGAAGAGCTGAAATAAAAACCCTGAGGCGATTTGACCAAACATTCCAAAACATATACAGTATATTATAAATCCAACAACCTTCTCTGTCTGTTGTAACGAATCTTGCAGTCCCTACACTTTGGAGCAAAAAACAATCAGTGTTTTGTGTTAGGATATAGGCCAATGTAGGCTCCCGTGTGGCTCAGTTGGTAGAGCATGGCTCTTGCAACACCAGGGTTGTGGGTTTGTTTCCCACGGGGGAACAGCACAAAAATGTATGCACTCACCACTGTAAGTCGCTCTGGATAATACCATGTGCTAAATTACTAAAATGTAAATGTTATCTTTATAGTTTTTTCTCCCATATCGTAGTTCCTGAAAAAATAACACTACTTGCCTGTCTGCCTCCTGCGCAGTTTAGCCAATATTTGCAATGATGACAAAAAATAACATTCAATCGCTAATTAGACAGCTCATCTCTCCTTACTCATCAACTCCAGGTCTGACGCCATTGAGAAAATGGTAGGCGCAAAAACCATAGTAATCGAAAGGCTTAAAAAAGACTGGAGTTTGCATGTGGTAAAATCAAGGATGTGAAAATGAGAATAGCTAAAGTTGAAAAGAGTGTGAAAAAGGTGGAACAGATTAACAATGTCTACCATAGATGTCTCACTGATCTGGAGCAATACACAAAGAAGATGGAACCTGAGACTCTATGGCGTGCCCGAGGTGGAGAATGAGGATGTGCGGCTCGAGGCTATCCGCATCTGCCAAGAAGTTATGCCTGCAGAGAAGAATAAAGTTGGTGATGACATCGATGTTGTGCATCGCCTCGGCAAGAAGAAACAGCAAAACGATTGAAGACCAAGGGGCATCATCATCATCCCCTTCACTTCCATATTCTACAGGGATGCTGTCTGGAAAGCTGCCATGGTCTACGTTTCGCTGAGCATCTTAGCCCGGAGGACATAGAAAGGAGGAACAATGTAAGGGGTGCGTACTCGCGGCAGAGAAGTCAGACTCAGGATAGCAAAAACTGTGCTTCCAACGGCGCAGTTTAATAATAAAAACCACCGGAAAACAGAACAATCAATAAATGGGTACAAAAGCACTTACAATAAACAATACCAGACAAGGACATGGGGGGAACAGAGGGTTAAATACACAACATGTAATTGATGGAATTAAAACCAGGTGTGTGGGAAGACAAAACAAATGTAAAATGAAAGGTGGATCGGCGATGGATAGAAGACCAGTGACATCGACCGCCGAACGTCGCCCGAACAAAGAGAGGGACCGACTTCGGAGGAAGTCGTGACAAACAAGTTGTGGCCAACGATCAAGAATGCGCGAAATGAGGAAAAGGCTGCCTACTTCGTCGGAGGACGAGGCTTCATCAACGGTTCGGAAATCCATGTTCCTCCCTAGAATCTCACCAGAAGGAACAGATTGATGGTTTCAGCCATGGTATTCTAATGTTCCTTGTACTGACTACCTGACAGGCCTCTGGTGACTGTTTTTCAGACTATTCAGGTACCTCAATTCCTCTGACATTAGTTTTTTCTTGTATGACCAAGGCCTATTTTCTTTACAAACTCGTGAAGAAGACTGGAAGTTTTATTTACTTTGTATGCATAGTTGTATTTATTTTGTATTTTTATTTATCACAATAGTCCCTGATTACACTAAAGAAGGTTTTTATTCTCTCTTTCTTCCAGAGAACACTTGGTTTGGTCTTGAACATTACGAAACAATTTGAAGCGCAAGGCCTTATTTTTATTTAAGAAACAACTTCGAACAGATTTTAGTTTTTTCAAGAGTCGCACACAATTTCTGCTGATGCCAACTCCTGGAAGTCACAGTGGGGCAACGATATTTGGCCGTCCCATGGCTCTGAACGCTCCGCTGGGGTCATTACAATGAAGAATACCTTTGGTGGTAACATTCTACACTTGGACTGTGACCCCTTTGGTCATTTTATTTGTCTTGTGATCAGTTACAATGACATTACGCTCATTACTGTTAACCTCAACGGGTACAACACCAAACATGACAATGATGAGTTGCTTGAATCTGTAGAGAAACATACAGTACCAGTCAAAAGTTTGGACACACATACTCATTCAAGGGTTTTTCTTATTTTTTAACTATTTTCTACATTGTAGAATAATAGTGAAGAAATCACAACTATGAAATAACACATATGGAATCATGTAGTAACCAAAAACAAATCAAAATATATTTTATATTTGAGATTCTTCAAAGTTGCCTTGATGACAGCATTGCACACGCTTGACATTTTCCAGCTTCATGAGGTACCTGGAATGCATTTCAATTAACAGATGTGTGTTGTTAAAGGTTAATTTGTGGAATTGATTTCCTTCTTAATGTGTTTGAGCCAATTAGTTGTGTTGTGACAAGGTAGGGGTGGTATACAGAAGATAGCCCTATTTGGTAAAAGACCAAGTCCAAATTATGTCAAGAACTGCTCAAATAATCAAAGAGAAACAACAGTCCGTCAAATCAAATTGTATTTGTCACATGCGCCTGAATACAACAGGTGTAGACCTTACAGTGAAATGCTTACTTATAAGCCCTTAACCAACAATGCAGTTTTAAGAAAATACCCCCAAAAAAGTAAGAGATTAGAATAATAAATAATTAAAGAGCAGCATTTACTAACAATAGAGGGGCTATATACAGGGGGTGCCAGTACAGAGTCAATGTGCTGGGGCACAGGTGTCGAGGTAATTGAGGTAATGTGTACATGTAGGTAGAGTTATTAAGGTGACTATCCATAGATAATAACAGAGAGTAGCAGCAGTGTGGAGGGGATAGGGGGGCAATGCAAATAGTCTGGGTAGATATTTGATTAGCTGTTCAGGAGTCTTATGGCTTGGAGGTAGAAGCTGTTTAGAAGCCTCTTGGACCTAGACTTGGCGCTCCGGTACAGCTTGCCGTGCGGTAGCAGAGAGAACAGTCTATGAGTAGGGTGGCTGGAGTCTTTGACAATTTTTAGGGCCTTCCTCTGACACCGCCTGGTATAGAGGTCCTGGATGGCAGGAAGCTTGGCCCCAGTGATGTACTGGACTGTACACACTGCCCTCATTACTTTAAGACATGAAGGTCAGTTAATCCGGAAAATTTCAAGAAGTGCAGTTGCAAAAACCATCAGGTGCTATGATGAAACCGGCTCTCATGAGGACCGTCACAGGAAAGGAAGACCCAGCGTTACCTCTGCTACAGAGGATACGTTCATTAGAGTTAACTGCACCTCAGATTGCAGCCTAAGTAAATGCTTCACAGAGTTCAAGTAACAGACACATCTCAACATCAACTGTTCAGAGGAGACTGCGTAAATCAGGCATTCATGGTCGAATTGCTGCCAAGAAACCACTACTAAAGGACACCAATAAGGAGAAGAGACTTGCTTTGGCCAAGAAACACAAGCAATGGACATTAGACCGGTGGAAATCTGTTCTTTGGTCTGATGAGTTCAAATTTGAGATTTTTGGTTCCAACCGCTGTGTCTTTGTGAGACGCAGAGTACAGTCGTGGCCAAATGTTTTTAGAAAGACAAATAAGTCTGCTGCCTCAGTTTGTATGATGGCAATTTGCATATACTCCAGAATGTTATGAAGAGTGATCAGATGAATTGCAATTAATTGCAAAGTCCCTCTTTGCCATGCAAATTAACTGAATCCCCCCCAAAAAACATTTCCACTGCATTTCAGCCCTGCCACAAAAGGACCAGCTGACATCATGTCAGGGATTCTCTCGTTAACACAGGTGTGAGTGTTGACGAGGACAAGGCTGGAGATCACTCTGTCATGCTGATTGAGTTCGAATAACAGACTGGAAGCTTCAAAAGGAGGGTGGTGCTCATTGTTCTTCCTCTGTCAAACATGGTTACCTGCAAGGAAACACGTTCTGTCATCATTGTTTTGCACAAAAAGGGCTTCACAGGCAAGGATATTGCTGCCAGTAAGATTGCACCTAAATCAACCATTTATCGGATCATCAAGAACTTCAAGGAGAGCGGTTCAATTGTTGTGAAGTAGGCTTCAGGGCGCCCAATAAAGTCCAGCAAGCGCCAGGACTGTCTCCTAAAGTTGATTCAGCTGCGGGATCGGGGCACCACCAGTACAGAGCTTGCTCAGGAATGGCAGCAGGCAGGTGTGAGTGCATCTGCACGCACAGTGAGGCGAAGACTTTTGGAGGATGGCCTGGTGTCAAGAAGGGCAGCAAAGAAGCCACTTCTCTCCAGGAAAAACATCAGGGACAGACTGATATTCTGCAAAAGGTACAGGGATTGGACTGCTGAGGACTGGGGTAAAGTCATTTTCTCTGATGAATCCCTTTTCCGATTGTTTGGGGCATCCGGAAAAAAGCTTGTCCGGAGAAGACAAGGTGAGCGCTACCATCATTCCTGTGTCATGCCAACAGTAAAGCATCCTGAGACTATTCATGTGTGGGGTTGCTTCTCAGCCAAGGGAGTGGGCTCACTCACAATTTTGCCTAAGAACACAGCCATGAATAAAGAATGGTACCAACACATCCTCCGAGAGCAACTTCTCCCAACCATCCAGGAACAGTTTGGTGACGAACAATGCCTTTTCCAGCATGATGGAGCACCTTGCCATAAGGCAAAAATGATAACTAAGTGGCTCGGGGAACAAAACATCGATATTTTGGGTCCATGGCCAGGAAACTCCCCAGATCTTAATCCCATTGAGAGCTTGTGGTCAATCCTCAAGAGGCAGGTGGACAAACAAAAACCCACAAATTCTGACAAACTCCAAGCATTGATTATGCAAGAATGGGCTGCCATCAGTCAGGATGTGGCCCAGAAGTTAATTGACAGCATGCCAGGGCGGATTGCAGAGGTCTTGAAAAAGAAGGGTCAACACTGCAAATATTGACTCTTTGCATCAACTTCATGTAATTGTCAATAAAAGCCTTTGACACTTATGAAATGCTTGTAATTATACTTCAGAATTCCATAGTAACATCTGACAAAAATATTGAAAGACACTGAAGCAGCAAACTTTGAAAATTAATATTTGTGTCATTCTCAAATTTTTGCCACAACTGTAGGTGAACAGATGATCTCCGCATGTGTGGTTCCTACAATTAAGCATGGAGGAGGTGTGATGGTGTGGGGGTGCTTTGCTTGTGACACTGTCCGTGATTTATTTAGAATTCAAGGCACACTTAACCAGCATGGCTAACACAGCATTCTGCAGCGATACGCCATCCCATCTGGTTTGCGCTTAGTGGGACAATCATTGGTTTTTCAACAGGACAATGACCCAACACACCTCCAGGCTGTGTAACGGCTATTTGACCAAGAAGGAGAGTGATGGTGTGCTGCATCAGATGACCTGGCCTCCACAATCACCCGACCTCATACCAATTGAGATGGTTTGGGATGAGTTGAACCGCAGAGTGAAGGAAAAGCAGCCAACAAGTGCTCAACATATGTGGGAACTCCTTCAAGACTGTTGGAAAAGCATTCCTCATGAAGTTGGATGAGAGAATGGCAAGAGTGTGCAAAGCTGTCATCAAGGCAAAGGGTGGCTACTTTGAAGAATATATATATATTGATTTGTTTAACACTTTTTTGGTTACTACATGATTCCATATTTGTTATTTCATAGTTTTGTTGTCTTCACTATTATTCGACAATGTAGAAAATAGGAAAACATTAAGAAAAACCCTTGAATGAGTAGGTGTGTCCAAACTTTTGACTGGTACTATATACTTAATTGGTTATCTACATTTCCCAATTCATTATTATTGATAGAAGGGGACTTTAACATTACTATAGATAATTCAACTGTAGATGGCTCCCAGGTAGGCCAACCAATCAGAATTTGGATGTATACTTTTTATGGAAAAGTTTGATCTTACTGATATATGTAGAGAGAGGTTTCCGGTCGACACATCATTCACTTGGACTAGCAAAACAGATTCCAGACAGTCCAGAATAGATTTTTTGCTTATACCGAAATGTATTTATAGTGAGTGTGTTACTACAAATATTTGTACTATTCCCCTCACAGACCATAGGGCCATTGATGTCAAAATATTTGTCCCTGATACTAACCTTGGTAGATCATCCTACTGGAAGCTAAATGGCTCCTTATTAAATAATGATTTAGTTAAGTTTGAGGTTAATGATCTGCTCTCACACTTTTGGGAAAGAGCTTGTGAAGAAAAATCTTAATGCAAGAACTGTGAGCATTTTAAATTTAAAGTGGCCAAATAACTTAGAAAATATGGTAGTGGTCTTGCTAAGACCAGAAGAGCTAAGGAGGAAAAGGGGATCAAGATAACTTCCCTTTCTCAGAGGTCCCCAGCCGGCCTCTAGGGGGAGGAGAAGATGGAACTGATTGAGTTACAAAATAAACTGGATAATATATATAGATTAATTCAACTGGATAATATACAGTGCCTTGCGAAAGTATTCGGCCCCCTTGAACTTTTCGACCTTTTGCCACATTTCAGGCTTCAAAAATAAAGATATAAAAAAATACAGTTTTATATCTTTATGTTTGAAGCCTGAAATGTGGCAAAAGGTCGAAAAGTTCAAGGGGGCCGAATACTTTCGCAAGGCACTGTATATAGATTAAATCAACTGGATAATATATATAGATTAAATCAACTGGATAATGTATATATATAGATTAAATCAACTGGATAAGATAAATAGATTAAATCAACTGGATAATATATATATAGATTAAATCAACTGTATAATATATATATACTGCTCAATAAAATAAAGGGAACACATAAACAACACATCCTAGATCTGAATGAAAGAAATAATCTTATTAAATAATTTTTTCTATACACAGTTGAATGTGCTGACAACAAAATCACACAAAAGTAATCAATGGAAATCCAATGTATCAACCCATGGAGGTCTGGATTTGGAGTCACACTCAAAATTAAAGTGGAAAACCACACTACAGGCTGATCCAACTTTGATGTAATTCCCTTAAAACAAGTCAAAATGAGGCTCAGTAGTGTGTGTGGCCTCCACGTGCATGTATGACCTCCCTACAACGCCTGGGCATGCTCCTGATGAGGTGGCGGATGGTCTCCTGAGGGATCTCCTCCCAGACCTGGACTAAAGCATCCGCCAACTCCTGGACAGTCTGTGGTGCAACGTGGCGTTGGTGGATGGAGCGAGACATGATGTCCCAGATGTGCTCAATTGGATTCAGGTCTGGGGAACGGGCGGGCCAGTCCATAGCATCAATACCTTCCTCTTGCAGGAACTGCTGACACACTCCAGCCACATGAGGTCTAGCATTGTCTTGCATTAGGAGGAACCCAGGGCCAACCGCACCAGCATATGGTCTCACAAGGGGTCTAAGGATCTCATCTCGGTACCTAATGGCAGTCAGGCTACCTCTGGCGAGCACATGGAGGGCTGTGCGGCCCCCCAAAGAAATGCCACCCCACACCATGACTGACCCACCGCCAAACCGGTCATGCTGGAGGATGTTGCAGGCAGCAGAACGTTCTCCACGGCGTCTCCAGACTCTGTCACATCTGTCACGTGCTCAGTGTGAACCTGCTTTCATCTGTGAAGAGCACAGGGCACCAGTGGCGAATTTGCCAATCTTGGTGTTCTCTGGCAAATGCCAAACGTCCTGCACGGTGTTGGGCTGTAAGCACAACCCCCACCTGTGGACGTCGGGCCCTCATACCACCCTTATGGAGTCTGTTTCTGACCGTTTGAGCAGACACATGCACATTTGTGGCCTGCTGGAGGTCATTTTGCAGGGCTCTGGCAGTGCTCCTCCTTGCACAAAGGCGGAGGTAGCGGTCCTGCTGCTGGGTTGTTGCCCTCCTACGACCTCCTCCACGTCTCCTGATGTACTGGCCTGTCTCCTGGTAGCGTCTCCATGCTCTGGACACTACGCTGACAGACACAGCAAACCTTGTTGCCACAGCTCGTATTGATGTGCCATCCTGGATGAGCTGCACTACCTGAGCCACTTGTGTGGGTTGTAGACTCCGTCTCATGCTACCACTAGAGTGAAAGCACCGCCAGCATTCAAAAGTGACCAAACCATCAGCCAGGAAGCATAGGCACTGAGAAGTGGTCTGTGGTCCCCACCTGCAGAACCACTCCTTTATTGGAGGTGTCTTGCTAATTGCCTATAATTTCCACCTGTTGTCTATTCCATTTGCACAACAGCATGTGAAATTTATTGTCAATCAGTGTTGCTTCCTAAGTGGACAGTTCGATTTCACAGAAGTGTGATTGACTTGGAGTTACATTGTGTTGTTTAAGTGTTCCCTTTATTTTTTTGAGCAGTGTATATAGATTAAATCAACTGGATAATATATATATATATATTAAATCAACTGGAGAATATATATAGATTAAAAGCAGAAGGAGCCTTTATTAGATCTAGGAATAAATGGCTTGAGGAGGGAGAACAGAATTCAACCTATTTCTACAAATAACACTATCCATAATGTTAACATTGATGGTGTTATTACAGATGACCAAAAATGTATCGCAAACTACTGTAGCAGTTTTTACAGGAAATTGTATAGCGCTACGTACTCTCAGGAATCCACAGACATGTTTTTTGACTCACTGAATAATGTTCACTCCACCAGTGATACAGAATCTAAACAGTGTGATGAACCCATCATCCTTGAAGAGATTATCGAGTCTATCAAACATCTAAAGAACGATAAATCCCCAGGTATTGATTGAATTACGTAAAAATTGTACAAGTTATTTTCTGAACAAGTAGCTCCCTTCCTACTTGAAGTCTTTTTAGAGAGTATTAAAAACAATGTTCTCCCTCCTACAATGACTCAGGGGTTAATAACACTGATACCTCAGCCTGAAAAAGAAGTGCTGGATGCAATCATTGATGAAACACAGTCTGGCTTTATGAGGAGCATACATATTTCTAACAATGTCAGACTAGTATTAGACGTACTTGACTACTCAGACCTAATAACCGAGGATAGCTTCATATTATCTTTTGATTTTTATAAAGCATTTGACACAGTGGAGCATCAGTTCCTCTTCCACCTTCTTGAGAAATGTGGCTTTGGGGATTTTTTCTGTAATGCTATTAAGACTCTATATATGAATGGTAACCTCTATCAAACTGAAACCTGGCACCTCACCTAGATTTGAGTTAAAGCGAGGAATTGGGCAAGGTTGTCCTATCTCACAGTATCTGTTTTTATTCATCACCGAACTTCTTACAAATTCTTTAAATAATAGTCCTGTACAAGGTATTTCCATAGCTGGTAAAGAAATTATGATAAGCCAGCTTGCTTACGATATTACACTTTTTCTGAAAGACGCTAGTCAGATTCCCATATCAATCAATGTGATAGAATAATTTTCGAAAGCATCTGGTCTATGTCTTAACATCAATAAATGTGAACTCATGGCTGTCAAAGATTATGTGACACCTTCATATTATGGTATTCCAGTAAAAGAAGAACTTACATATTTAGGCATAACCATTACTAAGGATCAGAAGTCTAGAGGCTTACTACATTTTAACCCTCATATTAAAAAACCCAGAAGAAGCTAAATCAATGAGGGACTTATCTTTAAAAGGAAGTCCTAATAACCAAGGCTGAGGGTATCTCTAGACTAACATATGCCGCTCTATCGTTTTGTCTTGATGGTAAAATAAGCAAAGAGATAGACCAGATGCTTTTCAACTTTCTGTGGAGAAACCGTTCGTTCCCATTACATTAGGAAAACTGTTGTGATGAACATGTATGAGTATGGTGGGCTGAACTGTACTACCTTAAATAATAATTTGAAGATCAATTGGATAAAACAATTCATAAGAGGACCCACTTCTATGTGGAACTTTATTCCTCATCATGTCTTCTCAACTTTTGCTGGCCTTAACTTCATGTTGGTTTGTAGTTATAATATTGACAAAGTTCCAGTGAAAACTCTGCTTTTCATCGGTTTTGTTGTTATGGTCCTTAAGTTATAAGCGTAATTTTTCTCCACACAGATATTGGAATAATCGGGACATATTATATAAAAATACTTCTTAGTTTTTAGAATATTGGTTCCGAAATAATATCTGGTGGTGAGCCGACTTGTAAATGCAGAGGGAATTCTTATCACTTTACAAGATCCCTGTAACACCTAAAGATTTTGCAATTGTTTTAGATGCCATTCCCTCGGGTGTTGCTTTATTATTCAGGAACGTGTCAAGACCTGACCCTCAGAACATACCTACAATTAACCATGTTGACGCATCAGTAGGAAAGATTTGTTTTTCTTTTAGTCCATTCAACAGCAATAGAGCTATACGAGCCTTGTTACAACAGGATGTTGTATCTATACCTTATGTCATGCCTTATTGGAATTGTTTTATTGATTATATCTGTTAAAAAAACTAAACAAATTCAAATTGTACCTTTTATAATGACCACCCAAAAACAGTGTTGCATCTTTTTTGGCATTGTATTCATGTAAGGAATCTGTGGCAAGACATCAGTAGATTTATAACACATTTATGAAGATTTTACACTATTGTGGAGAGATGTACTGCTTGGATTCTTTACTTACGATATAAATAAGTTGAAAAATGTTATGTAATTAATTTCATTATTCTTTTGGCCAATTTTCATTTTCACAAATGTAAATTTACAAACAAAACACAAAATTTTCTTACCTTCCAAAAAATACATTGAACTGTATTTTAAGACCATTAAAGACCATAAATGTGTGTATGTACCTTAAGGTCCTTGTGTAATGTGACATTGTACCCCCTAGCCCAAATGTCCTTTGTATATTCTTTATATATAAAAATAAAGACTGCTCATCTCTGTCTTGCTGCATTCCACATCTGGGCAGCGGAACATTCTAGGCATCCGAGCAGTTATGCTGACCGGTAAAAAGAGTCTGATAATGGGCGAGTTCGTTTTGCATCGCCCGGTGCCATAGTTATGTCAAATATGCTGCTATGTTGTGGCAAGAGTAAATAGCTGAATGTAACTCAGCAGCTAAGAAGAACATGAAATCGCTATATTGCCTGTTTGTGTCGTTCTTATGTTTGCAATACTGACAACAAATTTTTTACGAACATGTCAATCATGTATTTTGTGTAAAACATGTAAATAGCTATAGCTTACTCCCCTCCTGTAAAAAGAACATGAAATCGCACTTATGCTTACTGTCTGAGGCATGGAATACAATATTTCGAACAGTTTTGTGTACAACTTGAAGTTTGAAGGCTATACCATGACCAAACAAAGGCGATCAATTAGGGGGTAGCTGCAGCCGAGCAAAAAAATCCTGCACGAATATACTTATTTTTAGTCTGGGCAAATTGGGATACAGAACTCCGTATGTATCCGTAGCCGCTCCGGATACCCCTGCAGGTTGTCCGGTGATACTGCTACTGTCTCTTTTCAATCACCGGCTCAGACAGAGCTGCAGAATGAGGTCAGTCTGCTGTCTGGGAGAATTTTAAATGGTCTGTTTCAAGTGATGTCTTACAGAGAACTTCAGCCCGGCTCATAGAGAGCCCTTTTATTACACAGACATCAAGTCCTTATCAGATGTTAAGTTATCATATGTAAATGTCTCCTTTGAATGCACTGACTCAATGGTCTCTTTGTTTTAGTTCAATCTACTCTGTTCTTCTTAGACTTACTGTCGATCTGCCTGGATGTACATTTGGAGGAAATAATGTATGGGATCTTTTGTAGATAGACTCACGTGGATAGGGCAAATGTATTTGAACTAGAGTTATGGATAGGGAATTAATTAACTAATGTTGTTATTTAGACATGTTCTGGACAAATGTGGGGAATTTGTCGACATTTTGTGATTCTACCTTAAGTTTTACCAGGATGAAATGGTCCTTCACACCTGCCATTAAGAATTACTCTTGAATCACACCATAAAGAAAGTCTATTGCTTATATAGTGCACTTATTTTGACCAGAGCCCTAGCCTATCCTACCCTATTCCATAGAATGTAGGGAATAGGGTGTAATTTCAGAGTTGACTGGAGAAAACCCAAACCCCTGCCGGCCCAGCGTCTCCACCCCTCTGTCCTCCCTCCATTAATGGAACCTGCCAGTAACCGCAGCACCACCACCATCTAATAAAACTTCCTGAAATTATCTCTACGCTTTATCCTCCACACCAGTCGGAGCCAAATGATTTCCATGGCTTTGAGGGCGGTGGCGAGCCTGCTGCTGGACACACAGCAAGTGTCTCTAAGACAGAGCACCTTGCTGTTGCTAAATCAGCAGCTTCTGCTGAAATCACATTTTATTCTGTTACATCATGTTATTCTGTATGCCAGTCCTGCAGTCTATCTTATCCTTTGGCCAAATTTGAGGGCTTTTCTCTTGCTGGATTATAGCCTAGTATTTGTTTTCTTTAGTTTTAGAGGGTTATGGTAACCAAGGTGGTGGGAAAGTAGGGATTATAGTACTATGAAACCTCACGCAGTGTATTCCCAAACCATGCTGAAGTTGAAAGATTATTTATGGATGAGCCTTTTAGATATGCACTGACAATCAATTTTGTTGTTGGAATGTTAACTCTATAACAATGTCTGTCTCTTTGTTTCTGTGTGTCTGTCTGTCTGTGTATTGCCCAGGTGCCTTTGATGAATGGTCAGATGGGCGGTCCAGTGCGAGGCCAGATGACGTCGTGCCAGGCGCCCATGGCCCGCCACCCCTCCAGAGAGCAGCTCATCGACTACCTGATGCTTAAGGTCTCCCATGGCCAGCAGCCCCAGGGACCCCCTCCGCCACGGGCCACTCATGACACACTGCAGCAGGAGGTAGGATGGCGGGATGGATGAGAGACGGAAGAGTTACAGTAAAACAATGCTCCCCTATCCCTAGCCATGGAGAGTTATAGGGTGTCAGCCCACAACTAAAAACCTCATTCATCATCCAAACTTCCATTAACACCCCCTAGAGTCTATTGACGCACCGGTCCGTCAATCTAAGTAACATAGTAAAAAAATCCCCATCAAATGCTGTCGGTATAAGCTAGAGATATCTGTTTTTTTGCATTGGCTGCATCTCAATCCACCACATCTGCCTATGGCGGCCTTCTGCAGCTGTGTTTGTCAGACTATTATGACCACTCTATGGAAAGATGAGACTCACAAACACGATGGTGGTCCATTTTGCTCTACCACCACCACAAGAGTCACGGTGTTGTCTGAAGGTAACCGGTACCTGGTTAAAAATTCAATGGAAGTATGGAGGTACAGTAACTGTCTTTTTTGCCATTCATGAATGTGTAATCCAGTGCTTTTCCATGGGATTTGGTAGTGAAGGCCAAATTCTACATTTTATTTTTAATTTTTTTAATAAAATAAATATATATATATATATATATATTATGCCTAAAGGGGTACTAAAATTGAGAATGAAATAGCTAAATGACCATATTAAAAAATTCTATATGTCATCTTATAACCCCCCCCCCCCAACCAACTTGATTTGGTCAAACTCAGATAGGTGTTGTAGTGCTGGGCTTGAACTATACCATGTAGCGCTCGAGGAATAGGGTTGGTGACACTGACCACTAGGTTAAAGCATGCGTAACATGGTTTTGTTGTAACCTGAACTACCTGGGAAAAATGAAGAATCCTCCACAGTCTTATCCAATATTTTTCTCTGTGACTGTGATGTGTGTGACTTAGGGTTGCAAAGGGTCGGTCAATTTCCTGGAAACTTTCCATGGGAAGTTCAGCCCTGGAATTTGGGGAATTTTGCTTAAATTCATCAAAAAAGTTAGCTTATAACAGTGAACCTTTTTTGTGGGATACACATAAGGCAATTCAAGGTATTGTTTCATATTTTGGTTAAACTATCCCCAATTCAATGGAATTGAAACGTCTGCATGCACAGTGCACTCTTCCATCACATGTACAGCTGATTCTCAAGATCTTGCACACTAATGAGATGCTATTGAGCCCACACTACTACACTGTCTGAGCCAAAGACTACATGCTTTCTGGTAAGTTTTGATTGTAATAATCTCTACAGAAAAATGCCACGGGCACTATCTTATGTGTGAAGACATTTCACTGCAGCTAATGTAGAAGGAAAAGCTGTGTAAATTTGCAAATACCATGCCAAATCATATGTGAAGAATGCAACAAAGATGCAGAATCATCTGGCCAAGTGCATAAAGTTCCCTCAGCGCTCACAACAAGCAACCTCTGACAAAAGTCCCTCTACTTTTATTTGTGGTGAAAATTATGAATCAGACACCTTATCGATAGCAACAGCTAATTTTTTTGACTCAATGGAGGAATGTAGTCAGAGAAATGCTGATGAATGTCTTGCTCGAGCTGTGTATGCAACTGCTTCACCTCTGATACTCACAGGCAATGTGTATTGGAAGAGATTTCTAAATGTTCTACGCCCAGCATACACCCCTCCAACCAGACATGCTTTATCTACTCATTTGCTGGATGCAGAGTTCAACAGAGTTCAAGTGTAGGTCAAGCAAATCATAGAGAAAGCAGACTGTATTGCAATCATCTCTGATGGGTGGTCGAATGTTCGTCGGCAAGGAATAATTAACTACATCATCTCCACCCCTCAACCAGTATTCTACAAGAGCACAGACACAAGGGACAACAGACACACCGGTCTCTACATTGCAGATGAGCTGAAGGCAGTCATCAATGACCTTGGACCACAGAAGGCATTTGCACTGGTGACAGACAATGCTGCGAACATGAAGGCTGCTTGGTCTAAAGTGGAAGAGTCCTACCCTCACATCACACCCATTGGCTGTGCTGCTCATGCATTGAATCTGCTCCTCATGGCACTGAAAACATAATGGCACTGAAAACAATGGATACACTCAACAAGAGAGCCAAGGAAATGCCATCTACAGCCATCTACTTCACCAAGCAAAGTGAGAAGAATAAGAGCACCACAATGAGGCTGCCCAGCAACACCCGTTGGTGTGGTGTTGTCATCATGTTTGACAGTCTCTTTAATGGGAAGGAGTCTCCAAGAAATGGCCATATCACAGTCTGCCGATATGGACAGCCCCATCAAGAGGATCCTCCTGGATGATGTATTTTGGGAGAGAGTGGTAAGCAGCCTGAAACTCCTGAAACCTATAGCAGTAGCCATTGCACGGATTGAGGGAGACGCCATCCTGTCTGATGTTCAGACTCTGCTTGCAGATGTAAGAGAAGAAATCCATACTGCCCTGTCCACTTCACTGTTGCTCCAAGCAGAGGAAACTTTAGTTCTGAAATACATCAAAAGCATGAAGACTTCGTCCTGAAGCCCATATACGTCGCAGCGTGTATGGGCTTGTACCCCAAGTATGCCCAAGTATACTTGGACCCCAACTATGCCCATGTATACTTGGACCCCAAGTATGCTGGCAAGAGCATCCTGTCTGGTGTAGAGATCAACAAAGCCTATGGTATCATCACTACTGTGTCTTGCCACCTTGGCCTGGATGAGGGCAAGTTTCTTGGCAGTCTGGCGAAGTACAGTTCCAAGCAAGGGCTTTGGGATGGAGATGCAATATGGCAGTCGTGCCAACATATCTCATCAGCCACCTGGTGGAAGGGACTTTGTGGATCTTTGTGGATTTTCCCCTGTTGCCTCCATCATCCTCCAAATCCCACCAACATCAGCCGCCTCAGAGCACAACTGGTCCTTGTTTGGGAACACACACACACCAAAGCACGCAACAGGCTGACCAATACAAGGGTTGAAAAATTGGTGGCCATCTGGGCAAATTTGAGGCTTTTTGAGCCTGACAACGAGCTGTCCTCAACAAGGTTGGAAAGTGACAGTGAAGATGAGGCCTCAGTCTGATGTTCCAGAGGTGGACATTGAGGAAGCCATGGAAGCCTTAGAGGAAGACTACCAATGCTTTAGTTTCTAGACTATCATTTTACAGATGTATGTTGAAAACATTTTTGGGAGATGCGATGGATTATCGGGGATCATTCAATA
Source organism: Salmo trutta (assembly GCF_901001165.1). Taxonomy (NCBI): domain Eukaryota; kingdom Metazoa; phylum Chordata; class Actinopteri; order Salmoniformes; family Salmonidae; genus Salmo; species Salmo trutta. The sequence goes on from NC_042979.1 coordinate 27,116,102, forward strand.
TTCCTTTTCTTTTGTTGTTCAATGAAATCATCCCATGTGAAGAGTCAACTCATTTAATTAAAGTTAAATTCGTAACAAAATTGTTTTTTTTCTGTTGGAAGGGTTTAATAATTTGCAATTATGTCTACTTATGATAAGGTTTATGTTTGTCTCCATATGATATGGTAAATATATCCAATGCAAAAAACATTTACATTTAAAGGGTATTAATATTCATTTGCATATATTTCCATTAATTACCATATATTCCCGTTAATTCCCACAGAAAGTTTCCACCTCTGAATATGTGCAACCCTAGTGTGACTCATATTCAAATGTACAGTTTACAGTAAAGTCTCCTGTCAGGTGAGTAATATGTCTGTGTGTCTATTTCAGATCCGTGTGAAAGTGGAGAAGAACCCTGAGCTAGGGTTCAGTATATCAGGAGGAGTGGGAGGACGGGGAAACCCCTTTCGTCCGGAAGATAATGTATTTACGCTCATCAGCCCTCTTTTTCCCATAACAATGTAGTGTTGTCTATTTTTGCAGCCTAGTGCATGTGAAATTGATTGTAAACAGTTTCACATAGCATTTTTATTCAAATATGATCCATGAGTGTTATATTATAATTGTTAGCTGTGCTAGCAATTTAGCTTGTTGATGCATTTTTACTGATTTTGGAACAGTATCAATCAATGAAATGGTGTAATGGGTGTTGTTGACCAAATGGGTGTGGTGCTCTCTCTCTTCTCTCTCAGGGCATCTTTGTGACGAGGGTCCAGCCTGAGGGAACAGTCTCAAAGATCCTCCAGCCTGGAGACAAGATCCTCCAGGTAAATCCAATACCATTACCTCTATATCCTATCTAGCATAAATCTGTACAGTATAGGTTCTTTGCTGAACAGATGTTTACCTACTATGAACCCACTACAAACATCTGTAGTGCAGAGCCTGTGATCTAGCGGTAACGCCCTCTGTGACTCCGACTCTATGCACGGGTGTGCAACCCCAGCGGTGTCTAGGGTTCAATCTCCATCTCCACCTTTCTACTGTGTTTCTCCCACTTGTCTTCCCCTCTGATTTCAGTACAGTCTCAAGAAAGTGTTAAAATAGCGATAATAATAATAAACATTGAATAAAACATCAAAGCCAAAGTTGCAATCTTGGTTTTTAGCTAAATATCCACAAATCTCAAATGAAATCAATGAAATGTATTTATAAAGCTCTTACTCCTTTTCCACCCAGGCGAACGGATACAGCTTTGTGAACATTGACCACGGGAACGCCGTAGCCCTGCTGAAGACGTTTCCCACCACTGTGGATATGATCATCGTCCGAGAGGTGACAGCGTAGAGCGAGACAGACAGGACTGTGACCTCCGATCCAGACGAAACCACACGAGAACTGAATGTCCACTTCCTTCTTATTTTTATACACAGAGGAGCCTGGCAAAACTGCTTTATGGTGAAGAGAACCTTTAAGAGCTTTTGGGATAACGGGGGCCGAACCACTGCATCAAGTGGACTTGGGGGGATAGCCCATCACTGTGGGATAGCCCGGTTATTTTTTACTCAGAGGACACAGCAGAGAAGGCGTGTGCTCCAATGACACAGAGATTTTGTAAAGACTGCTTTCTGTAAAGACTTGTTTTTCAAAGAAAATAATTCACCCTCATCATTGCAGTTTGTAGTTGCTATAGTTGAGCATTAACTGTAGTTGACCACTAGAGGACAGGGCTACCTCTCTTTCTCTCTTTCTCGCTCTCTGCTTACATCTGATTTGCCTTTATTTTTAAGTCATGTTATTATTATTTTTAAGAAGATGCTGAAACCACTTGTTTGAGCTAGCCGAGATGTGATATGGGGGACAATGTTATGTGCTTTCTTGTGGAGACAAATGTAGTACTGGATTGCGCTTTCAGGGAAAGTTTATTTTCTAAAATGTCCCCCTGCCTACTTACAATTGTGACAGTTTTTGGAACGAGTTCCATACATGGTGGATATTTCAGAAGGACAATTTATTTGCCTCTGCCTCCATAGAACCTGTGAGCCACACTGCATACATCCAGTATCTGTACTGTCCTCATTTTAGCGTGGGAGCAGTTTCAGTAGCCTCCATGGCACCACTGGCTTGAAATATCCCTCACTCACCTCCTGAACAAATCCTCCGTCACTGAATCAACCGCCCCGAGTGCCGACTACTTGGATGCTGTAAAACGCTCTTTGTATGTGAAATGGAATTGGGACTGGGATATGGAACAGATCATGAGAGAGGAATGCCTTTGCTTGGCCTTAGTTAGCCTAGCCAGAATGTGATGTGAGACTGGGTCAGAATGCGGAGTGGTAAACGTAGGTAAGCTAAGCATGTGCGGAGACCATGGCCAGGGGTGTATTCATTACACTGATTTTGTTGCAAAACATTTCTTAAACGGAAGCAAACTCAACGAAACAGGGAGGGACCTAGCTGAAAGTGTCCAATATAAACTGTTGTTTTAGTTGCAAAAAGTTCAGTTTTGCAACTGTTTGGACGAATGATTACACCCCATGTGTTGGAGGTGCTGCTGGGAGTGACACCCTATTCCCCATAGAGCACGCTACATACTAGTGGTGAACTGTATACAAAGGATATAGGGTGTCATTTCAGATGCAGCCAGTGTCAGACTCTGAGCAAGTATTGGCCTGGTCTCTGTGCCCCTTTCACTCATGTTGGTAAGACTCTAAAGGGCTTCTCCCTGAAGGCAGCCATTGGTGACTAGAAAACACTCTCACATGCTTTCAGATTGAAAAGGGGTTTCTGTCTGTAACATTTTTTTTAAGTGGTGGAAAACAACCACATTTTGCCTTTGTGTGTAAAATAACATCTTTTTCGGCATCATCTCTTTTTGTGTTGAGATAGTGTTTCATATATGGACTCTTTGCTCTACGCTGGATCAAATGAACTAGGGGGGAGCTGTCAAGTGCCATAGACCTTGAACTGTTAGAACAAGGGGAGGGAAGGAGCGACTACCCTGACCCTCAAGCAATATTCATGTACTTCGTTTCACAACAAACTAAACACTCTCCTCTTGAGTACACGCCGCGTGACTTGTCATAATGGTTTAATAGCAATAGGATTTGTTTTCATTCAGAAAGACATCCGATTGCATTTTTAATAACCTGTAATAAAATATTATTACACAGGATTTATATTGTGAATCTTTTTTTTTAAATAAAAACATATCTTTAGCAAAGAAACAAACATTTTAGTCTGCATTGTATAATAGTGAATGGTCTTGTGGCACTCTGCCCTTACAAATGAGTTGCTAGTTTTCCCAAGCTTGACTGCTCCGAAAACAGTTCAAACCAGCTTGTTACGTCTATATGTTGTGTAAACATGATTCACTTTTACACCAGTGTAAAATGAAGTCAATCAGAGCTGCAAAGGCAAAAAACTGGCATTTGTAATGTTTAATTGAACTGTGTCAAATTATATGTCCACTCGGTGTGATCAAAAGTTTATAGATGTATGTGTTGTTTGCATGAAATCACCCTATGAATTGTCTAATTTGTGATTTAATCCATGAAAAAATTACGTATTTCCTACAGAAACTAAAATGGTCCAATTCAAAGATATCTACAAGTTATGGCCCCAGTGAAATTAGTTTACAAATTGATTGTAATGCAAAATCTGAATTGTGACTGAGCATATATAAAGTTATGACGTTGTCATTTATGTCATCCCAATACCTAACAAATTTGACTAAGTCGCTTTGGATAAAAGTGTCTGCTAAATGGCATATATTGAATATTACAAATTTAAAATGGTATGTAATCTACTGTACCTGTATGTATTCAATTACTTCATGCATACAGCTAAAGATTATGCTCATGGTACTGTCAACTTGAGACTCGAATGGAAAACTCTGTCAATGATGTTTGCTCCCCTCTTTTCCATTTTGAATTCCAACTGAACATTGCGCCCAACTGAAACTGTATAGTTTTTTAATCAACTGCAGCCCCAGTGGCACGCTCATAATGACTGCAGATATTTTTGTCATTGGTCAATGTTCACCTCAAGCGGTAACATTTTAAGACTTCTCCTGCATTTCTCCCTCTCAAGATTAGTTTAAGAAACATTGTAATAGTTTTTTGTGCTGTTTTGTTGTGGGCACTGTTCTTTTACTTTTTGATCTGGGAATAAGAACAATCTAATGATTGTCAAGGTCATTTTTTTTATATTCATGGCAAAAGAAGGAAAAGAACTGTCCAATAGACGGTAGACAATCTGGGACTAAAACCTCGGGGCTCACCTGTTTTCCATATCCAACAACAACTGGTCTCTTCATGTTCACACCTTGTTTTTATTTATTTAGCACATTTTCCTGGGACTTTTTAGACATTACTAATCAAAATGTAAATACTTTTGAAAAGTAAAGAAATGAATTAATCATGGCATTAGTCACTCTGAGTTTGTAAAACTAGCAATAAGTTGCAATGCAGACACAACCCTTTTAATGTATAGCTCTTTCAAAGGTTTCTCTGGAAACAGCTGCATTAAGATGATTGATATGCATTTATTCAACATTCCAGATTTTGTATATAATTATACTGTTTCTGAGGTAACCTGTGGAAAACAAGAAATAAACTAATGCTCTTTAAAATGTTTTCTTCATTGAATGACACTCAACATGATTTTCCAAAGGTTTTGAATAAATCAACACCCCATGCCAGAGCATGTGTGGATATTAACATTAATATGTTGAACACAGGAAACTGCTGAGGGGAGGACGGCTCATAATAATGGTGGGAATGGGGTGAATGGAATGATATTAAACACATGGAAAGGGTGTTTGATGTGTTTAAAACCATTCCATTGATTCCATTCCAGCCATTACTATAAGCCTATCCTCCCCAAATAAGGTGTCACTGGCCGTCTGTGATGTTGAAGATACAGTTGCAAGAAATACATATTAATGCAGCTATGTATTAGGATTTGGAAAATAAAATGAACATAAGGAGAGCCCTTGAACTACGTAACAGCTGTGATGCTCCCACGCCACCAAATGTAATGGACTTGGTGTATAGTAATCTTTACCTGTGTTATGTTACACCTTGGCTATATTCTAAAAATGTCCACTGTAGACAAGTGTTCAGTTTCCATGTATTGGTTCACCAAGTCCGGTCTGTATAAGGGGGGATTGAGGAGCCCAGATTAGACTACATTAGTTCTGAAGAGGTGTCATTTCAAAATGTAGAGCTCTAGCTCTGTTGGTGTGGCTGTTCTGTCTGTTTGGGGCATGGGCTCAGGGAGAGAGTATTTATTTGTATTGTATTTATTATGGATCCCCATACACAAAATCCATGTTATGTGTGTTTATGCATGTGTCTGTGCTGCTTCACAGTCCCCACTGTTCCATAAGGTGTATTTTTATCTGTTTTTAAAATCTGATTATCTTGCTTGCATCAGTTACCTGTAGTCATGGCTTTATGTAGTACTGTGCGCCTCCCATAGTCTGTTCTGGACTTGGGGACTGTGAAGAGACCTGTCTTGTGAGGTATGTATGGGTGTCTGAGCTGTGTGCTAGTCGTTTAAACAGACAGCTCAGTGCTTTCAACATGTCAATGCCTCTCCCAAATACAAGTAGTAATGAAGGTGTGGAGAGAAAAGGGATTGAAATTGAGCTCAGGAGCCCAACGACTAAAACTACAGAGACAACCCACGCACAGGCAACCGACCACACCACCACCGTCTTTGAGATCTGGGATGGGGTGAGAGCGCCGAGAAACATGGTGGTGGAACAGAGAGTTGAGCTGAGGAACATGGAGCAGGTTGAAGGGCTAAGGAGAGAGAAATAAATGTGTGAATACCACATAGTGGTATTATTTTTCACGTCATTATTTTAACTAACTACAATACTCCCTCTGTGGCCTGGTTCCTCTCAAGGTTTCTTCCTATCTACAGAGTTTTGTCAACTTTAGTCAATAAAATGATCAACAGATCTAATGTTTGATTTGTTCCTCGTGATTCTAGAACAAGCGGCAGAACTGTATGCAGTTCAGGCCAGAATGACAGCCGGTGACAGTGTTGATGCAGGCATTGAAGGGCAGCCATACAGAACAAAAATCTAAACGCAACATGTAAAGTGTTGCTCCCATGAGCTGAAATAAATGATCCCACAAATGTTCCATACGCACAAAGGTTAATTTATCTCAAATTTTGTGCACAAATTTGGTTACATCCCTGTTAGTGAGCATTTCTCTTTTTCTAAGATAATCTATCCACCTGACTAGTGTGGCATATCAAGAAGCTAATTAAACAGCAACCACAGACCATGTGTATGGCGTCGTGTGGGCGACCTGTTTGCATTTTATCGATTGCAATTGGAATGCACAATAATACCGTGCCGAAATCCTGAGGCCCATTGTGAGGCCCATTTCTTTATGGTATATGTGACCAACAGATGCATATCGCAATCACACTGCACACTGCCCTAACCCATCTGGACAAAAGGAATACCTATGCAAGAATGCTCTTCATTGACTACAGCTCAGCATTTAACACCATAGTACCCTCCAAACTCGTCATTAAGCTCGAGACCCTGGGTCTCGACCCCGCCCTGTGCAACTGGGTCCTGGACTTTCTGACAGGCCGCCCCCAGGTGGTGAAGGTAGGAAACAACATCTCCACCCCGCTGATCCTCAACACTGGGGCCCCACAAGGGTGCGTTCTCAGCCCTCTCCTGTACTCGCTGTTCACCCATGACTGCGTGGCCATGCACGCCTCCAACTCAATCATCAAGTTTGCAGACGACACTACAGTGGTAGCCTTGATTACCAACAACGACGAGATGGTCTACAGGGAGGAGGTGAGGGCCCTCGGAGTGTGGTGTCAGGAAAATAACCTCACACTCAACGTCAACAAAACAAGGAGATGATTGTGGGCTTCAGGAAACAGCAAAGGGAGCACCCCCCTATCCACATCGACGGGACAGTAGTGGAGAAGGTGGAAAGTTTTAAGTTCTTCGGCGTAAACATCACAGACAAACTCAAATGGTCCACCCACACAGACAGCGTGGTGGAGAAGGCGCAACAGCGCCTCTTCAACCTCAGGAGGCTAAAGAAATGTGGCTTGTCACCGAAAACACTCACAAACTTTTACAGATGCACAATTGAGAGCATCCTGTCGGGCTGTATCACCGCCTGGTACGGCAACTGCTCCGCCCACAACCGTAAGGCTCTCCAGAGGGTAGTGTGGTCTGCACAACGCATCACCGGGGGCAACTACCTGCCCTCCAGGACACCTACACCACCCAATGTCACAGGAAGGCCAAAAAGATCATCAAGGACAACAACCACCCGAGCCACTGCCTGTTCACCCCGCTATCATCCAGAAGGTGAGGTCAGTACAGGTGCATCAAAGCTGGGACCGAGAGACTGAAAAACAGCTTCTATCTCAAGGCCATCAGACTGTTGGGAAAGGCGTACCGCTAGCGCCCGGCCTCGACAACATCCGGTAAAATTGCAGAGCGCGAAATTCAAAAATACAAAATTCTTAATATTAAACATTCATGAAAATACAAGTGTTATATATTTGTTAAAAGCTTAACTTCTTGTTCATCTAGCCGCTTTGTCAGATTTCAAAAAGGCTTTACGGCAAAAGCATACCATGAGATTATCTGAGGACAGCGCCCCGCGTACAAAAGCATTAAAAACATTTTCCAACCAAGCAGATGCATCACGAAAGTCAGAAATAACGATAAAATAAATAATTTACCTTAGAAGATCTTCCTCTGTTTGCAATCCAAAGGGTCCCAGCTACATCACAAATGGTCGTTTTGTTCGATAAAGTCCTTCTTTATATCCCAAAAAAGTCTGTTTAGTTGGCGCGCTTGACTCAGTAATCCACCGGTTTCCCTCATTCAAAATGCATACAAATGAATCTCGTAAATTACCAATAAACTTCTTCCAAACAAGTCAAACAACATTCCTAATCAATCCTCAGGTACCCTAATATGTAAATAAACGATCAAATTTAAGACGGAGAATAGTATATTCATTACAGGAGATAAATAACAAAGTGCGCGCCCTCACCAGAACGCGCTACAAACAGTACAGCCAAAATGGGAGCCACTTAAAAAAACTACAAATTCTAGCTCATTTTTCAAAAAACAAGCCTGAAACTCTTTCTAGAGACTGTTGGCATCTAGTGGAAGCCCTAGGAACTGCAATCTAGGAGGTATTCCTTTTATATTCCCATTGCCAGCCATTGTAATCAGTGGTGAGCTGAAAAAAAAAGATCTGGATGGATTGTTCTTGGGTTTTTGCCTGCCATAGCAGTTCTGTTATACTCACAGACATTATTTTAACAGTTTTGGAAACTTTAGAGTGTTTTCTATCCAATAATCCCAATTATATGCATATCCTAGCTTCTGGGCCTGAGTAACAGGCAGTTTACTTTGGGCACCTCATTCATCCAAACTTCCGAATACTGCCCCCTATCACGAAGAACTTAAACAGCCATCACTAACATTGAGTGGCTGCTGCCAACATACTGACTCAAATCTCTAGCCACTTTAATAATTAATAATTGGATGTAATAAATGTATCACTAGTCACTTTAAACAATGCCACTTTATATAATGATTACATACCCTACATTACTCATCTCATATGTATATACTGTACTCTATACCATCTACTGCATCTTGCCTATGCCGCACGGCCATCGCTCATCCATATATTTATATGTACATATTCTTATTCATCCCTTTACACTTGCAATATAAGGTAGTTGTTGTGAAATTGTTAGATTACTTGTTATATATTACTGCACTGTCAGAACTAAAAGCACAAGCATTTCGCTACACTCGCATTAACATCTGCTAACCATGTGTATGTGACCAATAACATTTGATTTGATATCCGTTTTCCCAGTTATGTGAAATCCATAGATTAGGGCCTAATGAATTTATTTCAATTGACTGATTTCTTCATATGAACTGTAACTCAATCAATTCTTTGAAATTGTTGCATGTTGTGTTTATAGTTTTGGTCATTGATACAGTATGAACACAATCGTTAAATGTTTTTTGTTTGTTTGCTTAATTCCAGTTCAAGCACAGAACTGTCAGCCATGTGGGCCATAATGACAGCCAGTGAGAGCCAGATGGAGGAACTGAAGAGAGAGAATGCAAGTAACTGTGTGGATGTGAATTCATTTCAGAGATCATTTTGTTCACTGATATGAACATCATTGTCTAAATTAATGTTTTGTTTCCATAAATCCGCCCTAATGTGTGAAAAATGTATTTAATTAATACTTAAACAATTGTTTATCATTTGGTATCAGATCCGATCAAGAGTTCCAAAAATGTTCTCTCTGTAATTGCCGCCATAAGGGCCAGAGTGACAGCCAGTGAGAAGAGATGAAAGAGCTGCAGAGAGAGAATGCGGGTAAGATATTTTTATACTGTGACAAGATGCTTTTTGTTCCCCAAATAATTCTACCCACAACAATTGACCCTCGTAAACAGAAAAATATTTTGACTAGTTGTGCATATGTCATTAGACGTTGTTAGCAACACCTCTGTAGACAGACATTCAGAGCCTTGTCATATATTATTTACCTAATCTATTATTGTCATCCAATAGTTATATTATCATTATCTGTTACCAAGTAAATTAATGTCTGATTTTTTATATTTCTCATTATACTGTAGTAGTGTGTAGGATCATTTAATTAATTTACCTCTCAAAATGTAGCATAAGTAACTCTTTAAACAATCCCTTGGGCTCTATACCTCAACAGTATTGAAGGTATTGAATGGTGTGATGGTAACACTGGTTGGAATCTCAGGTCCACCATGACAGACATGGATCACATTACAGTAACACAGTATATTATGTGCTTGATTCTACTGTACAGAAGTACAGTTTAGTTATTGAAAATAAACATGTTGATCTGTTGAGTTCACAGACCGACCAGGTCGTCGCAGTTGTACTTGTTCTCAACTGGCCTACCTGGTTAAATAAAGGTGAAATAAAAATTAAGTAAAGACCAAAGGTGGCATTCTCTGCCAGTTTGAGAACTTAATCAGCGTATGTAGGACGCCTAAGTGGTGCAACCACGCTGATCCTCACCAAAGTCTACACAAACATCAACCATGAGTACAGCCCAGTTACAGGTACCACTTACTTACACACTTTTCAAAATCTAATGAGATTTCTTGGGGTCATGCTCATTATTTCTTATATTCATATACAGTTGAAGTCGGAAGTTTACATACACTTAGGTTGGAATCATTAAAACTCGTTTTTCAACCACTCCATGCATTTCTTGTTAACAAACTATAGTTTTGGCAAGTTGGTTAGAACATCTACTTTGTGCATGATACAAGTAATTTTTCCAACAATTGTTTACAGACAGGCTATTTCACTCATAATTCACTGTATCACAATTCCAGTGGGTCAGAAGTTTACATACACTAAGTTGACTGTACCTTTAAACAGCTTGGAAAATTCCAGAAAATTATGTCATGGCTTTAGAAGCTTCTGATAGGCTAATTGACATAATTTGAGTCAATTGGAGATGTACCTGTTGATGTATTTCAAGGCCTATCTTCAAACCCAGTGCCTCTTTGCTTGACATCATGGGAAAATCAAAAGAAATCAGCCAAGACCTCAGAAATAAATTGTAGGCCTCCACAAGTCTGGTTCATCCTTGGGAGCAAATTCCAAACGCCTGGAGGTACCATGTTCATCTGTAAAAACAATAGTACGCAAGTATAAACACCATGGGACCACGCAGCCGTCATACCGCTCAGGAAGGAGACGCGTTCTGTCTCCTAGAGATGAACGTACTTTGGTGTGAAAAGTGCAAATCAATCCCAGACCAATAGCAAAGCATCTTGTGAAGATACTGGAGAAATCAGGTACAAAAGTATTTATATCCACAGTAAAACGAGTCCTATATCGACATAACCTGAAAGGCTGCTCAGCAAGGAAGAAGCCACTGCTCCAAAACCGCCATAAAAAAGCCAGGCTACGGTTTGCAACTGCACATGGGGACAAAGATTGTACTTTTTGGAGAAATGTCCTCTGGTCTGATGAAACAAAAATAGAACTGTTTGGCCATAATGACCATTGTTACGTTTGGAGGAAAAAGGGGGACGCTTGCAAGCCAAAGAACACCATCCCAACTGTGAAGCACGGGGGTGGCAGCATCATGTTGTGGGGGGCTTTGCTGCAGGAGAGACTGGTGCACTTCACAAAATAGATGGCATCATGAGGTAGGAAAATGATGTGGATATATTGAAGCAACATCTCAAGACATCAGTTAGGAAGTTAAAGCTTGGCCCCAAATGGGTCTTCCAAATGCACAATGACCCCAAGCATACTTCCAAAGTTGTGGCAAAATGGCTTAAGGACAACAAAGTCAAGGTATTGGAGTGGCCATCACAAAGCCTTGTCCTCAATCCTATAGAAAATGGGTGGGCAGAACTGAAAAAGTGTGTGTGAGCAAGGAGGCCTACAAACCTGACTCAGTTACACCAGCTCTGTCAGGAGGAATGGGCCAAAATTCACCCATCTTATTGTGGGAAGCTTGTGGAAAGCTACCCGAAACGTTTGACCCAAGTTAAACAATTTAAAGGCAATGCTACCAAATACTAATTGAGTGTATGTAAACTTCTGACCCACTGGGAATGTGATGAAAGAAATAAAAGCTGAAATAAATCATTCTCTCTACTATTATTCTGACATTTCACATTATTAAAATAAAGTGGTAATCCTAACTGACCTAAAACTAACTTTTTACCAGGATTAAATGTCAGGAATTGTGAAAAACTGAGTTTAAATGTATTTGGCTAAGGTTTATGTAAACTTCCGACTTCAACTGTATACATACACAGACACACTACCGATCAAAAGTTTGGGGTCACTTAGAAACGTCCTTGTTTTTGAAAGAAAAGCAATTTTTTTGTCCATTAAAATAACATCAAATTGATCAGAAATACAGTGTAGACATTGTTCATGTTGTAAATTACTATTATAGCTGGAAACGGCTGATTTTTAATGGAATATCTACATAGGGGGGCGCCAGGTAGCCTAGTGGTTAGAGCGTTGGACTTGTAACCGAAAGGTTGCAAGATCGAATCCCCGAGCTGACAAGGTAAAAATCTGTCGTTCTGCCCCTGAACAAGGCAGTTAACCCACTGTTCCTAGGCCGTCATTGTAAAATAAGAATTTGTTCTTAACTGACTTGCCTAGTAAAATAAATGTAAAAAATAGGCGTACAGAGGCCCATTATCAGCAACCATCACTCCTGTGGCACGTTGTGTTAGCTAATCCAAGTTTATAATTTTAAAAGGCTAATTGATCATTACAAAAACCACCTTGGCTATATTCTAAAAATGTCCACTGTAGACAAGTGTTCAGTTCTCATGTACTGTACTGGTTCACCAAGTCCTGTCTATATAAGAAGGGGGATTGAGGAGCCCAGATTAGACTACATTAGTTCTGAAGAGGTGTCATTTCAAAATGTAGAGCTCTAGCTCTGTTGGTGTTGCTGTTCTGTCTGTTTGGGGCATGGGCTCAGGGAGAGAGGGGATTGAAATTGATATCAGGAACCCAAGCACTGAGCTGTAGAGACGACCCACACACAGGCAGCCAACCAGACTGCCACCAACTCTGAGATCAGGGCCCATAAGTGCTGAGAATAGAGACATTTTACTCCTGCTTTCATGGGTAAAAGAAAAAAGCTATTCATGAAGCCTCTTTAGTCATAAGATTCACACCTAGTCAACAGTTATTTAGGACACTTCATGGGCTGCCCTAACCAGTTAAAAGTTCCCAGCAGGTGTCTTGTTAATAGAAAAATGCAACGAGTCAGTGGTTCCTGTGTCACATGCAATTGATTTTGAGTTGTTAAAAGACAGTTTTGATAATCTAGGCCTACATGTAACAGTATCTCTTTCGCTTTGACAATGATTTCACATTTTCACGAGGCCTAATTCACATGATATGCCTAAATACTTATAACCACTAGGCTAATAAATAAACACATTTTTTTCTTTTGATTATTCAAAAGAATAATTATATTTTCCTTCTTTACTTTTTTCCCCTAACCCTACCAACCCTCCGCTAATTGGAGTAAACTAATTAAATATATTTTCCTTCTTGACAGTGTCATAAAGTGCATTTTCTTAGTGCGAGTAAAGTGATAGATGGTCATAATGCTTCATGAAAATTACTTAAAATATGATTAAAAAAAACATGACAACAACAGACGTTCAAATGGAAACTTCTTGGCAGAGAAAAAACGACCTACTTGGCTTCCACCCGGCTGGCCGGACCTACCTGCCTGGCTGGCTGGCCGGACCTACCTACCTAGCCGGGCGGACCTATCTACCTGACCTACCCAACTGGCCAGCCGGCCAGACCTACCCGGGCAGCCCTACCTACCTAGCTGGCCTACCTACCTGGCCGGTCCCATCTGGCCGGCGGGACCTACCTGGCTGGCCGGACCTACTTGATTAACTGGACATACCTACCTGACCTATCTACCTAGCGGGCTGGACATTTTACATTTATGTAATTTAGCAGACGCTCTTATCCAGAGCGACTTACAAATTGGCCCTACCTGCCTGGCCTGCCATCCTACCTACCTGGCCAGCTGGCCCACCAACCTACCTGGCCTGCCAGACCTAACCGACCTACGTCCCTTTTGGCCAGACCTACCTACCTGGTTTACGGTCGGTTGGGTAGGTATGGTAGATAGGTCTGCAAGACTAGGTAGGTTGCCAGAAAGCTATGTCCGGCCCGGCCAGATAGCTAGGTCCGGCCAGCCGGCCAGAAAGTTAGGTCCATCCAGCCGGCCGGCCAGTCAGACCGGGCAGCATGGTCAGAAAACCCAAACCCATGGCAGCAGATCCACAAATTCTGCTATGAGAGGTGACTGTATAGTTCCCATACGTAGGAAAAGCACTTTTAGTCAAACTGCAACAGAAAAACTATTGTAAACCCAGCTACACACTGTGTAATACCCCAGTGTAATATAGCTGAATAGTTACTGTAAACTAGGTTACTTACTGTCTGTATGTAAAGTAGTGCAACATAACTATAGTAAACCCAGCTACACACTGAAACCCTCAGTGTAATAGAGCTGAGATGTGATAGTTACTGTCTTAACTGTAAGTACAACAGAAAACGAGTAACCCCAGCACACACTGTGCAAGACCGCAGTGTAATAGCTCAAAAGTTCTACAGCTGCACCATCGAGAGCATCCTGACTGGTTGCATCACCGCCTGGTATGGCAACTGCTCAGCCTCCGACCACAAGGCGCTACAGAGGGTAGTGCATACGGCCCAGTACATCACTGGGGCCAAACTTCCTGCCATCCAGGACCTGTAAACCAGGCGGTGTCAGAGGAAGGCCCTAAAATTTGCCAAAGACTCCAGCCACCCTAGTCATAGACTGTTCTCTCTGCTACCGCACGGCAAACGGTACCAAAGCACCAAGTCTAGGTCCAAAAGGCTTCTTAAAGCGCCAAACCATAAGACTTCTGAACAGCTAATCAAATGGCTACCCATACTATTTGCATTGAGATATACAGTATCAGCCTTTGTCTCAAACACTATATGAAGGAGGAGACATGAATGGCTGTAGCTTTTCCTAGTGGAAAAAATTCTGCCAACAGTGTAATATACTATGTCTATAGTAAACACTGCGCAATACTGTGTAATAGTAAAGATTACTACAGACCTACAGTATCAGCCATTGTCTCATACACTATCTAAAGGAGAGGAGACATGACTGGAGTGTGAACTGCTTGACCGTGAAGGGGCAGGGCATTGTAACTCACACATGCTTATAGTTTATTTCTTGCTTTATACATGGGGTTTGAGGTTGGCAGGACTTAAAAGAAAGTGTGTTTATAATTGTGCTTAGTCCTGCAATGGTCACCTCTCATTAAGCTAGTTATTTTGCATAGTTGGTTCACGGTTGAACACACAGGAGTCGAGGCAAGATTTCTGTGCCCTGTGAGAGATGAAATCTTGGTGTGCCTTGCAACACCTAAAGGCTCTGCATGGTCAATCCGGGTTCTGCATTGGCCATACAGCATTTATGACAATACGGCATCTGCATGAGTCATGGTATTCATACTTCTTGCACTTCGCAGAGCAGTTGAGCAGAGCTATTGTGAAGGAAGTTCTCAAGGAAGTGAGTTTGTGTTTATACAGGACCTACCATTGCCACCAACCAATTATGTCAATGCGGAGCCCTCCACATTGTTAAAAAAATATGGGTGTGGTGCCTTTAAAATGCTCTGCATGGTCAATCCGGCATCTGAAGTGACAGTACAGCATTTACTGGAATGCTTCTCAAATATAATGTTTTATGCGTTTTCCACACTCACTGAGCCGCTCACATGAAACAACCATCTTTCCTGTATTTTTTTGTCTTGCCAAGGTAGTGGTGCGCACACTAAACAATCTGGGACAGACAGGGTGTCTGTCACACACTGTAAGATTCTTTGCTTGGTCGTGAGGATTCTCCATACCACCACGCTGTCTCGCGAAAACAATGATGTGATTAGATTGTTAAAATTAGCTAGAATAAACTGTGGCTCAAAGCAGTCTCAAAGGAGTTGAAATTTCGAGCTAACATAATGAATTGAATAGCATTGCTTTGTGAACTTCAGAGCTATAACAATTTTACTCTGTGGCTCTTGGATAAAGGCAAGTACAAACGCATACTAGTAGTCATCGCTCCTACTCGAGTCTACACATTCTAGGGGATGAGAAACATCGTCATCATCTCACTGGCTTCTTCTCTGGTGAGCTCTCATTGGCTATTGCTGATCACATTCTCAAGACTTGTCGTTGCACATCTCACACTACAAGAGCATTGCAGATTTTGTGCCGATAACATCAAATATGTTTGAAAATATCGGGACGTCTGGGACTGCTCAAAGACCGGATCGGTAGCCCCAGATTGCGTTTCTGACCCGCTCACATTAAACGAGCGTCATTGATGGCTACGCGTCCCAAGTAGGCAACATGGGGGGGGTTTGTCTCCGATCTCAAAAACTTGTCTGGGACAGCTAAATCAGGGCCAAAATTGTGTAGTGTACATCCGGCTTAATAAAAACCCTAACCGCCGCAATACTGGTCGACCAAACCGAGTATTGCCCAAGTTCGAACACTGTTACAAGTAATTGAAACAAGGACAAAACCCAAACAAGATGGCACAAGTCAAACCGAGTGGGGGTGACAGCTGACCACCCAGATGGAGAGGCTAGCTAGCTAGCTGCTCCAAGCTATTGAATAGCTGCAGGTATACTTCTGCGCTTATACACTCTAACATAGCACTCTTACCAAGCAATCCTCTCTGGAATGTGCCGAGAAAAAGCAAGAGGTGGAAGTTGTGCGGTAGCAGCTATTTATGTGGGTCAGCAGCAGCCTCAGCACTACCTGGGACACGTGACTATTCTGAAATCCTTACTCGGAATGTATTCTGCCGCGTGGAAGGATACCATATTGGAGTGATCAAATATAGTGCAACATAACACCGCTTAATCAAAACCGTCTAACCCAGGGCTCTCCAAACCTGTTCCTGGAGAGCTACCATCCTGTAGGTTTTCGATCCAACCTAATCTAGCACATCTGATAAACTGAATCAAGTTAGTCACAACTAGGGTTAGAGTGAAAACCTACAGGGGGGTAGCTCTCCAGAAACAGGGTTGGAGAGCCCTGGTCTAACCTATAGCAGAGCATTTGACACATCCACTCCTTTCCACACGCCCAATACTTTCCTTTCCACACGCCCAATACTTTCCTTTCCACTCGCCCAATACTTTCCTTTCCACTCGCCCAATACTTTCCTTTCCACTCGCCCAATACTTTCCTTTCCACACGCCCAATACTTTCCTTTCCACTCGCCCAATACTTTCCTTTCCACTCGCCCAATACTTTCCTTTCCACTCGCCCAATACTTTCCTTTCCACTCGCCCAATACTTTCCTTTCCACTCGCCCAATACTTTCCTTTCCACTCGCCCAATACTTTCCTTTCCACTCGCCCAATACTTTCCTTTCCACACGCCCAATACTTTCCTTTCCACTCGCCCAATACTTTCCTTTCCACTCGCCCAATACTTTCCTTTCCACTCGCCCAATACTTTCCTTTCCACTCGCCCAATACTTTCATTTCCACTCGCCCAATACTTTCCTTTCCACTCGCCCAATACTTTCCTTTCCACTCGCCCAATACTTTCCTTTCCACACGCCCAATACTTTCCTTTCCACACGCCCAATACTTTCCTTTCCACTCGCCCAATACTTTCCTTTCCACTCGCCCAATACTTTCCTTTCCACTCGCCCAATACTTTCCTTTCCACTCGCCCAATACTTTCCTTTCCACTCGCCCAATACTTTCCTTTCCACACGCCCAATACTTTCCTTTCCACACGCCCAATACTTTCCTTTCCACACGCCCAATACTTTCCTTTCCACACGCCCAATACTTTCCTTTCCACACGCCCAATACTTTCCTTTCCACACGCCCAATACTTTCCTTTCCACACGCCCAATACTTTCCTTTCCACTCGCCCAATACTTTCCTTTCCACACGCCCAATACTTTCCTTTCCACACGCCCAATACTTTCCTTTCCACTCGCCCAATACTTTCCTTTCCACTCGCCCAATACTTTCCTTTCCACTCGCCCAATACTTTCCTTTCCACACGCCCAATACTTTCCTTTCCACACGCCCAATACTTTCCTTTCCACTCGCCCAATACTTTCCTTTCCACACGCCCAATACTTTCCTTTCCACTCGCCCAATACTTTCCTTTCCACTCGCCCAATACTTTCCTTTCCACACGCCCAATACTTTCCTTTCCACTCGCCCAATACTTTCCTTTCCACACGCCCAATACTTTCCTTTCCACACGCCCAATACTTTCCTTTCCACTCGCCCAATACTTTCCTTTCCACACACCCAATACTTTCCTTTCCACACGCCCAATACTTTCCTTTCCACTCGCCCAATACTTTCCTTTCCACTCGCCCAATACTTTCCTTTCCACACGCCCAATACTTTCCTTTCCACTCGCCCAATACTTTCCTTTCCACTCGCCCAATACTTTCCTTTCCACTCGCCCAATACTTTCCTTTCCACTCGCCCAATACTTTCCTTTCCACACGCCCAATACTTTCCTTTCCACACGCCCAATACTTTCCTTTCCACTCGCCCAATACTTTCCTTTCCACTCGCCCAATACTTTCCTTTCCACTCGCCCAATACTTTCCTTTCCACTCGCCCAATACTTTCCTTTCCACTCGCCCAATACTTTCCTTTCCACACGCCCAATACTTTCCTTTCCACACGCCCAATACTTTCCTTTCCACACGCCCAATACTTTCCTTTCCACTCGCCCAATACTTTCCTTTCCACTCGCCCAATACTTTCCTTTCCACACGCCCAATACTTTCCTTTCCACACGCCCAATACTTTCCTTTTGATACACACACTCATACTCCATTTGCTATATTGACATGAAGCTATCCCCTTCCAGCCCTCTTCCTGTTTGCTTACTAACGAAATGACACACTGCTGGACCACTTATTGATTTCCGGGTCATGGAGGATATAGGACGGGTCATGGAGGATATAGGACGGGTCATGGAGGATATAGGACGGGTCATGGAGGATATAGGACGGGTCATGGAGGATATAGGACGGGTCATTGAGGATATAGGACGGAGGATGGTATTTTGCCCAAACAAGAAAACCCCTTAGTTTCAGCAAGTGCACTGTGCCATTAAATAAGAAAGGGTGCACAGCTCCTGCTTCTTCCAGATATATATTTTGGTTCCACCTTGGCGACCTATTTTTTTTTGTTTTGCCATGGAAACGTCTCCAATGTAGATTTTATTTAGTAATTATAAAGTTTCCCCTCTGGGTTTTCTCATTGGGCAAAAGTCTATCCTCTCTCCTCCGTCCTCTCTTCTCCATGACCCGAAACCAATAAGTGGTCGAGGAGTGTGTCAGTTTGTTAGTAGGCAAACGGAAGTGTTCTCCCCTCCTCGATAGCCACCTTTCATCGAGGATACTCATGTGTATTCTACTGCAGAATAATTTTTACATTTGCCACACCCCCTTTGAATCAGCTTTTGTTTCGTCAGAGAAAAACAGATACACTTTTAAAAACAATATTCTACTTATTGTTTTATCTATAAAATGTCTTACACAACAATTTTTTTGCACTTTACACATTTATTTTGGGATGCATCCCTGTAAACTTAATTTGCCTAATGATGCCCTGAGCAGAGAAGGGCCGGCTCATTTCAAGCAAAAGCATTTCCATCCACGTTCATTCTCCTCGATTAACTGTGACTTTTTTCAAGAGGAGAGAGGACGCAGTCTGGTGATGAAATCTAATTGAAAAAAGACCCTTGATGTGAGACATCCTTGACACATGAAGGCGCTGTTCGCACAGCAATTGGTGGAGACATCAAGATGTTTCAGCATTACTGGCAAAGATTTGCTAAACTAACCCAAGATAGACCACAGCCTGTCGTTTCCAATGGGAGCAAATTAATCATAGTGGGCAGAACAAACAAGGAGGTGGCCAGAGCCAAGCACTAGCTAGTGAGATTATATTGGCTCGTTCAAGCAGGTATTTGCATATTTCCGTTAGGGAACGCCTACTCTGTGAAGTGCGTGTGTGCAATTGCTCATTTCGCCCTTGCACTCCTTTTAAACAACGCCATTTTTTGGGAAACTTTGGCGAAGGGTAAAGTCTACAAAACGTAATCCACTTCGTAACAGATTATAGTTTTCTTAACAGTATTGAACTGAAATGTTTCATTGATGAGAATATTAGCAGACTATCGTCCAAAATCCTTCTCGCTCCATTTTCTCCCACAGCCGCTTCCCCTCACCAGCATATTTGGTTGTGAGTGGGACACGCCAACCGGATGCTTCAGATTTATACATCCGGTGAAAGGTCTGGTTCCCTGTTCTATCTGTGGTACTGTCTTTGCTGCCCCTGTAACCATTTTCTAGAATTAACGTTCAGATAGTCGTAAAATACGATTTTCTGTACATTTTCAAGAGGAAGCATTGCGAAATATGAGTGGAATTCCAGGGACCGCTGTCATTCAAATCACCAATCTGTCGTCTGCCGTGAGTAGTGAGCAGATGCGCACTCTTTTCGGCTTTCTTGGGGACGTCGAGGAGTTACGTCTTTACCCCCCGGAGTAAGCGCTATCAATTCGGCATGCCTAATAAAGAAACACCCGGGATCAAGGGCCTACTCCGCACGTTTACAATTGGTGCAGCTAGCTACTGGAGTTTACTTAATGTAGATAGATAGGCATGTATAACTAACGTTGACTTGTAAACTGTGTTCATTCAACATTCATGTAATTCCTAATACATGTCTGTGTTCTCTTACAGCAATGCACCACTCCCCTTCTCGTCCAAAGTATGTTACATAAAGTATCGAGAGCCTTCCAGTGTTGGCGTGGCGCAACATTTAACCAACACTGTATTTATTGACAGAGCTTTGATCGTAGTCCCATGTGCAGAAGGTGAGTATGCCCAAGTTCATTCAAGTGATGATGTTGACATAATGAGTGTTTTGTGTAGTCAACACACTTCCTGTGAAATTGTGTTGTCTAGTGGTTGGTGAAACCGCTGAAATTCTAACGTTAGTATCCTACATTCAAATAGCAGGTACATGCAAGTGTTTCTTTCCAGTGTTTTCCTGTGTTGGATTCCATTAGGAATACACATGAACACAAATGCGCTTTCACACTTGCACTGTATCCCAGATCCAAGATGGCCTAATCCACATTGAGTACTCAACTTATCCTAAGCACCTGTCACAACTAGCTAGATATAAGCAGTGTGTTTTGTCATGGGGCTTTACACAATATGAAAATAACATGATCATTTGCACGGACCATGGAAGGCACATTGTAGTAGCAGGAACAGACACTTAGAGTAACATCATAGACTAGTACCACCTCACTGTATTCAATGACAGTTTATGCTGGTCTGGCTATACATCATCCATATTCTTGCGAAATAACACTTGACTCGGATTCTAATGTTCATGACAAAGGTTGACGTGATTGTTATGGGTATAATGCATAGTGATATGGAGGTGATTTCAAGGATATGGTAGAATAACATACTAAATAATTAACTACTTCTTTTCTCTCTTTTTATTTTGTTTCATATAATTTTTATTTTTTTTGCTTAATCTCCCTGTCTTCTAGAACCTTCTCTTGTTCCGTTATTTAGCGTATAGCTTCTCAAAAAAATAAATAAAAGTGGTCTCACCTTATCTAACCGATTCTCTCACTTGAAATGCTTTTTTGTCCACGTTAACTTAGTGCTGGATGGCTACTGAGTTTATTAATTTGGTTTTGTATGTTTTTTCTGTGTGATTATGTGTGCATATCAGATGACTAGACTGGCCCAGCTGTTACACTACACTAGCCTGAGTCAGGCATTGTTTTCCAAGCCACTATCCCCGCTGGGGCCACCGCTGCCTTCAAGGGGGGAATGTGACCAAGGAGAATAAGCCCGCTGAACCTTCCAAGATGGACACCTTGTCTCTTTTTATTTATCTTTCTTTTCTTTCTTTTTTTTGGTTGGTTTCTTTTAGTTTTTACTTTCACATGTTGTCCCTTGCCTTGTCTGCTCCCTCTAGACTCTAGCTACACTATTGCATTATTCGTAGCATATTGTTTTTCCGTTTATTATTTTTGGTTTTTCTTTTTTCCTCTCTTTCTCTCACCTCTTCTCTTTCTTTCTTTCGCTCATTCTCTCTCTCCTTCCACAGTCTGTGATTGAGTTCTGTCCAGGTTGCCATGGCACCCAGGTGGAATGTGTATCACACATGGGCTGCCATGAAGATGACTAACACATTTTACTTTCTTTGTCTCCTGCTCTTGGTCTATGGTTAGGATTTCAAATATAGGGCTCATCTAAACCTTAAACTCACTAGGAGAAAGTATCATTAACTTATAATAAGTAGTAGAATATAACCTTTTTATTTTACATTGGTAACATGATGCTTATACTGATAGTATAAGAATTTGATTACATGGACTTTTTGTTGTTTTTGCCCTTAAGCCTTAAATTATTGTAATAGTTTTTTTTCTTCTCTAAAACAAAGCCACTAGATTAATTGAAAGACCCACTGCGCCCTTCCCCTTTTCCATTCAGGAACGGCAGATTGAACCAGTAAAAAGAAAGTGAAAGATTTCAAATCCGTTGTTTTTAGGTTTTAAGTTTGGTTAACGTTTGGGAATTTCTCAAGATTCTTAAAAAATGTTCTTCTTTTCTGTATCTGATGTTCTGTGTGCTATTAGTGATGCAGCCATCATGAACGGTTGTCTTGTGTTGCACTCCTTTCCAACACTGCGAAACGATCGCCCTACGGGAAAAGCGCCCATGCTTGCTATCGTATGGTTCATGACCAATATGTTTCCAGTACAGGTGACCCATACCTCAAAGTGTTCTCTGCATTATTTTTTGAATCTATGAAAAAAAGAGGACAAAAATCAGGATTTTCCTTTCGTTTGTGAGGAAGAAGTCATGTTAACATTTTTGTCTGTTCATAGCCTGAATGCTAAATGACTGACTTATTACAGTAAATTTGAGAAGTAGAGGGAAACCGCACTGAGGATGCTCAACCTTTTTTTAGCATCGGCTCTGTTAGACTCCTCAGTAACTAGCCAATAGAGCTAGGTCTTTGTATGAAGAAGGAATGTTCTCTCTCTCTCTAGAATACTGGGGCTATAATACTGCAGTCATAGAGGACGCAGAAGGGTTGTTTCCTGCCATGACCTGCTCTAACTCCTCCCCTTGTCCCACAGGGAAGATCCCAGAAGAAGCCAAGGCCTTGTCTCTTTTGGCACCTGCTGCCCCCCCTGCTGTTCCTGCTGTACCCAGCCTGATGCCAGGTGCTGGCCTGCTGCCCCTTCCCACCTCGGCCCCCATACAGACTGTGAGTTTGGGATTAATAGACCATACCATAGTGCTCAATTTCCAGTCCACGGACTGACTTTGGTCTCTGGGATGTTGCTGACCGGTCCCACAGAATAGTTGTGACAAATATTTAGTCAGTTCTCAAGTGTTAGTTTTAATATAAGTAGTCTTCCAAGAAGTGCCATAGCTAGCCAAGCCTCTGGTACATTAAAAGATTGAGAAACACTGTGCTATACAATTTTCTATCAGTAGGAGGTGTATTGCTTTACCACAGGCATATTTATTAACATTTGGGCCTTTTATTTTCAGAAGGGAACAAATGGCAATCAAACCTAAAGATATCTTCAAAGTGTTTCTATGTGCGATACATCTTACCTGAAAATCTCTCAATCTTTTATTCCACCTCTCCATCTGCCTAGTAAACCTTGCTCTGTTTGTGTTACTGCAGCAGCTGAGTGTCCCTATAGTGAGCCTGGCGGCATTGCCGGCTGCCCTGGACCCTGCAGTGTCGGCCCTGGCTGTGACTGGAGGAGGTGGGGTGTCGTCCTCCGCCCAGCCCCCCCTCATGGGGAACGTGGATCCCTCCAAGGTGAACGAGATCAGAAGGACTGTCTACGTTGGCAACCTCAACTCGCAGGTAACAGGGACCCTAAGAGTAACTGAAGTTCTGTGACTGCTATTCACATTTTCATATATATTTCCCATTGACATGAATGCATGATTTAAGCGCAAAAGTCAAGTTAGGGTTTTGCACTTATTTAATTTTTTATAGTTGAAGGGTTATCATCTGTCATAGGATGATACCATAATCTTATGACAGTTACAGATGTAAGATCTTAATTTGAGCCAGTTTGCTACAGTAGGAAAATTATTCTGCTGCAACAGGAAATTTGAATTATTATATGGATTATAATTAATGGATATTTTTTGTAGGGGTTGATCAATTTTACATTGGGGCAAACCAAGTCTGACATTTTTAAGGCTTTAGAAGCATTTTTTAACGTTGAATACGTTACAAATTCACATCAATAAAATACAGAATCACATTAAGATTCTGTATCTTATTGCATTAATGTTAAAATGTGCTCTCTTCTCCCTGCATAGACCACTACTGCAGAGCAGCTGCTGGAATTCTTTAAGCAGGTGGGCGACGTAAAGTTTGTGCGCATGGCGGGGGACGAGACGCAGCCCACACGCTTCGCCTTCGTGGAGTTTGCCGACCAGGATTCAGTGTCCAGAGCACTGACCTTTAACGGAGTTATGTTCGGAGACAGACCCTTGAAGTAAGTCTCATAACGTTTTTATTCAATAGAAAATGTTGTGTATCTCGTCTCAAAATAGTATTAGTGGGGATACACCTATGTGTTACCCTGTTCACTGTTATTGTGGAATATTGATTGTGATGATTGTGCTTCTCTCCAAATTCAAGTGAAATGACCTGTTGACATTTTTTGTGGTAGTACTACTGCACGTTACTCAATACTGTGCTGTCTTTGGAATCGACAAACGTAGCAATTGAAAGTCTTATGCCTCTTAAGTGAATAGTTTTCCATGTCTGTGATGATTTTCCTTTCTGTGTTGTGACTTGATGTTCACTAAGTTGCATTAATGTGATATAACGTTGTGTTTTGGTCAGGATTAATCATTCCAACAACGCCATTGTGAAGCCCCCAGAGCTGACCCCTCAGGCTGCAGCCAAGGAGCTGGAGGATGTAATGAAGAGGGTCAGAGAGGCCCAGTCCACCATCGCCGCCATCATAGTAGAGCCAGGTCAGAGGTCAACCACTGTCATCCTCACGGGTACCTTTGTAGCTTTTTTCATGTGAAAATGGTTGGATGGTATGAAAAGGATTATGCCAAAGCCAAATGCATCCTAAATTGGATTTATTTAAAAGCACAGCTCAAAGGTAGGCACAGATTTAGTCATCAATAAAAATGCTCAGGCTTTACTGCAGATGGAAATACAGGTATAGGAATAGATACAGGAGTGACGTTTCAACATCACATGATGTCTTTCACAGACAGATTGGTCTGATGGTATGATTAGTCTGACCAACCACTTCCTGTTACAGAGGAGGTGAAGAAACGCTCATCCAGTCACTCCCGACGTTCCAGGAGATCCAGAACACGGTCACGATCGCATTCCCGCTCGAGAACGAGGAGGAAGCGGTCCCGTTCTAGGCACAGGTACGGTCCGGGATTGAGAATTCCTCTCACATGCAAATAAAGTGAACTTGATTTAGTCTAATAATGTAAATTCTCCCCTTTTTTGCTTTCTCGTCTCCAGAAGCAGGCTCTCTCAGAGGTCGCGGCCCAAGGTCAGCGAGTCCCACGTCTCTCGGGGCATCCACAAGAGACTTTCGCGTTCCAGATCACGGTAGAACTACAGATAAGCCTGAAGGCTTTTGTAAATAAAATAAAGCTGTTAAGGAAATCTTTAGTCATGAGGATGGCATTCATTCAAGCCAAAATGTGTATAGTTTATATTATTTTGTTAGTCTGCACATCACCTTAAATGGCGTGCATTCTTTGTTTCTTTAGCTTTAAGCCAGAACCCAACATTTGGTAAATACTTAGAGGACTGTGTTTTAGCAGCAGTGCCAGTATGATGTTGAGTTTACTCATTGAATCACTAGGCTCCAGTCTCTCTGTCATGGATTGTACCAGCTTGCAGATCAAAGGCATCTAGGAAAGGAGGGAGTGACACACTTTCTGGTGTACTGCAGGGACAGGCGGAAAGAGAGGGAGCAGAGAACGAGAGGAAAGGAGGATATATCTCGGGTTATAGAGGATAGGAGGCAGAGGGAGAAAAAGGCCAAAACACCTCCAAAAAGCTACAGTGCATCCCGAAGGTCCAGGAGCACGAGCAGGTAAGCAGAACACCATTCTATACATGCTTCCTGAATGTACTCAGTTGCCAGTTTATTAGGTAGACCACCCCTTTCACAAAAAATGGTTCACTTCTACAGACAGTGAGTCATGCGGCCCTGGCTTGTTATATAAAGCAGGCCGACGGGCATTGTAACTGTTGGATTGAACGTTTAGAATGGGCAAAACAAGTGACCTAAGCGACTCTGAGCGTGGTATGATCATCGGTGCCTGGCGCGCTGGTTCCAGTATCTCAGACGACCAGCCTCCTGAGCTTTTTACCCCAGTGCATGAAAAGAACATGTAAACATGTTAATCCGCATTCCAGCTGTGTATTTGATCTGTGCATGTGCTAGCAGCAGCCGAACGAGCCGCCCTCTTTAGCACGAGTAAAGTGTGTTCAGAACAACTGAATGTAGAAGTTGTTTTCACATACAAACTTTATATGTTCGAACTAAGAATCAAATATCCTTCCCAAAAATAAAATGCTCACTGTGGTAGAACGTTTGTTTTGGTTGGTGATTTTTCTGCATTTTCAGAGTGCCATCAGGTAGACTGATTTCAGATGTGTCCATGTACCGTAATTTCCGGACTATTGAGCGCACCTGAATATAAGCCGCACCCACTGAATTTTATAAGCCGCAGGTGCCTACCAGTACATTGAAACAAATGAACTTTACACAGGCTTTAACGAAACACGGCTTGTAACAAAAATAAATAGGCTTTAACGAAACACGGCTTGTAACAAAAATAAATAGGCTTTAACGAAACACGGCTTGTAACAAAAATAAATAGGCTTTAACGAAATACGGCTTGTAACAAAAAAATAATTAGCAGTAAGCTTTAGTTGTCTTTTTGCACTGAGTCAATTCCTCACGCTGCTGTTTCCAACGTCTTATCATCGACTCATTAAGACCAAGCTCTCGTGCAGCAGCTCTATTTCCTTTTCCAACAGCCAGATCAATCGCCTTCAACTTGAAAGCTGCATCATATGCATTTCTCCGTGTCTTTGCCATGATGAGGGTGACAAAATGACTACCGTAATCAGAAGGATGGGAAGTTTGAGAGCGCTCGATTTCATCTAAACAGTAAACAAAAAAGTTATTTGACCTTAACCCGTTCGGCAATTTCATTGGTCTAATGAAAGCTTCATGCCGCCAAAAAACTGAGCACGTCAAAGAATGTGTTTTTTTGGAGAGAAAAATTTGAGAGGGAAAAATCCATATATTAGCCGCGTCATTGTTTAAGCCGCGAGGTTCAAAGCCTGGGAAAAAAGTTGCGGCTTATAGTCCGGAATTTACGGTAGATAAAAAACATGAGCTGGCGCACAGCCAGAATAATAGTTTGTGTGAAGTTGCTGACTAACGGTGAATAAACTAAAACTATCACAATTAAAAAAGTCGCACACTCCATGTATAGTCTCCCAGCAATTTAATGGGTATCTACCAACGTTTCGGCATCACTGCCTTCCTCAGATGTGTCCATGTAAACAGAATTATTAGGAGATTGTTATTCTTTCAAAGCATGTAAACGTTTGAATCTAATTATTATATTCATCTGGCTATTGTGCGCATGTAACTGCACTCAGTGTCAAGTGTTTACTGTACATGATGCAACAAACAGAAAACATCCAGTAAGCGGTAGTCCAGCTCGTTGATGAGAGGTCGAAGGAGAATGGTGCGAACAAACGGGCCACAAATAGTCAAATAATGGTGCAGTACAACAGTGGTGTGCAGAACGTCATCTCGGATTGCACAACTCATCAGTCCTTGTCACTGATGGGCTATTGCAGCAGACCACACATGGTTCCACTCCTATCAGCTATGGGCACGCCATCACCAACACTGGACAATTGAGGAGTGGAAAAACATTGCCTGGTCTGACGAATCCAGGTTCCTGTAGCGTCATGCTGATGACAGAGTCAGGATTTGGCGTAAGCAGCATGAGTACATGGCCCCATCCTGCCTGGTGTCAATGGTACAGGCCGGTGGAGGTGGTGTAATGGTGTGTGGAATGTTTTCCTGGCACACGTTAGGTCCCTTGATACCAATAGAGCAACGTTTGAACGCCACACCTTGTGGAATCCATGCACTGAAGAATTCAGGCTGTTATGGAGGTGTACATAGTAAACTGGCCACTGAGTGTATATAGTATATCAAGCTGAGTCCTTTCTAATTGATTTATGCACACATCTTAAATTAGGGTTGGGCGTGTTGATGAAATAGACCTATTTGTTCAGCTAACACACTATATAAATTGAGGACTGAACTGATGTACACACAATAATAAAATCCATAGGCCTGTCAGAGCTCTCGATATTGACTAAAACTCCCAGTTAATATTAAGAAATGTTGGTGTAAATAATTTTCAGGGGCCACAGAAGGAAGAGCAGGGATCGTTCTAGGAGTCCCAGAAGGAAAGCCAGGTCTCCCTCACCAAAGAGGTACATTAAAACAATGTAGTACAACGGGACCATTCAACACAACAATCAGCACCACCACAACCAAGCCCATAGGGTGGGAATCCTAACTTGAGATACACATGTGTAACTTAAATCTTGCATTATGGTGGTCTCTGGAAGATTTGCTCAAACAAGACTTTTGGACGACATTACTCTGTCGATCATTAAGGGTTGTGTTGACTTTTACATTTGCAGAGGGAGGAAAGACAAGAAGAGGGAGAAAGCAAGGGATGGCAGCAGGGAAAAGAGGGAGAGTTCCAACTCCAGGAAGAAGAGCAGCAGAGATAAGGAGAAGATGGAGCTCAAGGCCAAACCTATGAAGGTGAGAAGACTAATGCTATAGTTGCTGATTTCTGAATCCATTCCTGACCGTAAGTGCACTTGTCAGAAGTTGACTGTATTTGTGTCTATAATCGTTGTCCTTTAGGGTAATGTTGTTATCACTGTAATTAGCATAATATCTGCACGTCGCCAAGCCTGTCTCGGAAAACACTGGCCTACTCACTGACTGCACTAAAGATCAAATCTCTGTTGAAACTCCACTCTTCAGAATTGATAACAATCTGCAGACAGCTTACTAGGGGTTCCTCACAGTAAACTTTGTTTGGTAACTTTCAACCATGGGGGACTTGCCACTGCAAGTGTTTTTTGTGTGTGTGTGTGTGTGTGTGTGTGTGTGTGTGTGTGTGTGTGTGTGTGTGTGTGTGTGTGTGTGTGTGGTATGAACAATGTTGCGCATAGCTGTATTCTAGTTTTGAGATTTTGGGCCTTGCCCATTCTTTCCTGCAATATCCCTTTGTAGTTTTTACTGTTAAATTGAGGTATGAAATACCAAGAAAAAGTATGTGGTGTACAATAAGAGTAGTTTAGCTCAATAGTCTGAGGTGAGGCAAACTGCAAGGTAAGGACTGAGTTTGGCAAGAGAGCTTTTAGACATGCTGCCCCATCATCCTGTACCTCTTTGCAAAAATTGTATTACAATTGAGGATTTAATCACACTAGAATGTTGTTTTTACCATGACTCCTGCTCTTTCTATACTCTTTATGACAAATGATTGCACTGTTTTTACATGACAATTTGCGTTGTACAGTTCATTCGGAAAGTATTCAGACCCCTTCACTTTTTCCACATTTTGTTACGTTACAGCATTACTGTAAAATGGATTAAATTATTTTTTTACCTCATCAATCTACACACATTACCCCATAATGACGAAAACAGTATTTTTTTGTTGGCAAATTTATTAAAAATAAGAACCTACATTTGTTTTTACATACAGTACCATTCATAAGTTTAGACGCACCTACTCATTCAAGGGTTTTTCAAAATAGTGTTAAACAAATCAAAATTATATTTTATATTTGAGTTTCTTCAAAGTAGCCATCATTTGCCTTGACGACAGCTTTGCACACTCTTGGCATTCTCTCAACCAGCTTCACCTGGAATGCTTTTCAACAGTCTTGAAGGAGTTCCCACATATGCTGAGCGCTTGTTGGCTGCTTTTCTTTCACTCTGTGTCCCAACTCATCCCAAACCATCTCAATTGGGTTGAGGTCGGGTGATTGTGGAAGCCAGGTCATCTGATGCAGCACTCCATCACTCTCCTCCTTGGTAAAATAGCCCTTACACAGCCTGGAGGTGTGTTGGGTTATTGACCTGTTGAAAAAGAATCACAGACAGTGTCACTAGCAAAGCACCATCACACCACATCCTCTGTGCTTCTGTTCACCTGCTCTGCGTCTCATAAAGACACAGCGGTTGGAACCAACATTTTCAAATTTGGACTCATCAGACCAAAGGACAGATTTCCACCTAATGTCCATTGCTCGTGTTTCTTGGCCCAAGAAAATCTCTTCTTATTGCTGTCCTTTACTAGTGGTTTCTTTGCGGCCTGATTTCATGCAGTCTCTTCTGAACAGTTGATGTGTCTCTTACTTGAACTCTGTGAAGCATTTATTTGGGCTGCAATTTCTGAGGCTGGTAACTCTAATGAACTTATCCTCTGCAGCAGAGGTAACTCTGGGTCTTCCTTTCCTGTGGTGGTCCTCATGAGAGCCAGTTTCATCAGAGCTCTTGATGATAGTAAAGGGTCTGAATACTTATGTAAATGTGATATTTAAATGTTCTGTTTGTAATAACTTTGCTAAAGTAAAAAAAAAAGTTTTTGCTTTGTCGTGTGTGTGTGTGTGTGTGTGTGTGTGTATGTATTGAGGGAAAATAACAATTTAATACATTTTAGAATAAGGCTGTAACGTAACAATATGGAAAAAGTCAAGTGGTCTGAATACTTTCCGAATGCACTGTTTGTTTTTTGTGTGTGTGTGACTAAATGTGCAGTTTTCTTGGCCAGGGCGTACTTGAAATATAGATAGCAATCTCCATGTGACTTCCCTGGTTAAATGAAGCATAATGTGGCTTTCCTGGTTAAACAAACGATAATGTGACATCCCTGGTTAAATAAAACTAAAGTACAGTGACATGAGGTCCTGTAGTCAGTAACCTTAGCTCTCAAATGTTTTCACTGTGGCCCTAGTGTTTTCTGTTGTTCCACCTAGTATAGTAAGGCCTGCTCTATTTGAAATTCAAATGTGATCCTTTGATCAGGTGGAAAGGGACTACGACAGGGAGGAGAAGGACTACCAGAGTGACAGGGAGGGGTCGGCCACACCAAGCGAGGGTTTGACATCACCCTGCGTCCAGCACAACGGCAGCTACAACACAAACACAGAGGATGACGCGGCTTCGCTCGCCGACAGCACTGAGTGATGGGTGTGAAACCAGGCAGAACCATGGGAATGAGACAGTCCACTATGTATCCAGCTCCTGTGATCTTTACCTTGGTATAACATACACACACACACACCCCTTCCTGTTCCCCAGGTTGGCACAAGTGTGCCAAAACCAACAGATCTTATCTGATTATTTTCCTAGTTCCAGTTTGTTGGTGTGTGTATTTAGTGTAAGACTATGTAAGAGAATGCTGACCCCCTATGCCCATTGCTGTGAATCTGTTGTCACATGATATTCATATTGAAAATAGACCTTAACGTGCACAGCTTGTTTTTATAGATGTGGAGAATGTGTGCTTTTCCTACAGTAAGAACTGTGTTGAACATAACATGCTTGTGGTTGATTTCCTGTTTCTTGGTTATGTTGGTGTTTGTGCTATCGTGCAACACTTAATCTATTTTGGTTACTACTAGATGCAAGGTCTCTGTTTGCGCACAATATCTTAGTTTGCACCCAATGTAAGAAATGCTGTTATTTACAAATTATTAGAAAATCAATATTTCTATAAAGTAATATTATGTGGAAGATCTTATAATGCAAGATGTCTAGTGTCTGTTGCTGTTAGAAAGGCCTTTCTCAAGGCTTCAACCAGCTTCATGGTTCAGCATGCCAACCCTACATTATACAGAGGTTCAACTTGCTTGACACACAGGAATGAGTTAACAATTCCCTGGCAGACAAGTCAAAGTGCCTAGACTGAAATTGTACAAAAATACACTAATAATAAACTTTATGAAGTTATTGAGATGCAAGATGAAGACGTGTTGGTATTCTGCTTAAGCAAGCGGGAAAGGTTGTTAGATATGAGTGGTGTTGTCTTGGATACAAACAGCAAGTGTAATATTCATAAAATCTCAGTTTTACCAATCCTAAATGATATTTGTAGTTTTGCGTTCGTTTGGTGGTGATGGATTCCAGTGTTTTCTATGAACCCAGTGGCCATGGGGAACCCTGCAGTACAAACTATTCAATTTGGCTCCAATTTATCAGCAGTATTTTCTTTTGAACCAGGGTTTTTATCAAAGCTATGTATGTGTTGCAGTGAGTATGTATGTAGTACAAGTTGATTCAGGAGTGAGTGAACATGGTTTTCTCCTCACCGAATGGTGTTTACGTATACAGTATCTATGCTTTGGATTGAAGGACCTAATTTTTGCAGAGTTAAGAGATACATAAGGCATTGGCCTGAGGTTTTATCATTTACATTGTCTTAATGAAGGGTAAAAATATATATATATATATATATATAACAATCCACAACATTCATGACTGACATTTGAAAGGATTGTGTAAAGAATGTATTTTTTATATTCATATAATGCATTTGGAAAGTATTCAGACCCCTTGACTTTTTCCACATTTTGTTACATTACAGCCTTATTCTAAAATTAATTAAATACTTTTTTTTTCTCAGCAATCTACCCACAATACCCCATAATGACATAGCAAAAATAGGTTTTTGGAAAATTTTGCTAATTTATAAATGTTGCTAATTTCATTTTTTAGACCCTTTACTCAGTACTTTGTTGAAGCAGCTTTGGCAGCAATTACAGCCTCGAGTCTTCTTGGGTATGACGCCATAAGCGTGGCACACCTGTATTTGGGGAGTTTCTCCCATTCTTCTCTGCTGATCCTCTCAAGCTCTGTCAGGTTGGATGGGGAGCGTTGCTGCACAGCTATTTTCAAGGCTCTCCAGAGATGTTCGATCGGGTTCGGGCTCTGGCTGGGCCTCTCAAAGACATTCAGAGACTTGTCCCAAAGCCGCTCCTGTGTTGTCTTGGCTGTGTGCTTAGGGTCATTGTCCTGTTGGAAGGTGAACCTTTGCACCAGTCTGGGGTCTTAACCTGCTCCACAGCACTTTTCATCAAGGATCGCTCTGTACTTTGCTCTGTTCATCTTTGCCTCGATCCTGACTGGTCTCCCTGCCGCTGAAAAACATCCACATAGTATGATGCTGCCACCACCATGCTTCATCTTAGGGATGGTGTCAGTTTTCCTCCAGATGTGACGCTTGGCATTCAGGCCAAAGAGTTCAACCCTGGTTTCATCAGACCAGAGAATCTTGTTTCTCATGGTCTTGAGTCCTTTAGGTGCCTTTTTGCAAACTCCAAGTGGGCTGTCGGGCCTTTTACTGAGGAGTAGGTTCCGTCTGGCCACTCTACCATAAAGGCCTGATCTGGTGGAGTGCTGCAGAGATGTTCGTCTTTGTGGAAGGTTCTCCTATCTCCACAGAGGAACTCTGGAGCTCTGTCAGAGTGACCATCGGGTTCTTGGTCACTTCCTTGGCCAAGGCCTTTCTCCCCTGATTGCTCAGTTTGGCTGGCCGGCCAGGTCCAAACTTCTACCATTTTAAGAATGATGGAGGCCACTGTTCTTGGGGACCTTCAATGCGGCAAAAAAATGTTGGTACCCTTCCCCAGATCTGTGCCTCGTCATAGTCCTGTCTCGGAGCTCTACGGAGAATTCCTTCAACCTCATGGCTTGGTTTTTGCTCTGACATGCACTGTCAACTGTGGGACCTTTATATAGACAGATGTGTGCCTTTCCAAATCATGTCCAACCAGTTGAATTTATCATGGGTGGACTCCAAGTTGTAGAAACATCTGAAGGATGATCAATGGAAACAGGATGCACCTGAGCTCAATTTTGAGTCTCATAACAAAGGGTCTGAATACTTGTGTAAATTTGCAAACATTTCTAAAAACCTGTTTTCGCTTTGTCATTTTGGGGTATCGTGTAGATTGCTGAGGAATTGTTTTATTTAATCAATTTTAGAATAATGCTGTAACGTAACAATGTGAAGAAAGTGAAGGGGTCTGAATACTTTCTGGAGGCATTGTGTGTTTTATATATAACACACACACACACACACACACACACACACACACACACACACACACACACACACTGTAGAGAACATGTGTACAAAAAGGTGTTGTTGGTTCACTCTTATGTACTTGTTAAAGACGTTGGCAACAAATGTGTGAAAATTATGAAAGAGGATATCGCAAACAATGCTTCAATGTTTTCTCTCTCTTTTGTATGTTCCTCCTGAAACTGTACCTTTGACAAAGTACCTACTATATTTCACAGACTATCCTAACCAAAAGAGATCCAATAAAGAGACTTTGCGTCAAATAAGTCTCAACTATACTTGTAATGCCATGTGATGGTATTTGTTTAATCCATTACCAAATCCATATGAAACATGGGGTAAAAGCCTGCTATAGATGATATTGATGTCTTTGTTAGAGGGTCCATCTTTCTGATGTTGGACAGGTTCACTATGTCAGTTTACATAAACTGAGAATAAAATGGTCTCTGATTCATGATTTTATTTAAAACCACAACAAACAAAAAAAACGATTGGGAAAATTCTGCTCCTCAAACAATCCCTCAATACATTCTGTGACCGCCGCACTGCAGGCTTTCAATACACGTATTGATAGGATAACAGCTAGCAGCAGCTGGCTTTTTTACATAGACGAAAGGCCGAGAATTGTCCCACAGCATCTGTGAGAAAGGCAGATTCTAGAATCTACAGTAAACATTCTCAAAGAACCGTGTAATACATCTCATTTGGACTTGTGCTGCCTTGGGACAGGTGGAGGACAGTATCATAGAGGGACTGGTGTATGTAATCTACCTCTGGTCTGGTCAGGGGGGAGTCTGTGTCCTCTGACTGGCCATGGGGTTCCAATGATATAGTGGCTGGATCACATTGTGTCAGAGCCTGTTGGAAGAGTTCCATGGTTGTGTAATCACTCATAAAGGACAACTGCGGGCACTGGTGGGCCACCGTACTAATGGGGACAGGGTCTGTCTGTCTTGTGTCTCTGGTAGGTTTAATGGTGTCAGAAGTGGGATCTTGGGCGCTACTGTCTGTGGCTGTCTCTCTTCGGCACAAGCCCATGTTGATTTGAGGGTCTACTTTAGTGGGCTCGGCAGAGTCTGCGGTTGTCTCTGAAGGCCCTTGATTCTCCTCGTGGTCTGTGTTGGGGTGTAGACATGAGTCACTGTTGCTATGGAGGTTGCTAACGGGAGACGTTTCTTCTCTACTGTCAACAATGTGCAGACTGTTGGCGTCCCCCTCTTCCTCTAACTTCTCTCTGTTGATGGGCTCCAGGAGTTCCTATGAGAATCAATCAATCTTTATTGTTCCGGAGGGGAAAATCTAACAGCAACATGGCATGATCTTAGACATAAATGCAATAAATCTGTCATGCATCACAATTTTCTTACCAGCTCACAGACCCCATCTATTTTCTGGATGGCATTGCTGTTACCAGGATTAGGGATACTTGGCCAAAGTATTCTCTTTGCTCTGAAAGTACAATAAATGACAATGTAATTTTTTTAAAGTTTCCATTACTTGGATTCCACTGGGCAACATTTAATAGAGCAACACTAACAGATATGAATACACCTTTGACTTAAAAACATGACGACCGTACCTTTTTAACAACCAAGAGCCGAGATTAACCACAAGTAAGAGTAAAGCTACTCCAATAACGACCCCTGCTATCATACCACCAATAGACAGGGATGCTGGGGAGGGAAAGCAGGCAGGACAGGTTCTTTAAATTAATACAAAATGGCATTCCAAATGTGGGATATCAGAGATTCTAATTACAATATAACCATTGATGAAAGATCAACACGCAAACCTGTTGACTTGGTTTCGAAGTATACAGCTGAGCTTCTCACTCCCATTCCTGCAGCAGTGAAGGCAGACAACTGGACTTGGTACACAGTATTGCTTTTTAGGTCCCCCAACTCGTAGCTGGTTGAACCAGCATCCACAGTGACGTCTGTTATAGCGAAAACAATAGTCAAAGTCACTGAAGCATCAGAATAAGTAGTAGTAAGACCACAATTTTAAGGAAGTTGAGACTTGAGCCTTTTGGTGAACTAGACATGGTAGTAAGAATATCTGATAGTGTGCAGGAAGTCTTAACTTCTAAGAATAACTGTACATACAGTGCATTTGAAAAGTTGTTAATAAATCCTCAATCTACACACACTGCCCCATAATGACGATGCGAAAACAGGTTTTTAGACATTTTTGCAAATGTTTTAAAAATAAAAAACACATTTACATAAGTATTCAGACCCTTTGCCATGAGATTTGAAATTGAGCTCAGGTGCATCCTGTTTCCATTGATCATCCTTGAGATGTTTCTACAACTTGATTGGAGTCCACCTGTGATATATTCAATTGATTGGACATGATTTGGAAAGGCACACACATGTCTATGTAAGGTCCCACAGTTGACAGTGCATGTCAGATCAAAAACCAAGTCATGAGGTTGAAGGAATTGTCTGTAGAGCTCCAAGACAGCATTGTGTCGAGGCACAGATCTGGGGAAGGGTACCAACAAATGTCTGCAGCATTGAAGGTCCCCAAGAACAGTGGCATCCATCATTTTTAAACGGAAGAAGTTTGGAACCACCAAGACTCTTCCTAGAGCTGGCCGTGCGGCCAAACTGAGCAATCGGGGGAGAAGGGCCTTGGTCAGGGAGGTGACCAAGAACCAGATGGTCACCCTGACAGAGCTCCAGAGTTTCTCTGTGGAGACGGGAGAACCTTCCAGAAGGACAACCATCTCTGCAGCACTCCACCAATCAGGGCTTTATGGTAGAGTGACCAGACGGAAGCCAATCCTTAGTAAAATACACGACAGCCCACTTGGAGTTTGCCGAAAAGCACCTAAAGGACTCTCAGACAATGAGAAACAAGATTCTCTGGTCTGATGAAACCAAGATTGAACTCTTTGGCCTGAATGCCAAGCATAACGTCTGGAGGAAACCAGGCATTGCTGATCACCTGGCCGATACCATCCCTACGGTGAAGCATTGTGGAGGTAGCAGCATGCTGTGGGGATTTTTCAGCGGCAGGGACTGGGAGACTAGTCAGGATTGAGGGAGAGATGAATGGAGCAAAGTACAGAGAGATCCTTGATGAAAATCTGCTCCAGAGCGCTCTAGACCTCAGACTGGGGGTCTAGGTTCCAGTTCACCTTCCAACAGGACAACGACTCTAAGCACACAGACAAGACAACGCGGGAGTGGCTTTGGGTCAAGTCTCAATGTCCTGGAGTGGCCCAGCCTGAGCCCGTACTTGAACCCGATCGAACATCTCTTGAGACTTGAAAATAGCTGTGCAGTGACACTCCCCATCCATCCTGACAGAGTTTGAGAGGATCTGCAGAGAAGAATGGGGGAAACTCCCCAAATACAGGTGTGCCAAGCTTGTAGCGTCATACCCAAGAAGACTCGAGGCTGTAATCGCTGCCAAAGGTGCTTTAACAAAGTGGCCTAGTTGGCTCAGTTGGTAGAGCATGGTGTTTGCAACGCCAACATGGCGTGTGCAACGCCAGGGTTGTGGGTTCGATTCCCACGGCGGGCCAGTACAAAAAAATAAAATAATAATAATAATAATGTATGAAATCTATGTATTCACTACTGTAAGTCGCTCTGGATAAGAGTGTCTGCTAAATGACTAAAAATGTAAATGTAAAATGTACCGAGTAAAGAGTCTGAATACTTATGAAAAATGTCATATTCTTTTGCATTCGCTAAAGTTTCTAAGCCTGTTTTCGCTTCGTCATTTTGGGGTATTGTGTGTGGATTTAATAAATAGTTTTATTTAATCAATTTTAGAAATAAGGCTGTAACGTAACAAAATGTGGAAAAAGTGAAGGGGCTGAATACTTTCCGAACGCTCTGTATATAGGATATTAGCCAAACTATAAAACAGTCTACACAATGTACTTTACTTTGCTCGAATTCTATGAATACTCACTCACTGCAAGTCTCAATTGCCACCTTTTTGTGAACATCAAATGAATCAATCTTACTTGTCTCAGCGTCTGCCCTGTCATCTGGGCTCTCTGTGTAGTGGAGGATGTAGCCCAGCAGGAAACCTCTGGTGTCCTTCTCAGAGACTGACGTCCACTCTAGCACCATGGATCTCTGGGTAACATTACTGCTGCTGATGTTCCCTGGGGCACTAATTGGGGCTGAGAGGAAAATACACTGAATATAATCACAATGCATTTATGATTAATTGGTGTGTGATTGGTTGGTTGATTGGAACATGCAGGGACTCAAGGTGTCATGTACTCTATGTACACTGTAACAAGCTAGTAAGTCCCTGCCGCTGGAAAACATCCCCACAGCATGATGCTGCCACCACCATGCTTCACCGTAGGGATGGTGCCAGGTTTCCTCCAGATATGATGCTTTGCATTCAGGCCAAAGAGTTCAATCTTGGTTTCATCAGACCAGAGAATCTTGTTTCTCATGGTCTTTGGGTCCCTTTTGGCGAACTCCAAGTGGGCTGTCATGTGCTTTCTACTGAGGAGTGGCTTCCGTCTGGCCACTCTACCATAAAGGCCTGATTGGTGGAGTGCTGCAGAGATGGTTGTCCTTCTGGAAGGTTCTCCCATCTCCACAGAAGAACTCTAGAGCTCTTTCAGAGTGACCATCGGGTTCTTGGTCACCTCCTTGACCAAGGCCCCTTCTCACCTGATTGCTCAGTTTGGCCAGGCAGCCAGCTCTAGGAAGAGTCTTGGTGCTTCCTAACTTCTTCCATTTAAGAATGATGGAGGCCACTGTCTTTTTGGGGACATTCAATGCTTAAAAAAATGTGTTGGTACCCTTCCACAGAGGTGTGCCTCGACACAATCCTGTCTCAGAGCTCTACGGGCAATTCCTTCGACCTCATGGCTTGGTTTATGCTCTGACATGCACTGTCAACTGTGGGACCTTATACAGACAGGTGTTTGCCTTTCCAAATCATGTCCAATCAATTGAATTTACCACTGATGGACTCCACTCAAGTTGTAGAAACATCTCAAGGATGATCAATGGAAACAGGATCCACCTGAGCTTAATTTCGAGTTTCATAGCAAAGGGCCTGAATACTTACAGTACCAGTCAACATTTTGGACACACCTACTCATTCAAGTTTTTTTTAAATTTGTACTATTTTCTACATTGAAGAATAATAGTGAAGATGTCAAAACTATGAATTAACACATATGGAATCATGTAGTTACCAAAAAAGTATTTAAATGAAAATAGATTTGAGATTCTTCAAAGTAGCCACCCTTAGCCTTGATGACAGCTTTGCACACTCTTGGCATTCTCTCAACCTGCTTCATTAGGTAGTCCCCTGGAATGCTTTTCAATTAACAGGTGTGCTTTGTTAATAGTTAGTTTGTGGAATTTCTTTCCTTATTGAGTTTGAGCCAATTAGTTGTGTTTTGACAAGGTAGGTGGGTGGGATACAGAAAATAGGGTTATTTGGTAAAAGACCAAGTCCATATTATGACAAGAACAGCTAAAATAAGCAAAGAGAAACAACAGTCCATCATTACTTTAAGGACTGCCACATGAAAGGAAGACCCAGAGTTACCTCTGCTGCAGAGGATAAATTCATTAGAGTTAAATGCTCCTCAGATTGCAGCCCAAATAAATGATTCACAAAGGTCAAGTAACATACATCACAGCATCAACTGTTCAGAGTAGACTGCGTGAATCTGGCCTTCATGGTCAATTTGCTGCAAAGAAACCACTACTAATGGACACCAATAAGAAGAAGAGACTTGCTTGGACCAAGAAACACAGTCAATGGAGATTAGACCGGTGGAAATCTGTCCTTTGGTCTGATGAGTTAAAATGTGAGATTTTTGGTTCCAACCCCCATGTCTTTGTGAGACGCAGAATAGGTGAACGGATGACCTCCGCATGTGTAGATCCCATCCTGATGCATGGAGGAGGTGTGGGGTGCTTTGCTGGTGACACTGTCAGTGATTTACACTGCTCAAAAAAATAAAGGGAACACTAAAATAACACATCCTAGATCTGAATGAAATAATCTTATTAAATACTTTTTTCTTTACATAGTTGAATGTGCTGACAACAAAATCACACAACAATAATCAATGGAAATCCAATTTATCAACCCATGGAGGTCTGGATTTGGAGTCACACTCAAAATTAAAGTGGAAAACCACACTAAAGGCTGATCCAACTTTGATGTAATGTCCTTAAAACAAGTCAAAATGAGGCTCAGTAGTGTGTGTGGCCTCCACATGCCTGTATGACCTCCCTACAACGCCTGGGCATGCTCCTGATGAGGTGGCGGATGGTCTCCTGAGGGATCTCCTCCCAGACCTGGACTAAAGCATCCGCCAACTCCTGGACAGTCTGTGGTGCAACGTGGCGTTGGTGGATGGAGCGAGACATGATGTCCCAGATGTGCTCAATTGGATTCAGGTCTGGGGAACGGGCGGGCCAGTCCATAGCATCAATGCCTTCCTCTTGCAGGAACTGCTGACACACTCCAGCCACATGAGGTCTAGCATTGTCTTGCATTAGGAGGAACCCAGGACCAACCGCACCAGCATATGGTCTCACAAGGGGTCTGAGGATCTCATCTCGGTACCTAATGGCAGTCAGGCTACCTCTGGCGAGCACATGGAGGGCTGTGCGGCCCCCCAAAGAAATGCCACCCCACACCATGACTGACCCACCGCCAAACCGGTCATGCTGGAGGATGTTGCAGGCAGCAGAACGTTCTCCACGGCGTCTCCAGACTCTGTCACGTCTGTCCCATGTGCTCAGTGTGAACCTGCTTTCATCTGTGAAGAGCACAGGGCGCCAGTGGCGAATTTGCCAATCTTGGTGTTCTCTGGCAAATGCCAAACGTCCTGCACGGTGTTGGGCTGTAAGCACAACCCCCACCTGTGGACGTCGGGCCCTCATACCACCCTCATGGAGTCTGTTTCTGACCGTTTGAGCAGACACATGCACATTTGTGGCCTGCTGGAGGTCATTTTGCAGGGCTCTGGCAGTGCTCCTCCTGCTCCTCCTTGCACAAAGGCGGAGGTAGCGGTCCTGCTGCTGGGTTGTTGCCCTCCTATGGCCTCCTCCATGTCTCCTGATGTACTGGCCTGTCTCCTTTTAGCGCCTTCATGCTCTGGACACTACGCTGACAGACACAGCAAACCTTCTTGCCACAGCTCGCATTGATGTGCCATCCTGGATGAGCTGCACTACCTGAGCCACTTGTGTGGGTTGTAGACTCCGTCTCATGCTACCACTAGAGTGAAAGCACCGCCAGCATTCAAAAGTGACCAAAACATCAGCCAGGAAGCATAGGAACTGAGAAGTGGGCTTTGGTCACCACCTGCAGAACCACTCCTTTATTGGGGGTGTCTTGCTAATTGCCTATAATTTCCACATGTTGTCTATTCCATTTGCACAACAGCACGTGAAATTTATTGTCAATCAGTGTTGCTTCCTAAGTGGACAGTTTGATTTCACAGAAGTGTGATTGACTTGGAGTTACATTGTGTTGTTTAAGTGTTCCCTTTATTTTTTTGAGCAGTGTATTTAGAATTCAAGGCAAACTTAACCAGCATGGCTACCACCGAATTCTGCAGCGATATGCCATCCCATCTGGTTTGCGCTTAGTGGGACAAGCATTTTTCAACAGGACAAATCAAACTTTATTTGTCACATCACATGCACCAAATACATATGTAGACCTTACCGTGTGTAGACCTTACTTACAAGCCCTTAACCAGCAGTTAAGGGCTTAATGACTCAAAACACACATCCCAGGGTGTGTAAGGACTATTTTACCAAGGAGGAGAGTGATGGAGTGCTGCATCAGATGACCTGACTTCCATAATCACACAATCTCAACCCAATTGAGATGGTTGGGATGAGTTAGCCCACAGAGTGAGGGAAAAGCAGCCCACAAGGGCTCAGCATATGTGGGAACTGCTTCAAGACTGTTGGAAAAGCATTCCAGGTGAAGCTGGTTGAGAGAATGCCAAGAGTGTGCAAAGCTGTCATCAAGGCAAAGTGGTGACTACTTTGAAGAATCTCAAATAACATTTTGATTTAACACTTTTAGTTACTACATAATTCCATGTGTTATTTCATAGTTTTGATGTCTTCACTATTATTGTACAATGTAGAAAATAGTAAAAATAAATAAAAACCCTTGAATGAGTAGGTGCGTCCAAACTTTTGACTGGTATTGTGTGTAAATAAGGTATTTCTGTTTTTTAAATGGTTTATACATTTGCAAAAAAAATCTAAAAACCAGTTTTTCACTTTGTCATTGTGGAGTATTGTGTGTCGATTGCTGAGAAAAAAATGGTATTTAATGCATTTTACAATAAGGCTGTAACGTAACAAAATGTGAAAAAAGTCATTGGGTCTGAATACTTTCTGAAGGCACTGTACATATATAATATGTATTTCAGACTCACATCCTTCAGTGAAGTAGGACTGGATGCTCCCGTAGGTGCTCTCGCTGTTGTTGATGAACTTCAGGTTGCAGGGCTCTTTGTCTGGCCTCGTGTGCAGAGTGAAGGTGTACCTCTTATACAGCTCTAATGGCTCTTTAGTTCATACAACAACAAGAGTGGTTTTAAATGGGGAAACGTCTTTCATCAGGACAAACAAAGTACTAGTCATGATAATATGCTGTATCAATCCAAGTATGTGAATCGTCTGTTGTTCTCATGTTAACACAGGAGAGAGATGTATGTACCTTACCGTGCAATGGTATGACTTCATAATTGTTTTCATCCTCATAGAAGGACTTGTGAGCAGCTTTGTTTCCTCTCGTCCACCACTCCACTGAGAAGCAGGAGTAGGTTTTGATCAGGTCATCCACCCAGGAGACAGTAAAGGAAGTGTTGCCATTGAATGTCAGATTCAGCTTCCCATATAAGTCTGTAGAGACAAACCAAACAACACTTCATAATCCTTTCTCCTGCATCTGAGAGATCTCAGACATCCACTTCAACAGACTGATACCATGCTGTTACACAGGAGAGCAAGTAGTAATGAATTTCTAATGCAACAACATGACTTACTCATAATACTGCTCAAACAAAATAGTGAATACATTCTGACGGCCAGAGTCTGATTCCTATATTGAAGGACAACATAACAGTTGATAGGTGTTTCTACCTTTGTCGTCCAGTGGCCGTATAGTGCTCTGTGCTGCAGGTGAGGTCCCAGCCCTGTTGAAAGCTGTGATTTTGAGGTGGTAGGCTGAGTGAGACAGGGTCACTATGAGTAGGTGTCTGCTGGTGTTGAAGGTCTCAATAGGGTCCTCTCCTGAGGCTTTCCCCACGGAAACACTGTAGCCCTCCGCTAACTCACTGGCTGCAAACTGACATGTACAGGACAATGGTAGGATCAAGCTTTATACAATACGTATTACAGCAACGTTAGGATCAGCCTCAATTTGTCGGGGCATGAACTCTACAAGGTGTCGAAAGCATGCCACAGGGATGCTGGACCACGTTGACTCCAATGCTTCCCACAGTTGTCAAGTTTGCTGGAAGTCCTTTGGGCGGTGGACCATTCTTGATACACACAGGAAACGTATGTATGTGCGCCTGACACCAACTACCATACCCTGTTTGAAAGGCACTTCAATTTTTGTCTTGCCCATTCATCTTCTGAATGGCACACATACTGTACACATTCCATGTCTCAATTGTCTCAAGGCTTAAAAATCCTTCTTTAACCTGTCTCCTCCCCTTCATCTACACTGATTTGAAGTGGATTTAACAAGTGACATCAATATTTATTTTATTTATTTTTATTTTACCGTTATTTTACCAGGTAAGTTGACTGAGAACACATTCTCATTTACAGCGACGACCTGGGGAATAGTTACAGGGGAGAGGAGGGGGATGAATGAGCCAATTGTAAGCTGGGGATGATTAGATGGCCGTGATGGTATGAGACCTAGATTGGGAATCCCAAGAAGGGATCATAGCTTTCGTCTGGATTCACCTGGTCAGGCTGTCATGAAAAGAGTGGGTGTTCTTTTTCTACCCCTTTTTCTCCCTAATTTTGTGGTATCCAATTGGTAGTTACAGTCTTGTCTCATCACTGCAAAGCCCGTACGAGCTCGGGACAGGCGAAGGTCGAGAGCCGTGCGTCCTCCGAAACACGACCCAGCCAAGCCACAGTGCTTCTTGACACAATGCCCCGCTTAACCCTGAAGCCAGCCACACCAATGTGTCGGAGGAAATGCCTTACACCTGGCAACCGTGTCAATGTGCATGCGCCCAGCCCACCACAGGAGTCACTAAAGTGCGATGGGACAAGAACATCCCAGCCTGCCAAACCCTCCCTTAAACCGGACGATGCTGGGCCAATTGTGCGCCGCCTCATGCGTCTCCTGGTCGCGGCCGGCTGCGACAGAGCCTGGACTCGAACCAGGATCTCTAGTGGCACAGCTAGCACTGCCTTAGACCACTGCGCCACTCAGGAGGCCCAGAGCGGGTGTTCTTAATGTTTTGTATACTCAGTTTATAGTATGGTGGGATAAACTATTCACTTTTATAAATGTATACCGACATCAGTTTACTCAAACGTACTATTTTCACATTGTATTAACATTTTTCGCATTGTCACAAACTTACTATTTTCACATTTGTATTTTCACATATCGTAAGGTTAAGTTACTCATGGGGAAATGAATTACCTTCCATTTTATGATCACTAAT
Source organism: Salmo trutta (assembly GCF_901001165.1). Taxonomy (NCBI): domain Eukaryota; kingdom Metazoa; phylum Chordata; class Actinopteri; order Salmoniformes; family Salmonidae; genus Salmo; species Salmo trutta. The sequence continues at coordinate 27,160,746 of NC_042979.1, forward strand.
CTCCTCCCTTTGGTTTGTGGACGACTATCTTTTACCATCTCAATGACAGGCGTATCAGTAAGTTCTTAGAAAACAGAAGAAAATAAATGTATTTAGCTTATTTCATGTTATAAATCAGTAGAGTGGACAATTGATTAAGCCTATTTTGGTAAGACCATTGAACAGATTTCTGGATCCCAGATTTTTGTTTTAGGTAAAAAGTCAACTCACCAGGTGGGACTGTGAAAATCTCGCTCCAGGGGCACTGGGTACATTTGTTGTTGGCCACACACTCTATCTGCACCTCATAGGACAGTGAGGAGTTAAGATTACCCACAGTGCACCTATTTCTATCCTTGGATTGCACTGGTGGCTATAGAGAACATAAATGAGAGGTTAGGTCTGTATAACTTATTTTTCGAAGGATTCTGCATTGGTCTTTTCCAGTCTTGGACCACTAGGGCTGGTTTTCCTGACACAGACTAAGCCTAACCTTAGACTAAAAAGTACTTTCAATGGAGATTCTCCATTGACTAAACTTAATCTGTGTCCGGAACTAGTGTCCGGGAAACCGGCCCCAAGAGTTTCACTATTTATGCCAACTTGTTTCAATTCTATAATCTAGCTCTATATGAGCTGTAGGCAGTACATTTCAAATCTCACTTTTGAATCCCACCTCTTTCCATTGCGTGCTGTTCAGTTCCTTGTATCTCACAGAGTAAAGAGTGATATATTTGGTCTCCTCCTTCCTCCAGGAGGCCTGGATATCCAGCTGTCTTGAATGGCGATTCAAGTGTACATTAGTTGAGGGGCCGCATCGAACTGCAATTTTTAAGATAGGCTATGTGATAAATTATCATTGTGATACTGTTATACTAAACTCAGCAAAAAAAGAAACGTCCCTTTTTCAGGACCCTGTCTTTCAAAGATAATTTGTAAAAATCCAAATAACTTCACAGATCTTCATTGTAAAGGGTTTAAACACTGCTTTCCATGCTTGTTCAATGTACCATAAACAATTAATGAACATGCACCTGTGGAACGGTCGTTAAGACACTAACAGCTTACAGGCGGTAGGCAGTTAAGGTCACAGTTATGAAAACTTAGGACACTAAAGAAGCCTTTCTACTGACTCTGAAAAACACCAAAAGAAAGATACCCAGGGTCTCTGCTCTTCTGCGTGAACATGCCTTAGGCATGCTGCAAGGAGGCATGAGGACTGCAGATGTGGCCAGGGCAATAAATTGCAATGTCCGTACTGTGAGATGCCTAAGACAGCGCTACAGGGAGACAGGACAGACGGCTGATCGTCCTCACAGTGGCAAACCACGTGTAACAACACCTGCACAGGATCGGTACATCCGAACATCACACCTGTGGGACAGGTACAGGATGGCAACAACAACTGCCCGAGTTACACCAGGAACGCACAATTCCTCCATCAGTGCTCAGACTGTCCGCAATAGACTGAGAGAGGCTAGACTGAGGGCTTGTAGGCCTGTTGTAAGGCAGGTCCTCACCAGACATCACCAGCAACAACGTCGCCGATGGACACAAACCCACCGTCGCTGGACCAGACAGGATTGGCAAAAAGCGCTCTTCACTGACGAGTTGCGGTTTTGTCTCACCAGGGGTGATGGTCGGATTCGCGTTTATCGTCGAAGGAATGAGCATTACACCGAGGCCTTACTCTGGAGCGGGATCGATTTGGAGGTGGAGGGTCCGTCATGGTCTGGGGCGGTGTGTCACAGCATCATTGGACTGAGCTTGGCATTGCAGGCAATCTCAATGCTGTGCGTTACAGGTAAGACATTCTTCTCCCTCATGTGGTACCCTTCCTGCAGGCTCATCCTGACATGACCCTCCAGCATGACAATGCCACCAGCCATACTGTTCATTCTGTGTGTGATTTTCTGCAAGACAGGAATGTCAGTGTTCTGCCATGGCCAGCGAAGAGCACGGATCTCAATCCCATTGAGCACGTCTGGGACCTGTTGGATCGGAGGGTGAGGGCTAGGGCCATTCCCCCCAGAAATGTCCGGGAACTTGCAGGTGCTTTGGAGGCACTAGCGGTTCTGGGGGGGGGGGGGGGCGGTGCCCCTGTGACAACAATTTTGGGCCCCCTTGTGACCCCCCCCTAAATGTGGCGTATGAAATAATTTTTACTTAACACATTTTTGCTATCGTTCTTTTTTTACATCCGTTATTAGAGAGTGGCAACGCGGAACACTAATTTAACCCACACATTTTCTGGAGGGACGGCTTTAGGGCAGAACACAACAGTATCGTACCACATGCAAAACAATATGACAACAATAACATCTAATGTAACTGCCCCTCTAACAGTACAACTGGCCCCAGCTTGGCCCCCCCAGTTGAAATGGTCTAGAACCGCCACTGCTTGGAGGAAGAGTGGGGTAACATCTCACAGCAAGAGCTGGCAAATCTGGTGCAGTCCATGAGGAGGAGATGCACTGCAGTACTTAATGCAGCTGGTGGCCACACCAGATACTGACTGTTACTTTTGATTTTGACCCCCCCCTTAGTTCAAGGACACATTTTTCAATTTCTGTTAGTCACATGTCTGTGGAACGTGTTCAGTTTATGTCTCAGTTGTTGAATCTTGTTATGTTCATACAAATATTTACACGTTAAGTTGCTGAAAATAAACGCAGTTGACAGTGAGAGGATGTTTGTTTTTTTTGCTGAGTTTAGATGTTGTATGTAACAATATAGAGGTAGGACTAGTCATACCACATCTTCTGGTTGCTGTAAACCCATAGGCTACGCTACTATCACATAATGGAAGGGAAGAGATGCATACTGGAGGTAATTAATATAAACGTACCCAATTGTTGAGGTGAACCTCTGAAAACAGTCTTTGTGCAGCTCTTCAAATCACTCTTGTCAAATACATGAGCTGTCATGTTAAGCCTTTTGGACAGATGAATAGTCTGAGACGTCTCCGATATGTTTGCGTGCATTTTGCTATGTGTTTTTCCTGTGAAGAATATCAAATTGAATAAGATTTAGTCTTCAGTCTATAGAGCACCCTAAATGCAAACAATCAAATTATATAACCTCAGAGATACATTAAATTAGCCTTGTGTTCTACACTACTTACTGTTCTATACAGAGTGTGTATCTTTGTGTTTGGTGTTTTACAGGTGTCCACACACATTTCCAGCCGATCCTACTTAAGCCCAGATGTTTACCAAAGCAATCTAATTCACTGACTCCCTCTGAAAGGAAAGGTTCAAAAGAGCAAATCAATTATATTTCATTATAATAACATTTCATCAACTGCAACTGAACCACAACTTGGTTTTTGGAATAGTTGTGTCATTACCTTGGGATGTGACACAGTGTCCATAACATGAAGAGATGTTTCTTGCACCTACAGGTCACTGAAATGTACAGTATTGTCAATACATCATGTATCATAACATAATAAACATTTCATGATGTTACAATGGAAATACTTCGTAAAACAAATCTCACATACTGAATGTGAAAATGTAAATGACAAACTTTTAAACGGTTTATTATGTTGTGCAGAGTGGTGCTATAACTACGTGGCACAGAAGGAAACGGTGTAATTGATACAGCAATACCATATCAATTGTGTAGTGCTGTTACTGTAGCCATATCCTCTGGGTGCCAACTCTGATGTCTATAATAAGATCAGCTTTGTTGCATAACTCATGCAAGGGGGGTGATGGGTCAATTAAAATACGTCTTACTTTTTCCGCCATCAAAAAAGACCACTGGACATACAGTATATATTACATATAATATCAGATGGCTTCCTATTACCAACCCTAATTGGTTGAGAACTTTTGTAGGAAGCGTGCACTGCAATTCTGTTGTTTTTAAACTGTTTTGTCTGGAAACGATAGTTGAAACGTACCTGGAGAAACTTGGAGAAGGGAAGAGAGTGGGGTAAAATATCCAAAGAGAACACCTAAACAAAGAGAGACAGCACCAGGACTCGACATTAATGCTTGTTCGCTTGTCCGGGACAGGTAAAAAAAAAGAATGTTGGTCAAGAAGAATATTTTTACATTTTAGCAGACACTCTTAACCTGTTGTCTGAATGCATTTTTTTTTTGTACTGGCCCCCCGTGGGAATCAAACCCACAACCCTGGCATTGCACACACCATGCTGGCATTGCAAACACCATGCTCTACCAACTGAGTCACAGGGAAGACTAGCCTCATGATGTAAGTTGTCTGAATGGACAAGTTAAAAAAAGCACACAAAAAAGTGTGCTCTCTTCTCCCAGTCTCTGCACATCGTAGTTGAATGTTGGTGATGTGTAGCTTATAATGCTCCAAGGGTTAGTGCTGTCCGGGATCCTTGGGACATCCCTACCCCAAACCCTACCGCTACTCCTTTCCCTAACCCAGTGGCGTACCGCAGTTTCGCAGGACCCCCAACAAACCATCATTTTTTGGATTGGGGGGTTGGGGAACAGACAGAATTGTGCATTTTTAAAGATAACTTCTTGCAATTCTACACATATTGCCATGGGGCAGAGAGAAACATTTGCAATTTTATAGCTAATCTCATGCTATTCTACACATTTTGCCATGCGGCTGAGATTATTTTTTAAAGATTTACAGCTAATTTCTTGTAATTGTAAAACATCTAAAATCAATAGAGTAGCTTTTGGAGCTGAATGCCCAGGGACTGGGAGCACATAGTGTATGCTACAATGATTAGGCCTATAAGTTTGATTGTTTTTGGGGGGTGGGGTGGCCTCCTGGGCCCCAGCTGTGTTAGTCCAGCCCTGCTTATTTCAATTTATTTTCTTTGCTGATAGCCTATTGGAGGAGAGATACATGCTTGATTTTGCTTGCTGAATGTAAAATAGGCTACATACGTGGAAAGGACGAGACCATATTTTCCTAAAGTTGGCATATCTTGACAAATTACAACATATGTACCTTTCTGGACATTCTAAATTGTCGAGAACAGACCCAAACTGTTCCAAAATAGTTGGATCTGCCACTTTTTTCTTGCATTTGGACAGGTAAATATTTAGCCTATAGCCCTAATATTTAGCTAATGAATGGCCTAATATCTAGCTAATATTTACTTCTTGCTTTAGCTTCTTATCGCTCCCAGCTGTTCACATGCACAATATTGGCTACGCAAGCCTCTCTGCAATAGGCCATTCCTCTTCTTGTGAAATACCAGGAATAGCTAAAGAACATTTATTTTGATCATGTTTTATACTAGGCCTAATAGCCTATTCGGGGAAAGAAGCAGCTTGCTCTTGCTAATTGCTGAATGTAAAACAGGCCTACAGCATAGGCCAAATTAAAGGTGCAAAATGCAGAAATCGCTCTGCCATTTCCTGATTGCTTAAATCTAAATGTGCCTAATTTCAGTTTATGTGACAAAACAAGCAATATACAATGAGTGTACAAAACATTAGGAACACTTTCCAAATATTGAGTTGGACCCCCTTTTGCCCTCAATTAGTTGGGGCATGGACTCTACAAGGTGTCGAAAGCGTTCCACCAGGGATGCTGGCCAACGTTCACTCCAATGCTACCCACAGTTGTGTCAAATTGGCTGGATGTCCTTTGGGGGGTGGACAATCAAACCGGTGCACCTGGCACCTACTATCATACCCTGTTCAAAGGCACTTAAATATTTTGTCTTCCCATTCATCTTCTGAATGGCACACATACACAATCCATGTCTCAATTGTCTCAAAGCTTAAAAATCCTTCTTTAACCTGTCTCCTCCCCTTCATCTACACTGATTGAAGAGTATTTGACAAGTGACATCAATAAGGGATCATAACTTTCACCTGGATTCACCTGGTCAATCTATGTCAGTGGTTCCCAACTTCAGTCCTTGAGTACCTCCAACAGTACACTTTTTGTTTTAGCCCTGGACAAACACACCTCATTCAACTCATTGAGGGCCTGACGATTAGTTGACAAGTTGAATCAGCTTGTCCGGGGCTACAATAAAAATGTGTACTGTTGGGGTACTCGAGACCGGAGTTGGGAACCACAGGTCTATGTCATGGAAAGTGTTCCTAATGTTTTATACACTGTGTATACTAGAGAATCATTACACCATAATCGCTGTGAAATGTCTTTTCAATAACCAAAAATATTGTATTTTCAGCCGTTTGAATCTGGTGTACAAAACCGAAAGTAAGACACAAAAACTAAACTTAAGAATTGGAAGCATAGAAATAGCACATATAGAACAGATCTACCACTTATTCAACTTGCTATAACTCACATACTGTATCTATGTGAATTTGGTTGGGTCGTCCAAAAAGTTAGATATTGCAGCTTAACTGCCGGGGAAAGTTTGAGGAAAGAAAATGTGTTGGTGGGATAATTTTGGTCTGGTTATGATAACGTTGTTGCACTGCAAATCGGCCTCGTTGCATAGCACAGACAGAAATGAGCACAGTGAAAAGGAAGGACACAAAGGAATTGTCAACCATTAGAAAAATGAAAATAATTTGCAAACCTCTTGAGCAACGAGGCAATAACATGCTGTAAAAGATGTGCAGGCTTAACTGCATTTGTTGTTGAATTATGACATTTAAATAGTTCCTATATTATGTTGCATTAGGCCTACATGTACATTGAAGTATTATTTGCAGCTGTCACAATGAATACACCCTGAAAGGTCTTGTGTTACCACCCAGGTAGCCTAGTGGTTAGAGCATTGGGCCAGTAATGGAAGGTTGCTGGATCAAATCCTGAGTTGACAAGGTAAAAATCTGTCCTCCTGAGCAAGGGAGTTAACCCACTGTTCCCTGGATGCCAAAGACATGAAGTTGATTAAGGCAGCCCCTCTTTGATTCAGAGGGGGTTGGGTTAAATGCAGAGGACACATTTCAGTTGGACAACTGACTAGGTATTCCCCTTTCCCTATTAATAGGCAGGATGCAGTACATTTCAGACATTTGGCAGAGGCTAATATCCAGAGCCCTTACAGGGGTACTTTTGCATACTGGTCTCCCATGGGAATCTAAACCACAACCTTGGCATTGCAAACACCATGCTCTACCAACTGAACCACACGGGAACTTTGATCAGATAATTGACAGGTGTAGGATTATAGAATGTACTCTAGTATAGATGCTCAACAACTTTTATAGTCATGTGGTGGCAGGTAGCCTAGTGGTTAGAGCATTAGACTAGCAACTGAAAAGTTGCAAGATCAAATCCCTGAGCTGGCAAGGTAAAAATCTGTCATTTCCCCCCTGAACAAGGCAGTTAACCCACCCGTGTCACCTGGCGACTGGTTCAGACATAAAAAATTCTCCATTCAGACTGCAAAGTTTTCAATTTGCCCTTAACTAAATTTAAAGATGAGAAGCCGGAAATAAACTGGACAAATATTTTCCACCGGCTGCCTAGGAATAATACCTGGATGTTGTGTATCGCATTAAGCCAATCAGGTTGCAGCAGTCTGGTTTACCCCTGGCTGAATGCAGTGTGCAACACAAAGTAGGGCCACTAGATAATGAGGTGGTTACCAGCTAGCATAATTCTCTGGTTTGTAAAGTTTGAAAAAGATGCTAAAATCCGACCTGAATCGCCACATCATCTGCTAAAATATGCTCCCCAATGTCATGCTTGGTGAGTGTAGACATTTATAAGTGAAGTGAATCATCAATGTTATAAAAAACAAAGTTGAAATCAA